>NC_138780.1:69965092-70277592 GCF_965119305.1 Pelophylax lessonae
CTTTTTCATGGCACTTTAAGCTTCATCAGGGCATATAAGAAGACTTTAGTTCCTTACCTGTTGGACGCAGCTAAATGGGCTAATCTCAGTCTTCTGGAAAAAAAATCACAGTCGACCACTACAGCACACTGGACGAAACAAGTTAACAAAATAATGGAAGCTGAGAAGTGGGTGTGCACTTAAAGCAATAGACTAAAGTCCCGTACACACGTACCGATTGTCGGCTGTAAATATTCGGCCGACGACCGATCAGCCGATTGTAGGCTTGTTAGTATGATGCTTCCGACAGCCGACAGCGCATTTTCGGCAGAACAGAATCTGTCGTGCAGGCATTAAAATTTTTGTTGGCCAACACCAAAACGGCCGATTGTTCGCCAGTCAGTACAGATTTCGGCCGACAGACAGCAGATTAGCAAGACTGGGCATGCTCAGAAAAGAAAAAAGACAAGGAAAGTTAACCATCACATGACATCACTTCTGCAGTCGGCTGTTGTTGGCCGACAAAATTCGTGTGCAGTCTTTTGCAGTTTTCAACAGACACGACAGCCCTGGACAAAAGACGGCCGATCGTTCGGCCGACGATCAGTACGTGTGTACGGGGCTTAAGAGTACCAGGTCAAATGGGAACCCTGGATTCACTATATAAATAAATAGTATAAATCGGTTGTATTAGTTATATGTCTTGGGGATTTGTAATTGTGTAAGCCCCGGTTCACACTTATGCGAGTGCGGGGTTCGCATGTAATGTCGGAGCGCACTGCTCCTTCATTACATGCGATCGTCTGTGCGGTGCGAGTTTAGCCATACACTTTGTATGGCTAAATTCGCACCGCACCCGCAGCAAACACGCACAGGACCCTTTTTTGCAGCCTCATCAGGATCGGATCGCACAGCGGTTCACACTTGTGCGATCCGATCCTGTGCGAACTGCAAGATCGCACTGCGATATGCGATCAAAGTGGGGGTGTCGTTAAGATTACATTAACACCCCCAGCGTATTGCATATTGCAGTGTGAACTGCCGGGGGTGCGTGTGCGATGCGGGAACAGGCTGCGGATTCGCAGCCTTCCCGCATCGCATAAGTGTGAACCGGACCTATGGGATTTCTTTGTTTGTTTATTGATTAAAGATAAATAAAGATTAAAGAAAAAAAGAAACTGAGATTTTTTTCAATCTGTGTTAAATTGTGCTTGAAGCTGTTGTCCTGTCCATCTGCAAAGCAAGCTGTTGACTCTCAGAAACCCGACTTCTGATTATTTTGTGGCTTTGGGTCTGCTAGACCTCCTCCTGTCAGTTTCTCCAGTTTCCAAGCGCCTTTTTATGGTGTTGGAAACTGTAAATCACTGACACCTTGGCTTTCTTTGCAATTTTTCTAAAGGAAATACCTACACTTTTAAGATTAGAACAAGCTGCCTGTCTTCTTTTTGTTAATTGCTTTTTTTCTCACCATTTTGAGAGAAATATAATACTTCCTGCAGTAAAATGCAGTCCAATTAATGCTTAAGATGGTGTAGTAACACGGTTTATTTACTAAAACTGGAGAGTGCAAAATTTGGTAAAGCTCTGCTTAAAAACCAATTAGCTTGCAGGTTTTTTAAGCTTAATTTAAAAATCTGGGGTTAGAAGCTGAATTGGCTACCATGCTGCACAACTGCACCAGATTTTGCACTCTCCAGTTTTAGTAACTCAAACCCAGTGTCTGTTTCAACACTGCTTTTATACAGACAGAGAGCTTGAGGCACCTGTAGGGATTGTTAGCATAAACTTTAAAGGCCTAATTTACTTACATTGCCGCACAACTTAATTGTCAACTCATTACTTTGTCCCTGAAAAGGCCTTTTTGTATAACTCTGAAATGTACATTATTTTTCAGTTTTTGTTAACCTCTAAACTTTTTTTTTTATTTTTTTTTTACCTCTGGCAGTTGGCTGTTTACCTTTGTATCATTTCAGGTTATTAACCGCTTGCCGACCGCCGCACGACTATTTACTGCGGCGGTCAGCCCCTCACAGGCAGAGCGACGTAGTACTACGTCGCTAGCCTTTAAGGGTCTAGGGAGCGAGCGCGCGCCCACGGAGGCGCGCTCCCGCGCGGTCACGGACCCCCCCACGAGTGTGACCGGCGGACCCGATGTCCAGCGGTCACTCGGCGATCGTCGGTGCAGAGGGAGAAAGGCAGGCGGCTGATGTAAACAAGCCGCCTGTCATTCTCCCCTGTGTAGAAACAGTGATCATACGGTTCTACTATGTAGGACCGTTGATCTCTGTTCCTACACCTCAAGCCACAGCCAATCACAGTTAGAATCACGCCCCTAGGGACACACACCACCCCTCCCTCTCAAAAAAAGTTAACCCCTTCACTGCCAGTGTAATTTTACAGTAACAGTGCATATGTATAGCACTGATTACTGTAGAAATGTCACTGGTAACCCCAAAAGTGTCAAAAATGTCAGTCAGGGGTCCGATCTGTCCGCCGCAATGTCGCAGTACCGCAAAAAAATCGCAGATCGCCGCCATTACACGTTAAAAAAAAACAACAAAAATGACAAAAATCTTTCCCTTTGTTAGTAAACGCGATAACTTTTGCGCAAACCAATCAAAATACGCTTTTTGCGATTTTTTTACCAAACATATGTAGCATAAAACAAATTGGCCGAAAATGTTAAAAAATTTTGATTTTTACATTTTTTTGGGGGGAATTTCATATAAAAAAATGTGAAAAATATTGTTATTTTTGCAAAATTGACGCCCTTTTTTTGTTTATAGCGCATGATCAAAAAATCTCACAGGTGATCAAATACCACCAAAAGAAAGCTCTGTTTGTGGGAAAAAAAGGACGTCAAATTCGTTTAGGTACAGCGTCGAACGACCGCGCAATTGTCCGTTAAAGTCACGCAGTGCTGAATCACAAAAAACCCCCTGGTCGGAATGGGGGTAAAATCTTCCAGGGCTTAAGTGGTTAACTGAACTTGATCTGTTTTCAAATTTCATTAAAAAAAAATGGAAAAATGGGGGGTGTTCTCAAATAAACTTTTGACCAGTAGCGTGTGTGTGTGTGTATATATATATATATATATATATATATATATATATATATACACTGAACAAATTTATAAATGCCACACTTGTTTTTTTTTTGCCCCCATTTTTCTTGAGCTGAACTCATAGATCTATGAAAGCCGGGATTCATCCATGAAGAGAACACCTCTCCAAAGTGCCAGACACCATCAAATGTGAGCATTTGTTCACTCAAGTAGATTACAACGACAAACTGTAGTCAGGTCGAGACCCCGATGAGGACGACGAGCATGCAGATGAGCTTCCCTGAGACGGTTTCTGATAGTTTGTGCAGAAACTCTTTGGTTATGCAAACCGATTGTTGCAGCAGCTGTCTGGGTGGCTGGTCTCAGAAGATCTTGGAGGTGAAGATGCTGGATGTGGAGGTCCTGGGCTGATGTGGTTACACATGGTCTGTGGTTGTGTAGCCAGTTGGATGTACTGCCATATTCTCTGAAACGCCTTCGGAGACAGTTTATAGTAGAGAAATTAACATTCAATTCATGGGCAACAGCTCTGGTGGACATACCTGCAGTCAGCATGCCAATTGCACGCTCCCTCAAAACTTGCGACATCTGTGGCATTGTACTGTTTGATAAAACTGCACATTTTAGAGTGGCCTTTATTGTGGCCAGCCTAGGGCACACCTGTGCAATAATCATGCTGTCTAATTAGCATCTTAATATGCCACACCTGTGAGATGGATGGATTATCTCAGCAAAGGAGAAGTGCTCACTAACACAGATTTAGACAGATTTGAGAACAATATTTGAGAGAAATAGGCATTTTGTGTACATAGAAAAAGTCTTAGATCTTTGAGTTCAGCTCATGAATAATGGGGGCAAAAACAAAAGTGTTGCATTTATAATTTTGTTCAGTGTATATATATATATATATATATATATATATATATATATATATATATATATATATACACACACACACACATACACACACACATTGTATATATTCCTGGCCAAAAGTTTTGAGAATGACACAAATATTCATTTTCACAAAGTCTGCTGCTTCAGTATTTTTAGATCGTTTTGTCAGCTTTTACTATGGTATAGTGAAATATAATTACAAGCATTTCATAAGTGTCAAAGGCTTTTATTGACAATTACATTAAGTTTATGCAGAGTCAATATTTGCAGTGTTGACCCTTCTTTTTCAAGACCTCTGCAATTCGCCCTGGCATGCTATCAATCAACTTCTGGACAACATCCTGAGTGATGGCAGCCCATTCTTGCATAATTAATACTTGGAGTTTGTCAGAATTTATGTTTTTTTTTTTTTTGTTTTCACCCTCCTCTTATGGATTGACCACAAGTTCTCAAGGGAGTTTCTCTAGGGAGTTTTTTTGGCCATGGACCCAAAATATTGATGCTTTGTTCCCCAAGCCACTTAGCTATCAATTTTGCCTTATGGCAAGGTGCTCCATAATGCTTGAAAAGGCATAGTTCCTCACCAAACTGTTCTTGGATGGCTGGAAAAAGTTGCCAACTCCCTTGGCTGAGAAGCAACCCCACACATGAATGGTCTCAGGATGCTTTACTATTAGCATGACACAGGACTGATGGTAGCTCTCACCTTTTCTTCTCCGAGCAAGGTTTTTTCCAGATGCCCAAAATAATCGGAAAGGGAATTCGTCAGAAAAAATTACTTTACTCCAGTCCTCAGCAGTCCAATCCCTGTACCGTTTGCAGAATATCAGTCTTTGCCAGATGTTTTTCCTGGAGAGAAGTTGCTGCCCTTCTTGACACCAGGCCATCCTCCAAAAGTCTTCACCTCACTGTGTGTGCAGATGCACTCACACCTGCCTGCTGCCATTCCTGAGAAAGCTCTGCACTGGTGGTGGCCCAATCCCACAACTGAATCAACTGTAGGAGATGGTCTTAGCGCTTGCTGGACTTTCTTGGGTGCCTTGAAGCATGCTTCACATCATTTAAACCCCTCTCCTTGAAATTCTTGATGATTCAATAAATGGTTGATTTAGGTGCAATCTTAGTAGCAGCAGCAATCTCCTTGCCTGTGAATCCCATTTTGTGCAAAGCAATGATAACTGCACGTGTTTCCTTGCAGCTAACCATGTTTAACAGAGGAAGAACAATGATTTCAAGCACCACCCTCCTTTTAAAGCTTTCAGTCTGTTATTCTAACTCAATCAGTATTAGAGTGATTTCCAGCCTTGTCCTCATCAACACTGACACCTGTGTTAAAAAAAGAATCACTGACATTATGTCATCTGGTCCTTTTGTGGCAGGGCTGAAATGCAGTTGAAATTATTTTTTTGAGGGATTAATTTCATTTTCATGGCAAAGAGGGATTTGCAATTCATCTGATCACTCTTCATAACATTCTGGAGTATATGCAAATTGCTATGAGGTAGCAGACTTTGTAAAAATTGATAGTTGTGTCATTCTCAAAACTTTTGGATAGATAGATAGATAGATAGATAGATAGATAGATAGATAGATAGATAGATAGATAGATAGATAGATAGATAGATAGATAGATAGATAGATAGATAGATAGATAGATAGATAGATAGATAGATAGATAGATAGATAGATAGATAGATAGATAGATAGATAGATAGATAGATAGATAGATAGATAGATAGATAGATAGATAGATAGATAGATAGATAGATAGATAGATAGATAGATAGATAGATAGATAGATAGATAGAGATATATATAGGTATATACATGTGTATTCATTTATATACATACACACATATATCTACATACATACACTAATAATTAAATTTAAAAAAACCCACGCTAGATTAAAATCCTAACACATAACCACCATTGCTGCTGTTCAATGGTAATAAATAATCAATCATCAATCACAGCGTAAAACAGTGTAAACATCGAAAAAATACTATATGTGACAAATAATGCAAATAATAATTGCAAGCAAGTGCTAAGTGAAAGTCCAAAGAAAAATGATCTAACATTGATCCAGATAAAGTGCTGAAGCGCATCACAACTTTAGACTCATGCAGTGAAATGTGCTCATCACCCTCTTGTGTTGGCACTTACCAAAGGATGTGGACCCCTTAGCAATACTGCATGTGGGTCTAAATAGCTGTATGGCAAGTGGGAAGATGTCAAGATCACATATATTTTGTAGCTTGCGCTCATGGATGGAGAAGAGAGAATCCCAATAGTGTAATAAAGCCTTTTTTATTGGTAAAAACATTAAAATTGCACTTACAGTGTTGTAGGCAACATATTGCATCAGATTAAAGCAAAGGTTAACAGGGCAATCAGTCTCTCAGTCAGAGTTCCACCGCTGAGCTGGACGTGACGTCACTGAGGAGCTCGAATCCACGTGGACGCGTTTCCCCCCCCCCACAGGGCGTTATCAAAGACAAAGATTCCTGGTTACTCACTGAATTAAATAGCCATTCACGGAAAGCTTCCGCTCACACGACCCCAAATTTAATTTTTAACCACTTCTGGTTTTGCTCCTTAATGACTAGGCCATATTTTGTGATTCGGCACTGCGTTATTTTAACGGACAATTTTGCGGTCGTGCAATGCTGTACCTAAATAAAATTGATGTGCTTCTTTTTCCCACAAATAGAGCTTTCTTTTGGTGATATTTGATCACATGTGCGATTTATATTTTTCGCGCTATAAACAAAAAAAGAGCGACAATTCTGAAAAATAAAAATATTTTTCACATTCTGCTATATAAAATTCCCCCAAAAAATGTAAAAATCAAATTTGTTTCACATTTTAGGGCAATTTGTTTTCTGCTACATATTTTTGGTAAAAAAAATAGCAATAAGCATATTTCGATTGGTTTGCGCAAAAGTTATTGCTCCTTCTATCTAGGGGAAAGATTTATGTCATTTTTATTGTTTTTGGTTTTTTTTTACTAGTAATGGCGGCAATCTGCGATTTTTTGTGGGGCTGCGACATTGCGTCGGACAGATCGGACCCCTGACTGACAATTTTTGACACTTTTCAGGGGACCAGTGACATTACTACAGTAATCAGTGCTAAAAATATGCACTTTTACTGTAATAATGACGCTGACAGGGAAGGAGTTAACAGTGTGGGTGATCAAGGGGTTAAATGTGTATCTAGGGGCATGTTTCTAACTGTGGGGGGGGGGCATGGCTTGTGAAATGATCATAGAAACCTGTGATCCTATATAGAAGGATCACAGGGGCTCTATGATCATTCCAGGGAGAAGAACGGTCAGCTGTGTTTATAACAGCTGATCGTTCTTCTCTCTCACCGGGAAACGATCGCGGGTGTCAGGCGGCAATCACAGCCACCTTCCCTGCTTCCCCTGCATCGGCTTCCCCGCTGATGAGCGGTGGCAGAAACGCACCACCGGCGGTGCGCGCTCGCCCCCTAGCTCCCTGCACGCGACCGACGTATACCTACAGCGGTTTGTGCAGGAGCGGCTGCTTGCCGCAGTATTATTGCAGCAGGCGATCGTAAAGTGGTTAAACAATAAAAAAATGCACTCGATAAACAGGTGAGAACATGGTTGGATGTATTCACTTTAAATAAATATGTCAAGGATGGGATTACACCCAGGAGGTTAAGATGCGAAGTGGCACCTAATGATGGGATGGTTGGGAAGAAGTTAGAGGACGAGTGTTACTCCTTATTTAGCCATATAGAAAATAAATTGTTAGAACTGATCATCTCTAGAAAAGAAAGGAAACTTAAAATGGTGGGTGAAGCCATCAAGGCCTTGAAAGATAAGATGAAATCATTGCAGGAGTTTGTGGGAAAAGTAGATAGGGATACACAAAAAAGAAACTTAAAAAATATAATAGAGATAGCAATGATTACAAACAAAACTAAATATATAAATTGCAAGAAGAATCAGAAAATCAGATAGGTCAATCTAGAGCTTCTACTGTAGAGAGAGATGCGATTCAGGGAGGAGTAATGGAGACCCCCTCAAACAGTAAGCACTAGGCCGAATCCCCAATATACCAGACAAGGTAATAATCGTTTTCAATGTAAGTGATGCAATATTTGCAGAAGATTAAATTTGTGTCTTAGAATTAGGTTTAAAATTTGTTTCAGAAAAAAATTGTAACAGATTTGATGTTTTTATTGATTTAAGGAAATTTCTAAGGAAAGTCAATATTAAACATTTTTATGCAACAGGTAAAAAGACAGAGGAACATATAGAGAGTGACACACTCAATTGAGGAACAATTCTGTATTCAACCCTCTAGTGGCCAACAACCAGTTTTGTGAGGTGTTCAGGACCCTGGTAGAACAGGACCTAGTGGACCTAAATTTCAAACCAGGGGGATGGAAGAAGAACGTTGAAAGGGGGTTAAAATTATTAGAACAGAACAAAGAAGTAGTTATAAGACCAGCTGATAAAGGGGGGGGGACTGGTGATTCTAAAGGGGGGACGGGAATGGTGATTCTAAACAAAAAGTCTAATTGGCTAAATTAAATAGATTAGTAGAGGATTAGGCTACATATGAAAATCCGAAAGGGAATCCTATGAATAAATACAAAGCAAAATTAAAATGTTTAATTAAGAAAGCACGAAAGGAAGCACTTATTAACAAAAAGGATGCTAAGTACCTAGAACCAGACGCCCCAAGAATGCCGGTTATTTACCAATAGCCCAAAATACATAAAATCTAAAGATGAGCCACCAGGAAGACCAATCATAAGTGGCATTAACTCCCTGTTCAGCAGATTAGGAGAATATTTGTACTGTTTTTATTCAGCCGTTGTTTCAACAGTTTCCAGCATACCTACAGGACAGCAAGGAACTAATTACCTACTAAAAAATTTGAAACCACCAGATGAATGTACTCTAGCGAATATTGACGTCAAATCTCTGTATACAAACATCAAGCAGAATTATGCTTTGGAAACAGTAAAGTGAGCTCTGGATAGAACAGACTTAAAAAGGAAACAAAAATAATTTTTGGCGAAAGCTCTGGATTTAGCCATGAGTGAGAACTTCTTTTGGCATAATGGGAATCAATATAGACAAAAGAAGGGAGTGGCTATGGGGGCCAAGTATGCGCCGTCGGTAGCCAATATCCTTATGAGCAAACAGGAACATGAGGTTATATATGGGGAACCCAGATCTGAATTACTATTCTACAAAAGATATATTGATGATATCCCGGTTGTGTGGGCGGGCTCACAAGAAAACTTCCTTGAATTCCTTGAGGAAATCAACAATAACAGACACCAGGTCTGTCAACTACCTTGACTTAGTCGCGTTCAAACAAAACGGTCAGTTGAACACCAAGACTTATTTCAAGGAGGTTAACAGAAATTGTTATATTTCAAAGGGAAGTTGCTATCACCCTAGGTGGTTGAATGGAGTAACCAAAAGTCAGAGGATTAGAATTTGTAGAAATTGTGATAACGAGTCATATTTAGGGTTGAGCGGACACCTAGATGTCCGTGTTCGACGGGTTCGGCCGAACTTTAAAAAAAAGTCCGGGTCCGTGTCCCGGACTTTTACCGAACTTTTCCCGGACACCGAACCCCATTGAAGTCAATGGGGACCCGAACTTTAAGGCACTAAAATGGCTCTAAAACACCAATGGAAAGGGCTAGAGTGCTGCAAATGGCAGCAAAACGTAGTTAAGAGCATGGCAAGTGCTCTGCAAACAAATGTGGATAGGGAAATAACTTAAAACAACAAAAGAAAACAGAAAAATAAAACAATGTTCTTCATCTCTGAAGGACGAGGCCCATATGGAGTAGGAGGGAGGTTGAGGTGGTGGTGGATGTGGCGGTGTCATAGGCGTGCGCACAGGGTGTGCCGGGTGTACCTGGGCACACCCTAATCACCTAGGGCACATAGCATTATCGCTCTGTTTGCCAGTGAGGAGATGGGAAAGATCTCCCTCGGACCTGCTCTGCTCTATTTCTCTTTGCCAGCAGGGAGAGTAATGTATCGGGGCCATGTACATGTAGGCAAACACATGCATGTGTATTTCAACTTTGGGGTGCACACCCTAATGCAATAGGCTGCACACACCTATGGGCGGTGTAGGTGGAAGCGGCGGTGGAGGAGGACCAGGGCCGGATTAAGAGCATCATGGTCTTGGTGCTGAGGATTTTGAAGGGCCTTAAGGGCCGTGCCTTGGCATGCACCCAGAGGAGGAAGGGTGCAGCCATGCATGCCTAATTCAACATGGGATGCTGTCTCTGAAGCCCATAAACACATCCATGCATCGGCAACTGTCCCTCCTTGTCAGGCCTTCGCGCTGTGTGGGGAGGTTCTGAGGGTGCTGCCTGGGGAAGCGAGCATAGAAGCCAGACTTCTGTGTTTACAAGTGACAGAAGAGCGGTCACAGTGAATATGGCCAACCCGGGGCCTATATAAAAGGTAGGGGCCTGGAGCTGCAGCTCCAATAGCCCCTACGTTAATCTGGCCCTGAGGAGGAGGACGAGGTAGCCAACACTGCTTCTTTTCACAAATTTTAAATGAGGGTACACCCCAAAAGAGTGAGAAAGAGCAAAAATGGAACAATGGGTGGGTAAGGTCGGTATCCATTGCTATTCTGCACAAGGTACGGAAAAGTCCCCTGGGATCCATGCCTGGTTCATTTTAATGAACGTGAGCTTGTCCACATTGTCTCTGGACAGGCGGCTGCGCTTGTCTGTTATAACGCCCCCAGCCGTGCTAAATACCCGTTCAGATAATACACTGGCTGCATGGCACGCCAGCACCTCCAAGGCGTAAAGGGCAGGCTCAGGCCATGTGCCCAATTTGGAGACCCAGAAGTTGAAGGGGGCAGACCCCTCATTCACTACATGTAGGCGTGTGCACACATACTGCTCCACCATGTTGGTAAAATGCTGCCTCCTGCTAAGACGTTCCATCTGAGCTGCTGGTGCTGCTGTTTGTTGTGGCGTGCTGACAAAGCTTTTCCACATTTCGGCCATGCTAACCCTGCCTTCTGAGGTGCTGGCGGTGCCCTGGTTGCATTGGCGACCTCCTCCTCCTCCTCCTCCTCCTCCTCCTCCTCCTCTGCCTTGTGCTTCCACTGTGGCCCCGCTGTCAGATGGGAATGCCAGCAGCATCGCATCTACCAGCGTGCGCTTGTACTCGCACATCTTGCGATCGCGCTCCAGTGAGTGAATTAAGGACGGTACGTTGTCCTTGTAACGGGGATCCAGCAGCGTGGCCACCCAGTAATCAGCACAAGTTAGAATGTGGGCAACTCGGCGGTCGTTGTGGAGACACTGCAGCATGTAATCGCTCATGTGTGCCAGGCTGCCCAGAGGCGACGAAAGGCTGTCCTCTGTGGTAGGTGTATCGTCCGTATCCTCTGTATCCCCCCAGCCACGCACCAGTGATGGCCATGAGCTGGCCTGGGTGCCACCCTGCTGTGAACATGGTTCCATCTCCTCCTCCAGCTCCTCCTCCTCCTCATCCTCCAGAACTGTGCCCCTTCTGGACAATTGTGTCCCTGGCATTTGTGTGTGCAGGAACCCACCCTCGGAGCCCCTTGCGAATGACTGCCCTGAAAGCCTTTGAAATGTTACCTCTTCATCCTCCTCCTCCTCCTCCTCATCCTGTGCCACATCCTCTTCCATCATCGCCCGAATTGTTTTTTCAAGGAGGCATAGAAGTGGGATAGTTAAGCTGAGAACGGCGTCATTGCCACTGGCCATGTTGGTGGAGTACTCAAAACAGCGTAACAAGGCACACAGGTCTCGCATGGAGGCCCAGTTATTGGTGGTGAAGTGGTCAGTGTTGCCAACCGTCCGTATATTTACGGACAGCCCGTTAAATCAGGGCACTTTTCTCCTGCCCGTAAATGCCCGTAGCAGGAGAAAAGTGCCCGTGAAAAACGGCAGCGATCGGCTCGGTTCGGAACTGCGCATGTGCAGTTCCGGAAATGCCCGAGATGACCCGATCATTTCCTGTATTCGGGCGGGCGGGCGGGCGGAGCCCTGGCCAGGGGGGTGGGTCTGTCTGCTGTCTGCAGAGTCAGAAGCTGTGAGTGCGGCACGCCTACTTGACTTGTGACGACAAGCAAGGCGCCGCGACTCGCAAGTTGAGTGCTGCTGATTGGATCATCGGATCATGGATCAGGCGCCAGAATTTAAAAATCAGGAGCCAAGCTGAGCTTGAAGTTCAGCAGGCGGCCGCGGCGGCGGAATATGGAGCCAGTGACAGTCACAGGACAGTACTATGGGGGCTGAAGCCTGAAGGGGACACAGGACAGTACTATGGGGCTAAAGGGGACACAGCACACAGGACCGTACTATGGGGGCTAAAGGAGACACAGCACACAGGACAGTACTATGGGGGCTAAAGGGGACACAGGACCGTACTATGGGGGGGGGCTAAAGGGGACACAGGACCGTACTATGGGGGCTAAAGGGGACACAGGACCGTACTATGGGGGGGGGCTAAAGGGGACACAGGACCGTACTATGGGGGCTAAAGGGGACACAGGACCATACTATGGGGCTAAAGGGGACACAGGACCATACTATGGGGGCTAAAGGGGACACAGCACACAGGACAGTACTATGGGGGCTAAAGGGGACATAGGACCGTACTATGGGGGCTAAAGGGGACACAGGAGCGTACTATGGGGCTAAAGGGGACACAGGAGCGTACTATGGGGCTAAAGGGGACACAGGACAGTACTATGGGGGCTAAAGGGGACACAGGACAGTACTATGGGGGCTAAAGGGGACACAGGACAGTACTATGGGGGCTAAAGGGGACACAGGACAGTACTATGGGGGCTAAAGGGGAGACAGGACAGTACTATGGGGGCTGAAGGGGACACAGTGACAGGACAGTACTATGGGGGCTGAAGGGGACACAGGACAGTACTATGGGGGCTAAAGGGGACACAGGACAGTACTATGGGGGCTGAAGGGGACACAGGACAGTACTATGGGGCTAAAGGGGACATAGGACCGTACTATGGGGGCTAAAGGGGACACAGGAGCGTACTATGGGGCTAAAGGGGACACAGGAGCGTACTATGGGGCTAAAGGGGACACAGGACAGTACTATGGGGGCTAAAGGGGACACAGGACAGTACTATGGGGGCTAAAGGGGACATAGGACCGTACTATGGGGGCTAAAGGGGACACAGGAGCGTACTATGGGGCTAAAGGGGACACAGGAGCGTACTATGGGGCTAAAGGGGACACAGGACAGTACTATGGGGGCTAAAGGGGACACAGGACAGTACTATGGGGGCTAAAGGGGACACAGGACAGTACTATGGGGGCTAAAGGGGACACAGGACAGTACTATGGGGGCTAAAGGGGAGACAGGACAGTACTATGGGGGCTGAAGGGGACACAGTGACAGGACAGTACTATGGGGGCTGAAGGGGACACAGGACAGTACTATGGGGGCTAAAGGGGACACAGGACAGTACTATGGGGGCTGAAGGGGACACAGGACAGTACTATGGGGGCTGAAGGGGGCACAGAAGGACAGTACTATGGGGGCTGAAGGGGGCACAGAAGGACAGTGCTGTAGAGGGTATATGAAGGTGGGCAGAGGAGGACTCTGCTGTGGGAGGGTGATGTAAAAGGTGGCAGAGGTGGACACTGATGTGGAGGGTGAAGGGGGGCAGATTAGGACACTACTGTTGGGGGGGAATGGGGGTGTCTGCAGCCTCTCAATACCTCCTGTACCATGTCCGCGCAGCCTCTGACCATCTCCTGTAGAACGTCTGCAGTCTCTGACCTCCTCCGGTATGATGTCCACAGCATCTGACCACCTCCCGTATCATTTCCACAGCCTCTGACCACCCTCAGGTAAGTGACAGCGCTGCCAGGCCAGTCTAAGGGGGGGTCACTGATGTAAGGGCTGGGTGAATACAATAATGTAAGGGGGGACTGATATAAAGGTTTCCCCCTTATAGCAGGGAACCCCCCCCTTACATTAATGTAATTATCTGTGGAAGGTGGTCTCTGGTCACCAGAGTCCCCCCACCCCCCTATCAGAGTTCCTGGTATTCCTCTCTACATCAGAGTCTGCAGGATTCTCCCCTTACAGTGCAAAGGGGGAACTCTGCAGACCCTGATGTAAAAGAGAACTCTGATGTAAAGGGGAATGCAGTGGACTCTGATATAAGGCGGTTTCTGGTCACCAGAGCACCCACTTAAATCAGAGTTCCCCCTTAAATCAAGACCTACAGCATTCCTCTTTCTGTCAGAGTTACACTGTAAGGGAAATCCTGCACAATCTGATATATGGGGGAACGCTGTGCTGGCTGGGTTATATTAATCTGATCTTCATGTAAATGGAGAAATATGGTTTTTGACTTTTGTTTAACCTAAACACATTGCTAATAGCACTATCTACATGTTTATAGTTTAATTATTGATATTTGCACGGTTTAGCACTGAAAACAGCCTGTTTATGTACATTTTTGCAATGCCAGTAAAAAATTTGTGCCGTCCGTAAATTTTGGACGTTCTGCCAGTAAATTTCCCTCCGGGGGGTTGGCAACACTGGAAGTGGTGCTGTTCCGCAGAGCGACTCACGCGTGCGTGCTGCAGCTGAAACTCCACTATGGCCTGCTGCTGCTCGCACAGTCTTTCCAGCATGTGCAAGGTGGAGTTCCACCTTGTGGGCACGTCACATATGAGGCGGTGAGCGGGAAGGCCGAAGTTACGCTGCAGCGCTGCCAGGCGAGCAGCAGCAGGGTGAGAACGCCGAAAGTGCGCACAGACGGCCCGCACTTTCTGCAGCAGCTCTGACATATCGGGGTAGTTTTTAAGGAACCTCTGCTCCACCAAATTCAGCACATGCGCCAGGCAAGGGATGTGCGTCAAACCGGCTAGGCCCAGAGCTGCTATGAGATTTCGCCCAGTATCGCACACCACCAGGCCGGGCTTGAGGTTCGCTGGCAGCAACCACTCATTTGTCTGCTGTTCCATGCTCCTCCACAACTCCTGCGCGGTGTGTGGTTTGTCCCCCAAACAGGCAAGTTGTAAAACTGCCTGCTGTCGTTTAGCCCTGGCCGTGCTGAAGTTGGTGGTGAAGGTATTACGCTGTCCGGATGAGGAGGCGGTAGAGGATGAGGTAGCGGAGTAGGATGAGTTAGGAACAGGAGGCAAACTGAAGCGCCCTGCAATCCTCGGTGGAGGAAGGACATGCGCCAAATTGCTATCCATCCGCCACTGCATTTACCCAGTGTGCTGTTAGGGAGATATAATGCCCCTGACCGTGCTTACTGGTCCACGTATCGGTTAGGTGGACCTTGGCACAGATGGCGTTGCGCAGTGCACACCTGATTTTTTCCCCCACTGGGTTGTGCAGGGAAGGGATGGCTTGCCTGGAAAAGTAGTGGCGGCTGGGCACGACGTACTGTGGGACAGCCACCGACATAAGCTTTTTAAAACTGGGCGTCTCCACCAGACGGAATGACAGCATTTCAAAGGCCAATAATTGTGAAATGCTGGCATTCAGGGCCAGGGATCGCGGGTGGGTAGGGGGGTACTTCCTCTTCCTCTCAAGTGTTTGGGAGATGGAAAGCTGAACACTTCCACGGGACACTGTGGAGATGGTTGTTGGTGACCCAGGTGGTGGTGTTGCTGACAGATCGTCTGTTTGCGGGGTGGCAGGTGCCGGTATGACTACAGAGGTGGCTGGAGCGGCCGAGACTGCAGCAGAAGAGGAAGCAGGATGAGACAGAGACGTTTCTTGGTTTTGAAGGTGTCTACTCCACTGCAGCTCGTGCTTTGCACTTAGATGCCTGATCATGCAGGTTGTGCTCAGGTTGAGAAGGTTTATGCCTCGCTTCAGGCTCTGATTGCACAGGGTGCAAACCACTCGTGTCCTGTCATCAGCACATTTTCTAAAGAACTTCCACGCTAGAGAACTCTTTTGAGCTGACTTTGGTGCGCTCGTTCCCTTGCTGCCTTGGGCAGTAGCAGGCGTAGTGTCTAGGGCATGGCCGCTCCGCTTCTGCACCCTGCTCCCTCTTCTGCTGTGCTGGTGGCTCTGTGCGACCACCGCCTCTTCCTCCAAAATACTCAGGTCACCTGCATGACCTTCATTCCATGTGGGGTCGAGGACCTCATCGTCCTCCACATCATCTTCCACCCAGTCTTCACCCCTGCCCTCCCTGTCGGTCTCCACAATGCTGAACGCCGCAGCAGTTGGCACCTGCGTTTCGTCATCATCGGAGACGTGCTGTGATGGTCCTTCCATGTACTCATCTTGAGAAATAAGTGGTTGGGCATCGCTGCACTCAATCTCTTCCACTTCTGGGGCAGGGCTAGGTGGATGGCCCTGGGAAACCCTGCTGACAGAGTCCTCAAAAAGAATAAGAGACTGCTGTATGGCTTGGGGCTCAGACTGCTTGCCTGATTTGCAAGGGGGTGAGGTGAAAGACGGTTGGACATTGGCTGCAGGTGCCAACTCTGACCTTTCTGCAGTAGACTGGGTGGGAGACAATGTGAAGGAACTGGAGGCACTGTCAGCAGCAAACCAATCTACTATCGCCTCTCTGTGTTCTGGCCTCATCACTTCTAGAGGCGTATGATGCCCTACCAAATACTGCTGCAGGTTCTGTCGCCTACTCACACTTGAGGAAGGTGTTTCACTTGTGCGTGTAGCTGGCACAGATCGACCATGTCCTCTCCTTGCAACAGGAGCTCTAGCAGCAGCACCATGACCCCGGCCACGGCCCCTATTTGACGCTCTCCTCATATTTCTGAAATTTAAGATCTTGCCCTAGAAAGGTCTTTATTGAATAGCAGAACAAAAGAACAACAGTATCGCACGGGTGTATCTCACAGTCAAATGTGCAAACTATGCCGCAATTTAATGTTTTTTACACCAAAAGGGTGTGTATTGAATGGCGGAATAGGATAAAAAACTGTGTATCTCACACGTACAAACACAGACTAGGCCCGATTAAATTTTTTCCTACCCTAAAGGGAGGATGAGGAAGAGGAGTATGGAACAGGCAGCACCCTCAAATCTTCAGAAGTATGAGATGAACCTCAAAAACTTGGAAAGGTGGATCTCACACGTACCGACACAGACTATTCCGCAATTTAATTGATCCCCAAAGGTTTTTATTGAATAGCGGAATGGGAAATATGATCAAAAAAAGTGTATGTATCTCACACGTACAGAAGCACACTAGGCCCCAATTACTATTGTTTGTACACCTAAAAGGATGGATGAGGAGGAGGAGGAGTATGAAACAGGCAGCACCCTCAAATCTTCAGAAGTATGAGATGAACCTCAAAAACTTGGAAAGGTGGATCTCACACGTACCGACACAGACTATTCCGCTATTTAATTGATCCCCAAAGGTTTTTATTGAATAGCGGAATAGGAAATATGATCAAAAAAAGTGTATGTATCTCACACGTACAGAAGCACACTAGGCCCCAATTACTATTGTTTGTACACCTAAAAGGATGGAGGATGGAGGAGGAGGAGTATGGAACAGGCAGCACCCTCAAAGCTTCAGAAGTATGAGATGAACCCCAAAAACTTGGAAAGGTGGATCTCACACGTACCGACACAGACTATTCCGCAATTTAATTGATCCCCAAAGGTTTTTATTGAATAGCCGAATAGGAAAAAATAGGAGAAAAGGGAAAAGTAATTGTGGGGGTTTGCTATAGGCCACCTAAACAAGGGGAGGAGGTAGAGCTGGAATTTTTAGCACTTTTGGGTAAAGTGGCAAAGCTAGGATCAGTCATCATATTGGGGGACTTCAATTATCCCGACATTGACTGGGGAGAGGGGACTACACACTCACATAAGGGCCGTCAATTCACGGAAACCTTACAGGATAATTACATGTCACAGTTGGTGGATTCCCCTACCAGAGAAAACACAATCCTGGATCTATTGATCACTAATGACCCAGACCTAATCTCGGAGGTAGGAGTCCAGGACAACCTGGGCTCTAGCGATCACAGGATGATCACATTTAGCGTAAATAACAATATAGCAAGGCAAGTGGGGAACATAAGAACCCTTAACTTCAGAAGGGCAAACTTTCCAAAATTGTACTTGTTGATGGAAAGGGTAAACTGGGACCAAACCCTGGGATCACTGACCACAGAGGAAAAATGGGAATGCTTTAGGAACATATTAAGCAAAGGCATCTTGCAGTGCATTCCTATGGGAAATAAATTTAGAAGGGACAAAGCCAAACCTGGCTGGCTAAACCGGAGCGTTAAAAAACTTATTAGGGGAAAAAAATTGGCCTTCAGGAAATATAAATCAGAGGGCACAGTATTGGCTTTCGACCAATACAAGGAGGCAAATAGGAAGTGTAAACACAAAATCAAGATGGCTAAAATAGACTTTGAGAGACAAATAGCGGAGGATAGCAAAAAAAACCCAAAGAAATTCTTTAAGTATATCAACAGCAAAAAAACTAGGGCAGAGCATATTGCACACATAATTAACAATGATGGGAGGATGGTTACAGAGGACACTGAAAAAGCAACCGTACTGAATGCCTTTTTCTCATCAGTCTTTACACAGGAATCGGAGGGGTACACTGACCATGACTGTATAGTTAGTAGTAATACACAGGACTTGCCACTATGGCTAACAGAGGGGGAAATCAGGGAAAGGCTGGATAAACTCAACACAAACAAATCACCAGGCCCGGATGGCGTACATCCGAGAGTACTCAAGGAACTCAGTAAGGTTATATCCAGACCACTGTTCCTGATCTTTGCGGACAGTATTAGGACAGGAGATGTACCAGGGGAGTGGAGGAAAGCTAACGTGATTCCGATATTCAAAAAGGGTCAGAGGCATATACCGGGAAACTATAGGCCTGTCAGTCTGACATCAGTAGTATGTAAACTTCTGGAGGGGATGATAAGGGACTATATCGTAGAGTTTGCTAAGAACAACAGCATCATCAGTAGTAACCAGCACGGGTTTACAAATGGGCGTTCTTGTCAAACCAATCTCTTAACATTCTACGAGGAGGTGAGCTGTGAGCTAGATAGGGGCAGACCAGTGGATGTGGTGTACCTAGATTTTGCTAAGGCGTTTGATACAGTTCCCCATAAGCGCTTAATTTATAAAATAAGGTCTGCAGGTATCGACAGCAGGGTTTGCTCTTGGATACGGAACTGGCTAAAAGGGCGTATCCAAAGGGTGGTAATAAACAGCACATACTCAGACTGGTCTGAGGTAGTAAGCGGGGTCCCCCAAGGCTCAGTCCTAGGACCAACCTTGTTCAATTTATTCATAAACAGCATTGAGGACGGGATCAGTAGTTCAATATCAGTTTTTGCAGATGACACAAAATTAGGCAGGACAATAACAGCACAGCATGAAGCAGATATCCTACAGAATGACCTGGACAAAATAACGGAGTGGGCAAAGACATGGCAAATGAGGTTTAACGTGGAGAAATGTAAGGTTTTACACTTGGGGACTAGAAACATAAAAGCACAATACACGTTAGGAGGGGAACCCTTGGGAGAATCAAAAATGGAGAAGGATCTGGGAGTCTTGGTTGATGATAGACTAGGCAACAGCATGCAATGTCAAGCGGCAGCTGCCAAGGCTAGCAGAATATTAGCATGCATAAAGAAAGGGATGTATTCCAGAGATAAAACTATAATCCTTCCACTTTATAAAACTCCGGTCCGACCTCATCTGGAGTATTCGGTCCAGTTCTGGTCACCAGTCCTCAGAAGGGATGTGTTGGAGCTGGAGAGAGTCCAGAGAAGGGCAACTAAACTAATTAGGGGATTGGAGGACCTTGAGTATGAGGAGCGTCTGCAATCGCTTGATTTATTCTCCCTGGAGAAGAGACGCCTGAGGGGGGACATGATAGCAATTTTTAAATATCTAAATGGGGATCTAGGCTTAGAAAAAAAGCTGTTCAGTCGAAGGGATTGCATGAGAACTCGGGGGCATACAATGCGATTAGAGGAGAAGCGTTTTAACCTCAGGCAACGTGGGGGGTTCTTTACTGTTAGGGCTACAAGATTGTGGAATTCTCTACCACATGAGGTGGTTTCTGCGGGTAGTATGGTGGCTTTCAAAAGACTCTTAGACGTACATCTCAAGGATCAGAACATTCAGGGGTATGCAAGATGATTACAGCCACACACATCTACACAGGTTGAACTGGATGGACTTTTGTCTTTATTCAACCTCACCAACTATGTAACTATGTAACTATGTAACTATGGAAATATGATCAAAAAAAGTGTATGTATCTCACACGTACAGAAGCACACTAGGCCCCAATTACTATTGTTTGTACACCTAAAAGGATGGAGGAGGAGGAGGAGGAGGAGTATGGAACAGGCAGCACCCTCAAAGCTTCAGAAGTATGAGATGAACCCCAAAAACTTGGAAAGGTGGATCTCACACGTACCGACACAGACTATTCCGCAATTTAATTGATCCCCAAAGGTTTTTATTGAATAGCGGAATAGGAAATATGATCAAAAAAAGTGTATGTATCTCACACGTACAGAAGCACACTAGGCCCCAATTACTATTGTTTGTACACCTAAAAGGATGGAGGAGGAGGAGGAGGAGTATGGAACAGGCAGCACCCTCAAAGCTTCAGAAGTATGAGATGAACCCCAAAAACTTGGAAAGGTGGATCTCACACGTACCGACACAGACTATTCCGCAATTTAATTGATCCCCAAAGGTTTTTATTGAATAGCGGAATAGGAAATATGATCAAAAAAAGTGTATGTATCTCACACGTACAGAAGCACACTAGGCCCCAATTACTATTGTTTGTACACCTAAAAGGATGGAGGAGGAGGAGGAGGAGGAGTATGGAACAGGCAGCACCCTCAAAGCTTCAGAAGTATGAGATGAACCCCAAAAACTTGGAAAGGTGGATCTCACACGTACCGACACAGACTATTCCGCAATTTAATTGATCCCCAAAGGTTTTTATTGAATAGCAGAATAGGAAATATGATCAAAAAAAGTGTATGTATCTCACACGTACAGAAGCACACTAGGCCCCAATTACTATTGTTTGTACACCTAAAAGGATGGATGAGGAGGAGGAGGAGTATGGAACAGGCAGCACCCTCAAAGCTTCAGAAGTATGGGATGAACCCCAAAAACTTGGAAAGGTGGATCTCACACGTACCGACACAGACTATTCCGCAATTTAATTGATCCCCAAAGGTTTTTATTGAATAGCGGAATAGGAAATATGATCAAAAAAAGTGTATGTATCTCACACGTACAGAAGCACACTAGGCCCCAATTACTATTGTTTGTACACCTAAAAGGATGGATGAGGAGGAGGAGGAGTATGGAACAGGCAGCACCCTCAGAAGTATGAGATGAACCCCAAAAACTTGGAAAGGTGGATCTCACACGTACCGACACAGACTATTCCGCAATTTAATTGATCCCCAAAGGTTTTTATTGAATAGCGGAATAGGAAATATGATCAAAAAAAGTGTATGTATCTCACACGTACAGAAGCACACTAGGCCCCAATTACTATTGTTTGTACACCTAAAAGGATGGATGAGGAGGAGGAGGAGTATGGAACAGGCAGCCCCCTCAAAGCTTCAGAAGTATGAGATGAACCCCAAAAACTTGGAAAGGTGGATCTCACACGTACCGACACAGACTATCCCGCAAATTTAATTGATCCCCAAAGGTTTTTGTTGAATAGCGGAATAGGAAATATGATCAAAAAAAAGTGTATGTTTTTCACATGTACAGAAGCACACTAGGCCCCAATTACTATTGTTTGTACCCCTAAAAGGATGGATGAGGAGGAGGAGGATGAAACAGGCAGCACCCTCAAATCGTCAGAAGTATGAGATTGTGTTCACTGTACCCCACAAAGATTGTGTTCACTGCACCCCAAAAGGATTGTCTTCACTGCACCCCACAAAGATTGTGTTCACTGTAATCCACAAAGATTGTGTTCACTGTACCCCCCAAAGATTTTGTTCACTGCACCCCACAAAGATTGTGTTCACTGTACCCCACAAAGATTGTGCTCACTGTACCCCCCAAAGATTTTGTTCACTGCACCCCACAAGGATTGTCTTCACTGCACCCCACAAAGATTGTCTTCACTGCACCCCACAAGGATTGTCTTCACTGCACCCCACAAAGATTGTGTTCACTGTACCCCACAAAGATTGTGTTCACTGCACCACAAAAGGATCGTCTTCACTGCACCCCACAAAGATTGTGTTCACTGTACCCCACAAAGATTTTGTTCACTGCACCCCACAAAGATTGTGTTCACTGTACCCCACAAAGATTGTGTTCACTGTACCCCACAAAGATTTTGATCACTGCACCCCACAAGGATTGTCTTCACTGCACCCCACAAGGATTGTCTTCACTGCACCCCACAAAGATTGTGTTCACTGTACCCCACAAAGATTGTGTTCACTGCACCCCAAAAGGATTGTCTTCACTGCACCCCACAAAGATTGTGTTCACTGTACCCCACAAGGATTGTCTTCACTGCACCCCACAAGGATTGTCTTCACTGCACCCCACAAAGATTGTGTTCACTGTACCCCACAAAGATTGGGTTCACTGTACCCCCCAAAGATTTTGTTCACTGCACCCCACAAGGATTGTCTTCACTGCACCCCACAAAGATTGTGTTCACTGTACCCCACAAAGATTGTGTTCACTGTACCCCACAAAAATTTTGTTCACTGCACCCCACAAAGATTGTGTTCACTGCACCCCAAAAGGATTGTCTTCACTGCACCCCACAAAGATTGTGTTCACTGTACCCCACAAGGATTGTCTTCACTGCACCCCACAAGGATTGTCTTCACTGCACCCCACAAAGATTGTGTTCACTGTACCCCACAAAGATTGTGTTCACTGCACCCCAAAAGGATTGTCTTCACTGCACCCCACAAAGATTGTGTTCACTGTACCCCACAAAGATTGTGTTCACTGTACCCCCCAAAGATTTTGTTCACTGCACCCCACAAGGATTGTCTTCACTGCACCCCACAAGGATTGTCTTCACTGCACCCCACAAAGATTGTGTTCACTGTACCCCACAAAGATTGTGTTCACTGTACCCCCCAAAGATTTTCTTCACTGCACCCCACAAGGATTGTCTTCACTGCACCCCACAAAGATTGTGTTCACTGTACCCCACAAAGATTTTGTTCACTGTACCCCACAAAGATTGTGTTCACTGTACCCCACAAAGATTTTGTTCACTGCACCCCACAAAGATTGTGTTCACTGCACCCCAAAAGGATTGTCTTCACTGCACCCCACAAAGATTGTGTTCACTGTACCCCACAAGGATTGTCTTCACTGCACCCCACAAGGATTGTCTTCACTGCACCCCACAAAGATTGTGTTCTCTGTACCCCACAAAGATTTTGTTCACTGCACCCCAAAAGGATTATGTTCACTGCACCCCAAAAAGATTGTGTTCACTGCAGCCCACACACAGAAAAATGGATGTGGATCACTGACACCTGCCTATCTCCTATCCCACACCACACAGCAATATCGATTGTAGTTTGTAGAACACACTGACCCTATAATTCAGCAGACTCTATCCCTAAAATGCCTACAACTCGCCCTGCCTAAACACTCCGACCTGACCCTAAATTCTATCCGGACACCAATTTGTTTTCCCTGCCTGTCTTTCCCTAATCAGCAGCCAGCACGTATGTGTGCTCTGTCCCTGAGCTAAGCAGCAGAATGACGCCGCTGAGGCTGCCTCGAACTTATAAAGACTTGGTCACATGCTTCAGACGGCCAATCACAGCTACTCATACATTTGCAGGCATGGCTGGGATAGCTTAAGGCACACCAGTTAAATGATTGTTGATTGGCTGTTGAAAGCCCGCCATGAAAAGAGCGCCAAAACATGCAAAACCCGGAAATAAAACGACCAAACACAGATTTTTTACCCGAACATACAGTAAAGTGTCCGGTAACAAAAATCCAATTATTCGGTACGAACACGAATAATACAGTCCGTGTTCGCTCAACACTAGTCATATTATGAAAGCCAGACAACCACTATCATTGAGAGATTTCATGAAAACAGCTATAATATTAATGAGCTTGTGGAAACTAGAGAAGAAGTACGTAAACTAGAGAGGAATAAAATGCTGGAAAAGAAAGAAAAAAGGTAAGAGGAATGAACATGGATTAGCTTTCATGACTAGTTTCTCCAGGCAGTACAAGGAGGTTGGGAAAATCATACACAAATATTGGCTCATACTCTTGGAAGATCAAACATTATGCAGTCTGCTACCTAAGAGACCCAAACCTATTTACACCAGGCCCCCACGTTGAACAAAAAAGCTGGCAAGGAATGTTGTAGACCCCCCCAGGAAAACTGTCACATTTTTGGACCAGGACTAGCCCATAACCGTGATCCAACATTGCTGAAGTTTTGTGGCATAGATAGGATTATGGCCAGTTGGAGTGGAGGCAATATGAAAAAAAGGTATATCTCAAAATGAAACCAATTGGATATATTGGTTAAAATCTATGAGTCCCAAGGGGTTCAATATAGAACTAGACCTTAATTGCTTTCTCTAAAACTGGTAGTATACAAAAAAAGGCTTGTTAAGAGGTATTTTTTGAAAGATTTTGTGATAACCTCCATGTTTATTTTTAAATTCATTTTTATTTCTCAACATTTCATAGAACATCCCGAGGAATTCATTATAATAATAATGATAAAAAAAACTTTTATATACTTGTTTCTTTATGCGTATTCATTTTTTTTACATGTATATATATATATATATATATATATATATATATATATATATATAGATAGATAGATATATACGTATATATATATATATATATATATATATATATATATATATATATACACAGTGGGTACGGAAAGTATTGACTTTCTACAACTTTCTCCCATCTCCTGACTGCATCTCTGGAGCTCAGCCACAGTGATCTTTGGGTTTTTCTTTACCTCTCTCACCAAGGCTCTTCTCCCCCGATAGCTCAGTTTGGCCGGACGGCCAGCTCTAGGAAGGGTTCTGGTCGTCCCAAACGTCTTCCATTTGAGGATTATGGAGGCCACTGTGCTCTTAGGAACCTTAAGTGCAGCAGAAATCTTTTTGTAACCTTGGCCAGATCTGTGCCTTGCCACAATTCTGTCTCTGAGCTCTTCGGGCAGTTCCTTTGACCTCATGATTCTCATTTGCTCTGACATGCATTGTGATCTGGAAGGTCTTATATAGACAGGTGTGTGGCTTTCCTAATCAAGTCCAATCAGTATAATCAAACACAGCTGGACTCAAATGAAGGTGTAGAACCATCTCAAGGATGATCAGAAGAAATGGAAAGCACCTGAGTTAAATATATGAGTGTCACAGCAAAGGGTCTGAATACTTAGGACCATGTGATATTTCAGTCTTTCTTTTTTAATAAATCTGCAACAATGTCAACAATTCTGTGTTTTTCTGTCAGTATGGGGTGCTATGTGTACATTCATGAGGAAGAAGAATGAACTTAAATGATTTTAGCAAATGGCTGCAATATAACAAAGAGTGAAAAATTTAAGGGGGTCTGAATACTTTCCGTACCCACTGTATATATATATTATTACATGTACTTCTATTTTTATTTTTTCTTTGGAATATGAGCACGCAAATGTTATATATTGGTAAAGGAAATGTTATTGGGGTTTATGGCTGATTGGCAATATGAAAATATAGCCAGATATGAACCTGCATAGTGATCACAGAGCCGAATGTAACCTTGGGTGGACAGGAAGTAAGTCAATGTGCAGGGAATGAAGCAGAGTACATCCTATTGGACATCCTTTGGGGTCGTGTGAGCAGAAGCTTTCCGTGCATGGCTATTTAATTCAGCGAGTAACCAGGAATCTCTGTCTTTGATAACGGACTGTGGGAGGGGCGAAACACATTGATGGGGATTGCAGTTCCTCAGGGACGTCACATCCCACTCAGTGGTGGAACGCTTGCGGAAATTTGAGTTCCATGCTTGCCTCGCGTTACAAACTCTGACTGAGAAACCGATTGCCCTGTTAACCTTTGATTTAATCTGATGCAATATATTGCCTACAACACGGTAAGTGCCATTATAATGTTTTTTTTTTGCCAAAAAAAAAGGCTTTATTACACTATTGGAATTGTCTCTTCTCCATCCATGAGCGCCAAGCTACAAGATATATGTGAGCTGACATCTTCCCACTTACCATACAGCTACTTAGACCCACATGCAGTATTCCTAAGGGGTACACATTCTTTGGTAAGTGCAAGCACAAGAAGGTGAGGAGCACATTTCACTGCATGAGTCTAAAGTTGTGAAGCACTTCAACACCTTATCTGGATCAATGTTAGATCTTTTAACTTTGGATTTTCACTGAGCACTTTCTTGCAATTATTATTTGCATTATTTGTCACATAGGGTATTTGTACTATATTTACACTGTTTTGCGCTGTGATTTATGATTGATTATAAATCAATGTCTACAAAAGTTGAACTTTACTCCCTAATATATTTGTTAGTACTTAGGAGATTGTGTTCCTTATATTCTCTGGAGTCTATTTGGGTATATTCCTATACTAGAACTGCAATGTATGCTGTTCTATATATTGTAATAGTATATAGTAGTGCTGCGCTGCCTCTTAGCACAATGTATAATGTGGTCAAAATTATGTAAAATAAATAGAGCGTGATAAGCGTGAATGTTAAATGGGGAAATAAAACCTTGTAAATTATGACTATTCTTATGCAGGGGGGATAGTCATGAAGGAAAGATAGACAATCCTATAGAGAATTCAGCAAAATGTGATATATATCAACATGTAAATAAATACATAAAGCAAGCAAAAAGATATATATTATATAAAAAATGTGCAAAGTAAGTTGCTGAAAAAGAGATGGTGCAAATATCTACTATCAGAAAAGTGGCAATGGGATGGACCATAAATGAGGTAGATAAATATGAAATATGAAATAAATGTCTGCTTTGGAAGTGAAAAAAATAAATATAGAAATGCAAAGGCACTATTGCAAAAGTGCAAAAAAATTGGAATATATGGCTCGTGAAATATTCCAAGTGATGGGTGAATATGAGCCAAAATACAGTTAAAGCAAAAATACCTGGTGTACCAAAAGTGTAAATCTATATAATGCATACATAAAAAACCACGATGTAATGAATAAAGAATAATTTAAAGTGCTCGGTGTCCTTTAATATTGTGCATAAACAAGGTGAGCTAAAAGAGAATGACTCCAAACAGTCTGTTTTCTTGTGATGACGTGTTCTATTTTCAAGATGCTAAACAATCGTGATCATTCCTATCCAAGGGGAACATGCGACTTGTGGATCTAAACGTTACCAGGTATCGCAGAAGAAAGTGCAGGTGATGAGCAGTGGGGTGCCCCCTAACTGTATGGTTGGCATCTCACCTGATACTTTCTTGAAAAAAAGCCTTAGGGGTTATGCTGGTAGCTCCAAGAGTCCTGGGAGGGGGTCCCTCAAAGTATGCCTGGTATCTGCAGCTTCTTATTGACCTCTGGTACTCTATGGGGATGTAGGTGTTTCCTGGGGTCCTATGGATTGGTTCTCCTGGGGTCCTAAGGATGAGGCCCTCCTGAAGTATCCGCTAATCCTGTGGTCCTCTTAGGGTGGGGGTATAAATACAAGGCCTCTCATTGTGTAGTAATTTCAAACGATTTATTAAAAAAATGCAGAAAACTCACATTCAATAAAACGACAAACAGCGCGGTGTGTATGTGATCTGAGCGTCTCTTCCGGGTATGTAATTTCCGGGTCCCCTCCATCTGATCCTACGCGTTGCATCGCGTGCATCGTGACTTCTGTCCCATATATTAATTTCTACTGTATATGAAGACAACAAAATTAAAAAGCCAAAAGTTAACAAAAGAGCTATTGGAAAGGGACCATTCATAAATAATTGTGTTGGTATCATATCAAAACTTTCCTGTGACACTTGTACCTGAGTGTATATGTATAGCCATAAAAATACTCAGCGGCAAGTGTAGAAATGTGTTGACATAAAAACACAATTCATAGATACATTTTATTTTGTAAAATGTATTATTATTGTTTTCTGTTTAGCTTTCATTTTTATTTAATTTGTGAAATCGTGGGCATATATCTCACTTCTTTCGACTTCTAGCATACATTGCAGCCATTCATCGCATATTCCATTCACATATACTATATAAATATTAATAAACATGCTCTCCTCTGAAAGTTTTTTTACACAGTAAATATCTAGGATGTGTAAAGACAGGCCAAAATTGTGCTTTATTATATGGACACCTTAGCCTGCAATAGCCAAAAAACACCAATAAGGGGTCACAAATAGTAACAACAACCCAGCAACAACCACAATACCTAGGTTAAGCAGCCATTTAGGTAAAACAAACAGAAATACTTTATACTTACCTATCCAACTACTGATGTTCAAAGAAAGCACCTTTGTATGCTGCACTTCTGTCCTGATGCAATGAAAATGAGCACACTCCAGAAAATAATCAAAAGTACTGTGCCTTCAACAGCGCATCTAAACAACCAGTCGATTATCATACTGAAGAGCTAGGCACATACAATGAAGGAATAGCAATGGATCCCTTTCCGATAACCTATTTTATACATGTGGCACAGCAGTAGATGTTGGTATTGCATCCCTTTGTGTTTTCAGCATGTAGACCAGCTCTGACAAACAATGTAAGCCTCAGAACAAGAAACTTGATTTTGCTGTACAGGTATTGAATTCAGATAGTTGCAATCCCTTTAATTTTCCCTTCTGTGCCCACCATGGTCACACTTTTGCTTGTGTGTAATTACTTTTGTGATTTTGAAGCATCATTCATTGCAGTCAGTATTTTATTTCTATATTGTATAACGTGTTTTCTATTTCATGAACATTGTTGTATTCCTTGCTTTTCTCCGTTGACTTCCACCTGTTGTTCAGTAATTTAAACTCATGTTTCTATTATGTATCATTTATACTATGTTCTTAATTGTTATGCTTTGATGCCAAAAAGCTTTTTCTTAAAATAGCATTATGTTTTATTGTATACTAAAAGATGCATAATCATTTTAATTTGTTTACTTATCTTTTTTTTCTTTCTACAGTGAAAACCTTCCACATTTTAACACCTAAATGTGTTTGGGAGAACTTGGATTAGAAATTTAGTAGAGCGTGGGGCGTGGTTTTGACAGGGCGGAGTAGAGCTGCACGCTAGCTGAGCTCCCGGGATCTCCCCCGCCCCGCCGACATACACGGAGCTAACAAGGGAGAGATGACTCTGACAAAGAAAAGGAGAACCAAGGGATCAGTTAAGAAAAACAGCGCACCTAAACCTGAAGGCGAGATCCTGCAGTTTTTCCCGGTTACAACCCCCTCAGGGTCCAAGATGGCCGTGCCTCGTGGCCGGCACGCTATAGCGATGGATACAGCCAGTGAGAGCGCACCGAGGGATGAGAGCACAGGTCTAGTACATCCCACCATGCCGGAGACCTCGGGGGTAGATGCCGATATCCCGGGTGTGCATGGAGGTGAAGAGGGAGTGCTGGCACTGAGGGTTGATGCGGAGCTAAGGGCACTGTTGCAGGCACTGCCTACCAAAGCGGACATCGCTGCAATGGTCACCCGGCTGGAGGAAAAACATCAAGCAGCCGTTAATGAGGTGAGAGGAGAGATCCAGGAGACGGCGCAGAGAGTGGCGATGAATGAGAGTGCCATAGCTACCCTGGAAGGGCGGGTAAGAGCTTTGGAGTCCCATTCCAAACTACACTTAGATGCAGAAATATCCCTACAACTGCGTATGGAGGAGTTGGAGGATAGAAGCCGACGCAATAACTTAAGGCTAAGAGGTATTCCAGAGGCTATAGACATGGAAAATTTAGAGGTGGTTGTAAAAGACATTTTTCAAAAGACCCTTGGGGAAATGTATCCTACTAGACTACAACCTGATAGGGTCCATCGTGCCCTAGGGCCCCGAGCTACCGATTCAGATAGACCTCGAGACGTTGTATGTAGGATTCATCACTATGTGGACAAGGAACTAATTGTGCATATGGCCTGGGAAAAGGGCTCAGTGGATTTAGAGGGGGTACCCATTAAAATACTTCCAGATTTGTCTAAGGCCACACTGCAAAGACGAGCCATTCTCCGACCCATACTAGATAAAGCCAGACAACTGGGACTGAAGTATAGATGGGGTTTCCCATTGTCCGTCACTTTCCGTAATGCACAAAGCTCCTTTACCTTACGCGTGTTAAGTGACCTTTCAAGCCTTTTTACATTTATGGGAAAAGAGCCTATACAAGTACCGAACTGGTTAACCTTTTCTCCCAATAAAAGAAGGAGCAGAGATATGATACCTCCTGGAAAGAAGCAATAGACATACCAAGAATAAAGACATTTGCTTGAGATGCTTAGGGAGATGGGGGGAGAGGACTGTGTGCCCTTAAAGAGAAAAGAAAGAAGGAATTGAGAGTCTCTTCTCTTTAGTCCCTTCTCACCCTTCTTTGTCGTCTTTTGGAGGTGTCTAGGGGGATATAGTAATATGGGACAATACCCTTTCCCCCTTATTTTTTCTTTTTTTTTCCTTTTTTTTTTTTTCCCTTTTGGTGAAACAGAACGAGACTGGAGGGTATTACTCCGACCCCTCCTTATGTCGGTATCTTTAGATATATACTTTTCTATTAATATGAGGTGGGGTAAAAGTGACGGGGGGGGTAGAGGGGTTAGGGGAATGGGGATACAAGGGAATTTAAATAGAGGGAGTGATGATGTATGCTTAATGGAGAGAGGTACGGGTCTGCATGTTCCTTCCATCGCAATAGTAAGGTGAATTTTTTTTTTTCCCTTTTTTTTTTTTCTTTTCTTTCACTTGTTGGGGACACTTTGTTTGAGCTTAATATAGCTCTCGTAATCACCGAAACGGGGGAGGTGTGGGTTTTCTTTTAGTGTTTCTGTGAAGTTCCTCTTCTTGGTAAGAGGCCTCCCACTTTGGTTTAGACATGGAATAGGGGGTTCTCTTTTTCCCCCTTCCTACTTGGTTTCTGGGATGCTTGTTTTTTTTTTCTTTTTTTTTTTTTTTACCGATATACTAAACGATGGACGCGCATGCAGAGCTATACCTAGACATATTAAGGGGTAGTACCCCATGATCAGTGAATAATAGAGAATGTATAGTATTGCTCACCCCTTCTTCAAGATAATAGGTTGATATAATGCTAGATTATTGATAACAGAGGATATAATGATATTTGATGAATTGAGGAGAGAAGGAGAGGATATGGCCCGAGCAGGAACGAGGAGCCCTAGGGATACAGAACTAATGCTCCCTAGAAGACTTAAGGTCTGGCTTCTGCGTTTTTCTTTTGTCTTTATTTTTTTTCTTTTTCTCACTTCTGACATGCAAAATAAATGTTGGAAGCGGGGAGTGGTGTTTAGTGGCCAGACACAACAAGGGGACTAAGGGGACGTCGCAAGATATTTTTAGTACGAGTATTGACGAGTATTTGACGGGCGGAATCACTCACGGGGATGATAAGGGTTCATTTTTTCAACCCCTTTTTTTTTTTTTTTTTTTTTTGTTCTTCTTCTTCACAATAATAATATGTCGTGGGTTTTTTTTTTTTTTTTACCTTGAGGCCTATATATAAGGCCTCTCATCAGGGGTTTTATCCCCCCCCTATGAATTTTTTTTTTTTCTTTTGTTTTTTGTTTTTTTTTTGTGTCCTTCTTTCACGAACAAGTTCACAAGGGTCGGAGTACCCTATTGACCCTTGTCTCCCCTGGTAGTGAACGACCCTGGATGGGTGATGCTGAACGCCGGTGAGTTATGAACCCTGGTGGATCGACCATGAATAACCAATAACTAACTACTAATAATGCTCTATGTAAATAATAATGAGTGAGCTGGATTAGTGGGTATTATACTGATCCTACAGGTTCCTACAGGAATTAAGGGAGGGGGAGGAAAGGAGGGGAAAAAAGAAAATGTTTTTTCCTACTTTTTATCCTTTTCCCTGTTAGGGGCCTTCTTATCTTTCCTCCTCTCCCTTGTCTTTCCCTTCCCCCCCCCTTTTTTTTTTTCCTTTTTTTTTTTTATTTTTTTTTTTATTTTTATTTTTAGAATAATAAGGTCATGATCCTTGTCAGTGGGGTTGGGGGGGAACTGGGAGAGCAGTGATTTTTCTTTTCTCTTTTTTCTATATATACTTCTGCTTCCGTGCATGATTTATACCACTCTCCCAATTAGGTCAGTACATTGAGGGGTGACTTTTTAGTCACATAGTGTACATGGGAATTCCCTTATTAGTGGAAGAGCGATAGGCTCTAAGGAGGAAAGGGGTAACGCCACCCTTTCTTCTTTGAGAGGGTTTGTTTGGGGTTTTGGTTTTTTTTTTTTTTTTTTTTTTAAACTTTCTCCTCCTCTTCCCATCTTGACGATGGGGGACCTTACCATCTTCTCTTTAAATACCAGGTGTCTTAATATACCGGAAAAGAGGAGGATGTTACTTAATGATCTTAAGCGATTGAGGGTAGATGTTGCCTTTATTCAAGAAACGCATTTTAAAGGAGATAAAGCCCTTAAATTTACGAATAGACTTTACAATACAGTTTATCACTCTATGAACACTGACGCTAAAACCAAGGGAGTATCTATACTGCTATCATCTAAAATACCTTGGACATTGAATGAGATTATGGCAGATACAGAAGGACAATACCTTTTTATTAAGGGGAAAGTAGCAGACACATTAATTACATTTGCAACACTGTATGCACCAAATGAAGGTCAGACAGGGTTCTTTAAGCGAGTGACTAAATTACTCCTGGAGTTTAGGGAAGGACAGCTTATTCTAGGCGGAGACTTTAATGTACCACTACTTCCCAGACTAGACACATCCACGGGTAACTCGGCTATACTATCATCCGCAAATAAAAATATTGCACAAAAGTTTTATAATGCCCAATGGATAGATGTGTGGCGAGTACTACACCCTGCAGACCGGGATTATACATTTTTTTCAGCACCCCATAAGTCCTATTCAAGGATTGATTATTTTTTAATCCCACACGGTCAGTTTCATGTGGTTAAAACGGCAACAATTGGGGATATAATATGGTCGGACCACGCACCAGTGCTTCTCACTTACGCTGTATCGGAGTATACCGACTCTCGTCAAAGTTTTTGGAGACTGAATGAGAGCCTCTTACAGATTCCTGAGGTCCTGACGGATATTTCGTCGGGCCTTCAAGAATACTTTAATATGAATGATCTGGAGGATTGTGAAATAAGGAATCTGTGGGAGGCTCATAAATCGGTTCTCAGAGGGCTTTTCATTAAACACGGGTCTAGACTCAAAAAAGAACGTGAGAAACAATCAACACAGCTTCTAGATAAACTTAGACATTTGGAAGCTCAATACAAACATTCTACAACACCAACTTTGGAGGCTGAACTTATACAAGTACGACAGCAATTAGCTGATCTGCTCCTGTTCAGGGCCAAAGCGGCACTACAGAGGAGCAGAGGCCGGGGATATGAACTCGGGGATAAATGTGGGGAGCTACTGGCGCGCTCGGTAAAAGACCCAAAATTATCAACATATGTTCCTAATATTATTTCACCACAGGGACAGAAACTGACCCCACCCAAAGAAATAGTGAGTGAATTCGGTCGATTCTATGCGTTGCTATACTCTTTGACAGATGTTCCGGCCTCTATCTCAGAGATGGAAGATTATCTTGTAGAATCGCATATACCAACCCTTCACACTGAGATAAGAGAACAATTAGAGGAGCCAATATCCCTGACAGAGATTCAACAGACCATCAACACTATGAAGTTAAAGAAAGCTCCCGGCCCAGATGGTTTCACGCTTCAGTATTTTCAGGTTTTTTTTCCCATCCTGGGTCCGTATCTGGTTAGACTTTTTAATTCGCCAAGAGAAAACCCTAGCATGCTTAGAGATACCTTAGCAGCACATATAACTGTGATTCTGAAAGAGGGAAAAGACCCTACATGCTGTGGAAGCTATAGACCTATCTCCTTACTTAATATTGATCTAAAAAATTTTTCTAAAATTCTAGCTGTCCGATTGGCTCCACATCTTCTTGATCTTGTTCAGCTTGACCAAGTGGGTTTTGTCACAGGCCGAGAAGCCAGAGACAACACTACTAAAATTCTAAATTTGATCCACGTTGCTGATACCTCTCGAATATCAAGTGTCTTTATAAACACAGATGCAGAAAAAGCCTTTGATAGGGTGAACTGGCGATTTATGTTTACGATTCTTAAACATATAGGCTTGGGAAGTAATATGCAACGTTGGATCACTAGCATTTATTCAAATCCTACTGCACAGGTCAAAGTGAATGGATTCTTATCTGACTCTTTTTCCATTAATAACGGGACGAGACAAGGGTGCCCTTTATCTCCTCTATTATTCGCTCTCTCACTGGAACCCTTTCTTTGTACGGTGCGGCAGAATCCAGATATACAGGGACTCCAAGTGGGAGTGGGTGATTATAAGATCGCTGCATACGCTGATGATCTTATGTTTTCTCTGACAAACCCAATTATTTCTCTACCGAATTTACTGAGGGAACTAACCAGATACGGATCTCTATCGAACTTTAAAATCAACTATAGTAAGTCGGAAGCGATGGGAGTGGGGGTGAGTGCGTCACTTCGGCGAACATTACAGACAAATTTTTGCTTTCGTTGGACTAATAGAGCTTTACGCTACTTGGGCACTTATATCCCACCATGTCTATCCAGGGTTTATGATTTGAATTTTCCCCCTTTGATAGCAGAGACACGTATCCTTCTGGAAAAATGGCACACAGGCTTCCACTCGTGGTTTGGCAGATGTAATTTGATAAAGATGAATATTCTGCCTAAACATATCTATCTGATAAGAGCCTTACCGGTGCGGTTACCTGCTCGATACTTCCATCTGATTCGTGCTCTATTTATCAAATTCGTCTGGGCAAAGAAAAGACCCCGTTTGGCGCGGAAGCTACTAACCTGGCCAAAAAAGTGCGGTGGTTTAGCTCTCCCGGATATTCAGAAATATTTTCAGGCAGCCCACCTGAGCAGGGTGGTTGACTGGTGTAGACATCATGCACTTAAATTATGGACTAGTATAGAACAAGCACAGACAAATATCCCCCTCAGAGGAGCACTGTGGTGCTATCCAGATCTACCCTCACAACTAAGACTTCATCCTCTTATAGGTACGACGCTGCATATAGGCTATCTGGCTAATAGGAGATGCTCTATCATTCCCCCCTTCTCTCCATTGCTCCCGGTGATTGGAAACCCTCGATTTGGGCCCGGATTTTCATCACCAGACCTGAATGCGCTGGGTATAGATGGATATGCTCGAGCTGAGCAATTCCTAGTAGCAGATAATTGGCTGACAGTAGAGACTCTTACGAAACAGGATGGCAATTTTAGGTTAACCTTCTGGTCGGCTCTACAACTGCATCATTTCCTGGGCACCCTGCCAAATTCTGCAGAGTACTCAAGGAGTATGTCTAAATTTGAAGGATACTGTCGGGGAGAAGGAGTGCTATTACATACACTTTCCTTACTATACAACTTATTAAGGCCAGTACCAGATAATTCTGCTTTACCCTGGGTGACCAAGTGGGCAAATGATCTAAATTGTACGTTCACATCAGTACAAATACAGAATATGATCTCGTTGGCTTTTGGAACATCTATCTGTACTAAAACCCAAGAGACCAACTTTAAAGTATTGAACAGGTGGTACTACACACCTCATAAACTCCACAGGATATTCCCAAACACATCAGCGAAATGCTGGAGATGTGGAGGAGAGGATGCAGGGATATTTCATGTTTTCTGGTCCTGTCCGAAACTTGTAGGATATTGGACTGAGGTGAAACTTATTTTTCAAAAATTTACGGAATATACTATTCACGAAGATCCGGCTTTTTTCCTGTTCCATCTCTCAGATATTCCCATACAGAGATATGAGAAGTCAGTGGTGCGACATCTGGTCAATGGGGCGAAGGCCTGTATCCCTGCATTATGGAAAAGCCCACATCCTCCTACGATAAAGCACTGGTTACGTAGAGTAGAGGTTATTAATAAAATGGAAGACCTGGTGTTGACATCACAGAGTAAACGTGGATTGTATACTGAGACCTGGGAGCTCTGGAATAGCTTCATCCGGTCAGAAGAGGGGTTTAGGTTGTTGCAGACATAAGTGAAGAGAAGGGGGGAGACCTACAGGGATGATGATGGGAAGAGGAGGAGAGGGAACCTTCGGGGTTTTTTTTTTTTTTTTTTTTTTCTCCTCAGTTTTTGGTTTCGTTGTTTTTATTGGCGTTTGTTAAATTGTTTGGGTATGCAAATGGGGTAGTATGGTTGAGACTAGCAAGCTATAGGACGCCTTAATGGTGGGAGTGACTATAGATTGTGGTAAGATATATAAATTTAGACCTCCCTGAAGGGATATACAGTAGATGAAATTAAGACTGGAATAGCCTCTTTAGTATGAAGGAGTTTCAATGTTGCTATAGCTGGACAGTGTTGTACTTATCTTTCTTTTGAATTGTTTGGAGAAAAATAATAAAAGATATATTTGAAAAAAAGAAATTTAGTAGAGCGTTTTTTGTCTCAATCTTGGTTTTATTAGCATTCAAAAATTTAAAGATTACAAACATACGTGTACAGTGTTTGTGAAAGACACACATTATCTAAAACATTTAATCTCGAAACCGTCAACGTATAGTTCTTAACAATATAAATTCATTTTTGTAAGAGTAATTTGTGTTTTGTCTGGTGTCTCTATTTTAAAGTGGACACAAAGCAAAGTCAAACAACTTATCCAAAATCCCTTATATATGGTATAATCTACAGTACTCTATGGTCAGCTACAAAGTGAGTATCCCCCAACCTTATATTCTTGTTTATTCCCTTAAAACCCCTCATTATCTGAGGGTACAGAGAAAATGTGGCGAGAGGAGGGTAGATGGGGGGGAGGGAAAGACAAAAAGAGAAAGAAGACGGGAAAAGAGGAACGAAGAAGAGGAAAAAAAAAAAAAAAAGGCAGGGGAAGGGGGGGGGGGGTGTGTAAAGAATCACATCCCCCCTTATCCCTCCCCTAACACCTTATATTCTCAGTGTAATATTAAATGTGACTCACATTCCACCATCTGTGTCAGAGGATTAAAAATCCATATTTATATTTCTCGTGTATTCGCATATCTCGTGAGAAAGGGGGAAAAAAAAAAAAAAGGGGGGGGAAAAGGGAGAAAAAGAAGGGAGGGGTAGAAGCCCCCCTCTCCACACCTCTGACCTCTCTCCCTTTATTATTGTGTTTCTCAAAATTGTGCTCATAAATCACACCTCTCCATAAATACAAAATTGTGCATATCAATAACCACACACCATTGCCACCATCACACCCAAAAAAAAAAAAAACCCAACCCCTCCCCTCCCCCCCGCCCCCCCTCCCCAAAACCACCAATGTTATTGCTATTCAACCATTGATATCCTATATCCCATAGAGTACTATTTCCACAATAATTCTGTTCAAATCAAAAGGTACCGACAAGCACTTCTACATTTGCAATGTTGACCAAATTTCAATATTCCATTGTGTCACATATTTAAAGTTTTAAATCTTTACAATCTTAATTTTCTTATAATAATTAAAAATAAAGAAAAAGAAAAAAGGGAGAAAAAGAGAAAAAAAAAAAAAAGGGGGGAGGAGGCAGAAATTTCAATGTTTATGTATCTTAACATACGTGAGGCACCGAGTCGGGTCCTGCGCCTATAAGTTGGGAAAATCCCTCTGAACATTGGAAGATATACCATGGCCTCCATCTTAATTGAAATTTGTTTATTTTGTCCGAGGCAATGGCCATGGTCTCTTCCATGTTATAAATATCTCTCACTGTAACCACCCATTCTCTAATTGATGGAACTGAGGTAGATTTCCAATATCTCGGTATCATTAATTTTGCCGCATTCAAAAGGTAGCAGACTATTGATTTTTTATACCTTTGTTCTGCGGCCTCTGTAATATGTAACAGGCAACATTCAGGAGTTAGTGGAATTGCTGTGCCCACTATTTTCTCAATCAGCTCCCTGATCTGAGTCCAATATTCAGCTATTTTTGTATACTGCCACCAGATATGATATAATGTTCCTACTGATTGGCCGCATCTCCAGCACATTTCAGATGTATTTGGGAAGCACGCTGACGCCCATTTTTTATCTGAGATTGATACTTGTAACGCTTTCTCCCAATTTTCCTTAAATTTATCTGGTTTAATTTTTACACTAGAGAGTAACAGCGTGTAGGTATATGACGTCGCTTTTTTAAAAGGCTTTTGATCCAGACATATCTGCTCAAATGCCGAAATCTGTCCCCCACAGGCCTTCTTCCTTGTAGGTTCACTTAGGAAATGGTGTAACTGTAGATATGACCAAAAAGGTATAGTCGGAGCATTTAATGTATGTTTAAGTTGGTCCTGTCCCACAAGAACGCCATTCCTAAAGAAGTGCGCTGCAATTTTAAATTCACTATTTTCTGATGCGTTAAGCCAAACATCTGAGTAACCTGGTGCAAACTCTGGGTTGTTTGTCAATGGTGTGAGGGGCCCTGGTACACTTGAAATATCATGAAGTTTAATCACTCCATGAAACGTCGCTATTGTTTGTCTTATTAACGGATGAGCCTTCGCTCTGGCCGGACATTTTTGCCAGGCTATCCAAGGTAAATATCGTAGCGGGCACTCTATAATGTCCGCTTCCAACTTTACCCACGCCTTCTTTGATTCATGACAGTGCTAATCGATGATTCGTGTAAGCTGAGTAGCCTTATAATATAATCGGAAATCCGGTACTCCCATTCCTCCCCTTTCTTTCCTTCTCGCAATCAAATTGTGCCGTATTCGAGGCTGTCTATGTGACCAAATGAATTGGGTTTGGATCCTTCCGAGTTTCGTAAAATAGCTATTAGGAATCTTAATTGGCAAGGTATGGAACAGATAAAGCAATCTTGGGAGAATTACCATTTTAATAATGGCTGCTCTCCCAAACCATGATAAAAACCTGGTATGCCACTGTTTCAAATCTAATTCGATCTGTTTAAGTAATGGCAAAAAGTTTTTAGAATACAAAGTTTCCAAACTCGGAGTTATCCAAACACCCAAATATTTTAGGGCTCCCGTAACCCATCTGAGGGGGCATTTTGTCTTATTTGTAACAGTTTATTCTCTGGTATGTTTAAATTGAGTACTTCGGATTTCGAATAATTTATACGAAAATTTGATATATAGCTATATTTTTCAAAAGCTTTCATCAGATTTGGCATTGTGATCAATGGCTGTGTTACATAAAATAACAAATCGTCTGCGTATGCCGCTACTTTATACGTATTCTCCTTAACTTTCATCACTTGTATTGATTCATCTGCCCTTATATGTCTCAAGAAGGGTTCTATCGTCAAAATAAATAATAATGGTGACAACGGGCATCCCTGTCGGGTCCCATTTTTTATAGTGATTGGTTCCGAAAAAAGATGGTTTATTTTAATTCTTGCCGTTGGGCATTGATAAGTGAGGCTATCCAACTCAACATTTTAGGGGGAAAATTCACATATTTGCAGGTTGCCAACAAAAAGTCCCATGCTACTCTGTCGAAGGCCTTCTCTGCATCTGTTGATACAAGAAGGCCCTCAACATTTCGCTGTTGGGTATAATGTATCAAGTTAAGCGTCTTGATAACATTATCCTTAATCTCTCCGCCCACTACAAAACCCACCTGGTCCTCCATTATTATTGTAGACAAATTTGGTTTAATTCTGTTAGCCAGTACCTTAGAGAATAGCTTCAGATCCGTATTCAACAGAGAAATGGGTCTGTAGTTAGCGCATTCATGTGTTGATTTCCCAATTTTGGGGATAACTGATATGTGTGCATGGAGGAATGCAGGTGAGGCCTGCAGCGGGTCCGTAAGGGAGTTCAAAGCCGGTACCAGTTGAGGTAATAAAATATCTGCATATTGTTTATAGTATACGGAGCTAAATCCATCAGGGCCCGGGCTTTTATTTGGTTTAATTTCTTTCAGTGCCAGACGTAGTTCCGTCTCTGTAATGGGTTGATCCAAATCATTACTCACTTCCTCTGTGAGTTTTGGAAGTCCACTATTCGCCAAGTAAGCTGCAATATTGGTAGCTCTGTTGCCCGTAAAATCCGGGGATCTATGTTGTGGTGCAACATTATACAGAGACGAATAGAACGTGTGAAATTGTGCTGCAATTTTATCCGCTGCTGATTCTATTTTACCTGCTGCATTCCTAACGCCTGTTATAGTGTTAGAGTTCTGATCAGTTCTAAAGGCCCTCGCAAGAAATCTTCCACTCTTATCTCCGTGTTCATAGTAGATCCCCTTTCGAAAGAAAAATAGCCTTTTGGCTTTTGTCTTGATTATCTGTTGGAGTTCTTTCCGTTTCTGTAACAACTCAGTTGCGACATTTACTGATAAAGACCTTTTATGCATTTTTTCTAAATTGGAGATTGAATGCATGAGCGTTTGAACCACTTTTTCTCTTTCTTTTTTCCGTTGTGAACCTAATTTAATTAGTTCTCCCCTTATAACACTCTTATGTGCCTCCCATCTAACCATCGAGGTGGTCTCTTGTAATGTGTTTAAACTAAAATAAGATTGTATTTGTTGTGTTATCTGGGAGTTCATATATGGGTCCGCAATTAGCTCAGCATTCAGTCTCCAATTGAAAGCTCTGGGAGTCTTATTTGTTTTTAAAGTTACGGATATCGGTGCATGGTCCGAAAGTACCTGTGTCCCAATCCGTGCTTGTGAAAGGTTCTCTATATCCCGTTGTGTGATAAATAGATAATCGATACGTGCATATCTATTGTGTATCGCTGAATAATGGGTAAAATCTCTGTCGTCGGGATGTAAGGTCCTCCATGAGTCTACCAAATTCAATGAATGGATTAATTCTTTTATCCGGGGCCAGGGTCTTATACCGTATGCACGAACTTTTATTTGAGGCATCCTGCAATGGGTGGAGTGGTATATTTAAATTGCCCCCCATTATCACTCGTCCTCTAGCAAATCCCAAAAGCATATTTACCATATTCTGACAGAATCCCAATTGTGACCTATTCGGGAAGTATACGTTTGCGAGAGTCGTGGGAATTCCTGCATATGTCCCTCTCACAAATGCATATCTTCCATTGGGGTCCAATAAAGATGTGTCCACCTGAAAACCCGCTGTCTTACTAATCAATATAGATACCCCTTTTGTTTTATCTGTCGGATTGGTTGCGTGAAACGCCGTGGAGAAATATGCTGAGTTCAATTTTGGCACGTTAGTTTGTTTAAAATGTGTCTCCTGCAAAAATACAAAATGTGGTTTCACCTTTTTCAACTCTCACAAAAGCACAAAATGCCTTTTTTCTGGGATATTTAGGCCTTGTATATTATGGGATAATACTGTGATATGTTTGCCTACCGATTTATAAGTCATGGTTAATACCTTATTTCAGTTACTCTCGTCCGACTCGGTGCCACCCTATCTCCTCCTACCCTTCACCAAAAAAACCAACCAAGGAAAAAGAAAAAGGAGAGAAAAAAAAAAAAAAAGGGAACACCCCACTAGTATAACCCAGTGATAAGCAAAGCTTTGATAGTAGATAGTACTCTGCCTTAGGAAAAGAGTATCTAGGTTCCAAAATCACAGAGTGGCTAAATGTCTGTGATTAAGTTTCAGAGAAAGGAAAGCGGGGGTGTTACTCGGTTCTCAATTTAGAACAGAGCAAAACCCCTGTTGGGGGTTAGTGGGAGACTAACACGAGTAGAAAAAGCACTCAATACCAGTGCTGATGGATCCCAAACAAAAAAAAAAAAAAGGGGAAAGGGAACACAAATCCCCTTTCATACTCCACATCAGCACTGACTCGCAAATTATTCTATATATAATAGCTCTAACACACGGGAAACAGCTCCTTCAAAAAAAAAAAATAAAAATTGTTTACGAGGTAGACGGTGAATCAGAAAGGGACGGGGGGGGGGGGGAGATACAAAGGGAGAAAAAAAAAAAAAGGGGGGAAGAGGGGGCCGGGAATCCCCCCCCCCCCACTCACCCCCCTCATCTCAAAGAAAAAAAGAAAGGGTCCCTTCCCTCCCGTCTCCTTCTATACTTGGCTACTTCAAAATATATATTCTTTTTTTTTCCCCTATCTTCTTTTTACTGCAAAGCATCTCTGTTTCTATTTTCCAGTTCTATTGCTCCTGCTTTTCTTGTTCTGGGGTCTTTTTTCTGGTGATTGTCTAGGTGAACGTCCATCATCCTCGTTTAATACGGGTAGTTTATATTCCTGGTACCACTCCGAGAGTTCCATTATTGGAATCTGTAAGCCTTCACAGAATTCGCCCAAATCATTGGGAGATCTAAGAGTATGCATTTTGCCCTGTAAAGTCACTGTTAGTGCAAAGGGAAACCTCCATTGATATTTCAAATCTTTTTCCCGCAAAACTGTTAAGAGGGGACGTAAAGCTCTTCTGTTCCTCAGAGTGATCTGAGAAAGATCCTGAAATATCTGCACCTGTATTTCTTTATATTTAATTTCTCCTTTTTGTCTTGCTTTATACATAATCTCCTCTTTCACTTGAAAGCTTTGAAAACAACATATAATGTCTCTAGGAGGCCGACTGTCTGCACCTTTGGCCCGCAGTGTTCTGTGTACTCGTACAAAATCAATTGTTGCATCTTCATGTCTCTCCAATAATGAATTAAACATTTTTTGCAAGGTATGATATATTTGATCCTGCATAACATCCTCCGGGATACCTCTTATTCTTAAATTACAGCGTCTCCCTCTGTTGTCCAAGTCCTCAAGATTCTTATTGATCTCAATCAGATGCGCCGCATGGGAAACAGCTATATGTTCTAATCTTCCAATTGACCTATCACTATGGGCGCCCGCCTGTTCAACCACCAAAAATTGCTCAGAAAGTTTAAGGAAGTCTGTTTTTAAATCGGTAATGGCCGCTGACAAAGTGGACTTAATATCTGCTGCAATGTTATTCATCACGGTGAGTGTAAGAGGGGGATCCTCCATGGACCCTTTGCTTACCCCTTCCTCCGATGAGTGCTGGGAGTACTCACTGTTTTCCTCCTCTCCATCGGTCAGCGCCATCTTGTCCACCCTCATGCCACTCCTCATGGCTGTTTGGGACTTGAATAAGTCCAAAATGTTGCGGTTTGCCATCGCCGAGGATGTCCGCTGCTGTTTGCTGCTCTGTGCAGTGTAGTGTGTGTGGCGGGACACCCTGCCCATCGTCCGGGGCCGTCTATGGCGCCAAGCCTCACGCCTCTGTTGTGGAGCTGCTTACCTCCCGCTACTCCTCAGTGTGCTGCCTTCCGCATCGTGCGTCAAGCCACGCCCCTAGTAGAGCGTTTTTAGGTGACTTCTAGAACAGCGTTTACTGGCAACGTTCCACTGAGAACTTTACTATGGGGTTGATTTACTAAAGGCAAAAAAGACTGTGCACTTTTTAAGTGCCCAATCTATTGCAAAGTGTACAGTCTTTTGCAGAGCTTAGTAAAGTAAGTGAAGCTTTATTTTGCAAAGAATAACCAATCACATGCAAGGGAATTTAAAAATAAATGCATTTTTGCCCGCACATGGTTGAAAGTCTTCTCTTGATTTACTAAGCTCGGGAGCAAATGCCCTTGCAAAGTGCAACTACACTTACATAGTTCACAGTCTATTTACCTTTAGTAAATCAACCCTAAAATATTAAATCTAATGTGCACTTAGAAAGTGAATGTGTGTTTGCGTGTAACTTTTTCTTTTATCAAGTATAAGGTGCTTGTTGCTAAATGTAGTGGTTTTTGTTTTTTTGGAAAGGGGAGGCTATGCCCCTTGCACTGCTGTCCTGATTTTTAGTTTTTCCATAGGAGATATTTATATACTATTAGTAAATAATGTAAGTGTAAATCTCATGCTGACAGTTTATTAGTTAATCTGACATTTAGGTCAACAGAGATTCTAGTACCTCTTTTATGTGTAGCAATAACCTCTGAAGGGGCTGATGAAAATATACTGGGTCTTACCTGTTCATAGGCTGCCCACCCTGTGTTCATTCCGGGAAGCACACTGACAAATTCAAGCTCAGTCTAGGGTTCTTTTTAGGATTCATTGCAGAAGTTGAAAAAAATGCAGGGAGAAGCATTGAAACTGCAGGATAAACCAAGATATAAGAATCAGCGCAAAGGTATAAATAAATAAGCGGCCTAAAGTGACAAGTGCATAACATGTGTAAATACATGGAAAATATGAAATATAAGTGCAATAAGGTGCACAGTGCTACATGTCAAGTAATTGTACCCAAAAAAAACAACTATATGCATGTGATCAATGATCAACCATGCAATCATTAAAAAAATGTGTGCAAAAACATGTTTTACCAATAAACAATTAAATGATTTGTACAAAGTGCCATACAGAATATAAAGTGTTAAATTGTGCAATATCACTGAAAAAATAAATTATCCCAATTCATATCAAGGTCAAATGTCCAAATATAAAAATTGAAAATTATCCAAAAAAAAAAAAGATTTTTATCAATATGAATTCACATTAATCATCTTTAAAAAGTGAATAAAGTTAGTTAAATCAAATTGATAGTGTTCTAAAGAAGTCCCAAGATATAGTCCACAGCGCTACTGCTGGTTTATTACTTGACTAGCCATTCCATCTGGTGAGTTACTTTAGAGGGGGACTGGTGGAAGCAGCACAAAGGACGCTCCACTGCACACATCACCTCTGAAGAGTTGGCACAATTTGCACTTTACCTCTGAAGAGTCACACAATTTGCACATTTTGCACAATTTTTGTTGTTGCACTTTATTGGACTGTATCTTGGGACTTCTTTAGAACACTATCAATTTGATTTAAATGTGAATTAATATTAATAAAAATATATATATTTTTTTTGAAAATTTAAATTTTTCTATTTGGACATTTGGCCTTGATATGAATTGGGATCATTTTTTTTTTCAGGGATATTGCACGATTTAACACTTTATATTCTGAAGGGCACTTTGTACAAATCATTTCATTGTTTATTGGTAAAACATGTTTTGCACACATTTTTTTAACGATTGCATGGTTGATCATTGATCACATGCATATAGTTTTTTTTTTTTTGGTACAATTACTTGACATGTAGCACTGTGCACCTTATTGCACTTATATTTCATATTTTCCATGTATTTACACATGTTATGCACTTGTCACTTTAGGCCGCTTATTTATTTATACATTTGCGCCAATTCTTATATCTCGGTTTATTGCATCACTGTACTTTTTTGCAGGTAATTGGCAGCAATTGTAGATTTGTTTAGACAGCCTCAGACCCCCTTGGCGCCTGATCCTAATTATCTCTATGAAACTGAAGGATACCCTAGGCACAGAAATCATAGAGAACAGCTTCCAGAAAATGTTTTGCTCCAACAGTATTGGACCCTATAGTAGCAGCCTGAAAATGATGCTGAATAAAGAGGGGACAGACAGTCTATTGGAGACCCTATAGGAGGAGTCAGTCCTTTATAGCAGTGGTCCTCAGGGCCCACTAACAGGCCAGATTTTAAGTATTACCTTGGGGAGATGCAGACTAGAGTACTGCAATAACTGAGAAGCAAATGATATCACCTGGGATGTACTTCAGTTATCTTGCAAACCTGGCCTGTTAGTGGGCCCTGTAGGCCAGGGTTGAGGACCGCTTCTTTATAGCAGCTTCTGCTTCTCACCCTCAAGAAGCCCTTCCACACCTGGAGCTACAGGTATAAGACACCCAGCTCTCCTGTTGAACTTCCACAGGCAATTATTCTTTCAGGTCGTTAGTCCATAGCACATGCTGGGGCCTAGTAGCAGTAGTTTTCTAAAACACACATGCCCTATCCCATTGAGAAAGCCGCAAGGGAAAAGAGAGACTGATCAGATCCTCCCAGATATTTTATCTTCTCTCCAGCCACACCTTCTGGGTCAGCCTCCTAGGGATTGGCTAGGGTTCAGTAAACATTCATAACTCAGGTAGTTGGTGCTCCAACTCTGTTTCTGGAATATTTTTCCAGAAGCAATCAGCCACCAGGTTTACAGAAACCCTGTTCAGACCTAAGAAATGAATGGCAGCCCTACTAGCTACATCAGAGCTATATAATAAATTTAGCCAACCCAGGTGAGTGATGCTACAGCGAGGTCCAAAGATGGCCATACACTATTAGATTTTTGAATGACTATCCATGAAAGATCGTTTGACAGAGAATTTAATGTAAATCAAAAAATTTTTTTCCCCATTACAACAATCTTTTGTTTGATTACCATACAAATATGTAGAATTTTAAGGTTTGATTTTTACAATAGTAAAACAAATACAATACAAATGATTCTTCCTGAATGAGAACTACATTTACAGTTACAATTTTGTTTTTTCGGCTAAGAAATTACAAACATTTTTCGTTCTGTGCCTTCAAATTTTCTTGTCCATACAGTTGAAAACAAACATTGATTTGTCATCATTATCTATTAGAATCTAACAAACTTTTTGAAAACAAACATTTCCAAGTAAGATTCTACTAGTGAATGGCCAGCTTTACTTTATTGATGTGAATCATGTATCTGAAATGGCTTTAGAGAGCAATAGCAATGTATTCAGAAAGTTGGGAGTTAATCAATGGCAAACCTGGTACAACACTTACCTTAAAAGGACTTTTGTGGATCTATTAACTAGCAATTTGTGTCACTAACCATCTGTCCCTGCTCCACACAGCAAACCTCTCCCTACACTGACAAAAGGCAGAATGTAAAATGGCAGCCAGATCAGGTATTGTTATAAGGTAGAGGGAATGTCCATGTGCTGACATGTCTGAATTGGCTGTCCTGTACCACCTGATGGATGTGTCATGGGTCAAAGTTCTTCACAATGTAAACTAATATGGCAGTCGCGAACATCGCCATATGTTCGCATGTTCGGCATATCGTGAACGAGCAAAGTTCGCTGCGAACCGACCGCCGGGCGAACTGCAAGGCCATCTCTAACAGTGTGATACTAGCAGTTGACAGAAGATAGCGGTAGATCCCTACATTTGTAATAATAAAAGTACTGTAACCATTTTTGAGTTAAAAAATAGAAGAGAAAAAGCTGTTTAGCGGTGATTAAGAGCCCATTCACACTGCCGCGACTTGTCAGGTGACTTGTCAGCCTGACAAGTCACGGTCGGTCGCGGTCCATTGAGTAGTACAGGACCCGTTCTAATAGGAGCGACACAAGTCGCTCCGACTTAGAAAAAGGGTTCTGTACTACTTTGGGGTGACCTCGGAGCAACTTGCATAGACTTGCATTCCATTATGTGAAGTCCCTGCAAGTCGCGCCGAAGTCGCGGTGCATAGCGGTGCACGCGACTTCACAGGTCGCCCCCCTGAAGTCGTGTCACCTCAGTGTGAGCCGGCAATAAGGGAGGTATCATGTAATAAGTAACACTGAGATATATAGAGAAGTGCGCTGATTCAAATTAGGATATGCTGCTACCTTAGAGTGAAAATTAGTGCGATGAAAAGGTATAAATCAGGTGCGCTAACCCAAAAAATATGTATATAACACAGCATAAAAAATTATGACACGTAGTGTAATAAAAACAAAATATATCAAAGTGAAAAAAACACAATGGCAACACAAGTGTAAATCAATGAAAAGAATCCGGTGAATCACCAATGTGTATCAAACAATAGTGTCCAAAAGAATATGTTATAAACAGTCCAATTCAAAAAGTAAATCCAAAATTTGTGCTGTGAAGACACTATGACTGAAGAAGGTGCAAGCCACGTGATAGAAAGGTTCAGCGTCCCACCACCAGCTTAGCTCCTTACCGGAGAGTAGAAATATAAGGGCATATAAGGATATCCCTGCTCCAGAGATCATGCAGCATAAAGGAAAGTTCCAAATCACTCAGGCTGACAGAACAGAGGGGACCGCCATGGTGCATTATCGAAAAAATATTTATTCAAAGCAAAAGAAATGCACTTACAGTATAGTAGACAATACTCGTTTTGGGTTCCCTTAGAGATGAAGCAGGTAACGGCGGCCGCCTGCAGTGCGGACCGTCGTATCGGTCTATTCGTGATGACGCGGAAGTGCTTGTCTAGTTAGACATTTAAGGGCGGAAGTGATGACGCAAGCTCCACCTCCTATTTCAGTGGATGCCCAATCGGGGGAAACGCGTCAGAGAGGAGTCGCCGCGTCATCACGAATAGACCGATACGACGGTCCGCACTGCAGGCGGCCGCCGTTACCTGCTTCATCTCTAAGGGAACCCAAAACGAGTATTGTCTACTATACTGTAAGTGCATTTCTTTTGCTTTGAATAAATATTTTTTCGATAATGCACCATGGCGGTCCCCTCTGTTCTGTCCCCATATTATTGAGGTAAAGATACCTGAGATCACACCAGCGATCCACTACATTGTGATTCCGTGCAGGACAGGATTACAGGATTGTTCAAGGCTTTTATCTATGTTCCTTCTGATAAGAGTCCAGCTACTCTCTTTAGGTAATAGTGTCAGCCTGAGTGATTTGGAACTTTCCTTTATGCTGCATGATCTCTGGAGCAGGGATATCCTTATATGCCCTTATATTTCTACTCTTCGGTAAGGAGCTAAGCTGGTGGTGGGACGCTGAACCTTTCTATCACGTGGCTTGCACCTTCTTCAGTCATAGTGTCTTCACAGCGCAAATTTTGGATTTACTTTTTGAATTGGACTGTTTATAACATATTCTTTTGGACACTATTGTTTGATACACATTGGTGTTTCACCGGATTCTTTTCATTGATTTACACTTGTGTTGCCATTGTGTTTTTTTCACTTTGATATATTTTGTTTATATTACACTACGTATCATAATTTTTTATGCTGTGTTATATACATATTTTTTGGGTTAGCGCACCTGATTTTTACCTTTTCAATAAGTATCACTGCTTTGCTTTGACCTCTTTCATAGGTTATTCCAATATAAATATATAATCCAATTTAAGAATCACTTTTTTAAAGAAGAAAAACTGAATAAATTGAAGTCAGGTATAAATAGGGTGGGGGGGGGGGGGCAAGTTCTCATAGCAAATGGCGGCTTGCTATCAGAATCAGTTTCTCCTATACAGAAAGGGTCTGGGGAAGGAAGGAAGAGTAAAGATGATTTATCCAAAGAGTAGAGGAGTCAGGGAAACCATATACAAGTGCTTTTAACCCGTCAAGTGCCATGGAAGTTATATTGGGGGGGGGGGGGGGGGGAGAACCAGATCTGATAGCAATAGGCGGCTTGTTATCAGAATCGGTTTCACCTGGACAGAAAGGGTCTAAGGAAAGAAGGAAGAGTGAGGACAGCCTATACAGAGTATGGAGCAGTCAGACAAATCATATAGAGGTGATTTTAACCCTTGAAATGTCATAGAAGCTATATTGGGGGGAAACCAGATCTGATAGCAATAGGCAGCTTGTTATCAGAATCTGTTTCCCCTGGACAAAAAGGGCCTGGGGAAAGAAGGAAGAGTGAGGATGGTCTATACAGAGTATGGAGCAATCAGGGAAATCATATAGAAGTGATTTCAAACAGTGAAATGCTGTGGAAGCTATATTGGGGGGGGGGGGCAACATCTGATAGCAAAAGGGGGCTTGCAATCAGTTTCCCTATACAAAAGGGGTCCAGGGAAAGAGAGAAGAGTGGGGATGATTTATCCAAAAAGTAGAGCAGTTAGGGAAACCATATATAAGTGATTTTAACCCATGAAATGCCGTGGAAGCTATATGGGGGGGGGGGGGGCAGATATGATAGCAAAAGGCAGCTTACTTTTTTAGAATTTATTTCCCCTGGATTGAAAGTGGGGAGGAGGGGACCAGATCTGATTGAAAAAGGTAGCTTACTAGCAGAATCGGTTTGCCCTGGACAGAAAAGGTCTGGGGAAAGAAGGAAGAGTGAGGATGGTTTATAAAGAGCATGGAGCAGTCAGGAAAATTTTTTAGAAGTGATTTTACCCCTTGAAATGCCATAGAAGCTATATTGAGGGGGGGGGGGAGCAGATCTGACAGAAAAAGGCAGCTTTCTATCAGAATCCGTTTCCCCTGGACAGAAAATGACAAAGCAAAGAAAGAAGCGTGAGGACGGTCTATACGGAGTATGAAGCAGTCAGGGAAATCATATAGAAATTATTTTAACCCGTGAAGTGCCATGGAGACTATATTGGGTGGGGGGGCGACCAGATCTGATAGCAATGGGACGCTTGTTATCAGAATCGGCTTCCCCTGGACAGAAAGGGTCTAAGCAGGGCCAGACTGGGAATAAAATTCAGCCCTGGAAATAATTTCAAACCAGCCCCATAGAATTATTATACCACCCCAACAGTATAACGTCATTATTTTCTTGTTGATAAAAGGGAAAACCATGCATTTTAAAGCACATTTGGAGAGTGTATTATATATAGATAAGACAGATATGAAAGCAATTAAAACAAAGTGCAGCACAATCATCAATAGTCTCCTATTCAACTTGAAAAGGTTCAAATGCATGATAATCAGACAAAACTAATACTATGCAGTGCAAAATTGTCCATGTATGAGATATAATACTGTATGTCAAGATAGGAAGTGAGACAGACAGTTCCTTATTATGCGTTCAGAAGCCCAGGTGCTGGTAGTTAAAATCATGCAGTCACACACATGAATGTGCTTAATCCCACCACCACAGCTCTCTCTGCCTCTCACCTCCAATAAGCGACCCTACAGGGTCTCTGAGCATATACGGTATACTTGTACTTGATCTTCCTTCTTTCCCCCTGGTTTCCCCTGGTTCCAGACTGGACCAAACTCTGTACCAAGTTAAATATTGAAAACAAGGGAAAAGATCTAAGTGCTCTCTGTTAATTTCATGGGCATTTATTTAAATAAAAAATCATTGCACTTACATTGGGATGATAATTTCCATGCATATAATAAACTCAAGCAACGGTAACGGTGAGGGCGGCGTCCCCCTGCCCTCTCTCACTCGCTTCCAGGACAGCTGGCGGGTCATGTGGCTTCCCCCGTACGTGTTACGTCCGATGTGAAAGCACATTGGGCTTAATTTTTTTTATATATATATATATATATATATATATATATATATATATATATATATATACAGTATATATATGAGAAAATTCAGGTTAAAAGTGGTGAAAGTGGAGCAATCAAGGGGGGGGCCCAGGAACTCTGGGAATGTGTGTGTGTGTTGGGGGGGGGGGTACTGATATAAGTGGAGCCTTTATATCAATGCTCTCTTACATTATTATATTCACTCCCCCTTACATCACTGACCCCCCCCCCCTCAGACTGGCCTGGTGGCGCTGTCCCTGACCTCCTCTCAGGTGCACCATGCAGGGCTCTGTGAGTCGGCTCCAGCTTGGTGGCTCTGGTTTTATCCTATAGTCTCCTCTCCACAGTCCACATACCTCTGACCTTTCCTATGACCCCCATCCCAGTGGCACTCCAACTCTTGACTCCTCTCCAGACTCCCCCATCAGAGTCTGCAGACATTATAAAAGACAAGAGATAGTCAGAGGCTGCAGACATGATACAAAAGATGGTTAGAGACTGAGAACATGATACATGATATGATCAGAGGCAGCAGACATGATACGAGAGATGGTCAGAGGCAGTAGACATGATACAAAAGATGGTCAGAGGCAGCAGACATGATACAAGAGATGGTCAGAGGCAGCAGACATGATACAAGAGATGGTCAGAGGCAGCAGACATGATACAAGAGATGGTCAGAGGCTGCAGACATGATACAAGAGATGGTCAGAGGCAGCAGACATGATACAAGAGATGGTCAGAGGCAGCAGACATGATACAAGAGATGGTCAGAGGCAGCAGACATGATACAAGAGATGGTCAGAGGCAGAAGACATGATACAAGAGATGATCAGAGACTGCAGACATGATACAAGAGATAGTCAGAGGCAGCGGACATGATACAAGAGATGGTCAGAGGCAGCGGACATGATACAAAAAATGGTCAGAGACTGCGGACACGATACAAGAGATGGTCAGAGGCAGCGGACATGATACAAGAGATGGTCAGAGGCAGCGGACATGATACAAGAGATGGTCAGAGGCAGCAGACATGATACAAGAGATGGTCAGAGGCAGCAGACATGATACAAGAGATGGTCAGAGGCAGCAGACATGATACAAGAGATGGTCAGAGACTGAGAACATGATACAAGAGATGGTGAGAGGCAGCAGACATGATACAAGAGATGGTCAGAGGCAGTAGGCATGATACAAGAGATAGTCAGAGGCAGCAGACATGATACAAGAGATGGTCAGAGGCAGCAGACATGATACAAGAGATGGTCAGAGGCAGAAGACATGATACAAGAGATGATCAGAGACTGCAGACATGATACAAGAGATGGTCAGAGGCAGCAGACATGATACAAGAGATGGTCAGAGGCAGCAGAAATGATACAAGAGATAGTCAGAGGCAGCAGACATGATACAAGAGATGGTCAGAGACTGCAGACATGATACAAGAGATGGTCAGAGACAGCAGACATGATACAAGAGATGGTCAGAGGCAGCAGACATGATACAAGAGATGGTCAGAGGCTGCAGACATGATACAAGAGATGGTCAGAGGCAGCAGACATGATACAAGAGATGGTCAGAGACTGTAGACATGATACAAGAGATCAATGCAGCCTTAACCAGTGCCCACCAAATGCAGCCTAATCAGTGCCCACCAAAAGCAGCCTAATCAGTGCCCACCAAATGCAGCCTAATCCGTGTTCACCAAATGCAGCCTAATCCGTGTTCACCAAATGCAGCCTAATCAGTGCCCACCAAATGCAGCCTAATCCGTGCCCACCAAATGCAGCCTAATCCGTGTCCACCAAATGCAGCCTAATCCATGACCACCAAATGTAGCCTAATCTGTGCCCACCAAATGCAGCCTAATCTTTGCCCACCAAATGTAGTCTAATCAGAGCCCACCAAGTGTAGCCTAATCAGAGCCCACCAAATGCAGCCTAACCAATGCCCTCCAAATGCAGCCTAATCTGTGCATACCAAATCCAAATGCAGCCTAATCCGTGCCCACTAAATGCAGCCTAATCCGTGCCCACCAAATGCAGCCTAATCTGTGCCCACCAAATGCAGCATAACCTGTGCCCACCAAATGCAGCCTAATCCATTCCCACCAAATGCAGCCAAATCTGTGCCCACCAAATGCAGCCAAATCCGTGCCCACCAAATGCAGCCTATGCTGTGCCCACCAAATGCAGCCTAATCCATGCCCACCAAATGCAGCCTAACCTGTGCCCACCAAATGCAACCTAATCCATGCCCACCAAATGCAGCCTAACCTGTGCCCACCAAATGCAGCCTAATCTGTGCCCACCTAATGCAGCCTAATCAGTGCCAAACCAAATGCAGCCAAATCTGTGCCCACCAAATCCAAATGCAGCCAAATCTGTGCCCACCAAATGCAGCCTACCAGTGCCTGGATCACACACATCAGCAATTTCTTGCAGGGTCGGGGAGCTTGGATTTGATTTGCCGGGGCTGCAGTGCCACTGTAACAAAGCCCCGCCTCCTAGACTGACTCCTATGATACACGTCACACTGATTCATTTTCACAGCATTGGATCAGTGTTCCGCCTATCACAGGACCTGGTCTAGGAGGTTGGACTTTCTTACATTTCTGACTGAAGCATCATACACAAGGAGAGGAAGAGGGAGAAGAGGACTTTGACGCCCCTCCCCTCTGTCACAGATCACGGCGCACCCGCTGCGCTATGTACCCAGCAACCAGCCCAGAATCGGTCATGGGCACTGCTGCAGCCGCCCACAGCCCAAAGCGGCCCCAAGGCAGGCAGCCTACCGGGATTTTTTCCGGTATCCTGGTAGGCCAGTCCGGCCCTGGGTCTAAGGAAAAAAGGAAGAGTGAGGATGGTCTATATGGAGTATGGAGCAGTCAAAGAAATCCATGTAGAGGTGGATATAAAATTGGCTAAAAGATAAAATTCAGAGAGTACTGGTTAATGATTCTTACTCTGAATGGTCTAAGGTTATCAGTGGTGTACCCCAAGGTTCAGTGTTGGGACCCTTACTTTTTAATACCTTTATAAATGATATAGGGTCTGGGATTAAAAGTATAATTTCAGTCTTTGCAGATGACACCAAGTGGAAGTGGAATAACTTCTTTACACAATGTCTCCAACTTACAAGCTGACCTCAATGCACTGTTTCATTGGGCAACTATGTGGCAAATGAGGTTTAATGTTGATAAATGTAAAGTTATGCACTTGGGGGCTAACAATATGCATGCATCATACATACTAGGCAGAGTAGAACTGGGGGAATCCATAGCGGAGAAGGATCGGGGTGTTCTGGTAGATCATAAGCCTAATAATAGCATGCAATGCCAAGCTGTGGTTTCCAAAGCAAGCAAAGTGCTTTCTTGTATTAAAAGAGGCATGGACTCCAGAAAGAGATATAATTTTGCGCCTGTACAAATCATTAGTAAGACCTCATCTGGAATATGCAGTTATGTTTTGGGCACCAGTTCTTAAAAAGGATATCGGGGAACTGGAGAAAGTGCAGAGCAGGGCAACCAAACTGATATGAGGCATGAGGAGCTCAGCTATGAGAAAATATTAGAGGAACTGAATTTATTCTCTCTTAAGAGGAGATTAAGGTATAATCAACATGTATAAATACATAAGGGGTTCATTTAGTGAACTTGGTGTTGAGTTGTTCACTTGAGTTGACCGTTCAGATCCACCTGTCAGTTTTTTTGGCAGATCTGAACGGTCCCCCCATGTATCTCTGTGGGGCATCGGATGTAAGCGGAGACATGTCCGCTGACATCCGATCCATCAAATTTGGACGAATGGAAACCCTATTTTCCATCCGTCCAGCGGATCATATGGGATGGGTCCGTTCCCATCCGATTCCCCCATAGGGATGTATGGGGCTCTGACAGCTGTGTCTCGGCACACAGCGCGGAGAACAGCTGTCATCCTCCTGCTCAGCGGGGGATCGGCGGATCGATCCCCCGCTGAGATAAACAGAGTCCGTCCGACGGACGCACAGTGTGAAAGAGCCCTTAAGGTCAACACAGAGCACAAGGGGGCACTCTTTTTTTTTTCCAAAACATTTTATTGAGAAAAACCAAAGTATATGTACAACACATCAGGTGTTACAGAACATGAACAGGAAGAACATGGGGTGTACAGACCAAAGCACATTCGTACAGTGGAACATAGGAACATACAGGATTGCTAAGAGTTATCTGGCTAGATCCATAATCAGACTTGAGAAGGCACAAGTATCTGTACTACAGTTCAGGGCTGGGGGAATACCATATGGTCAGTAGCTGTGATGGCGTCCATTTGAGTAAGGGGTACCTGGGGGAGGGGGCAAACATAAGGGGCGGTGGTGCCCCCCGTGGTCCGACACCCCCAAAGGGGAACTCACTGTATCAGGACACAGGGGGCAAGCACCAAGTAACCAAGTGTGTTACCCAGTCAGTGGTAGGTAAATGTAGAAATACCTACAGGAACGGTCAATGGAGGGGGTGTGTTAGCCCATGAGTTGTTAAGGGTCTGCTATAGGGGAATGAGGGGGGGGGGAGAGGGGGAAGGAAGGAGGGAAGAGGAAAAAACACGAGGGGAGAAAAAGAGGGGGGGAAGAGAAACAGAAGTTGAGAGGTGTGGAGAAGGAAGCAGGGGGGATGTAAGAGAGTTAAAGAGCTTCTTCGGAAATAATTGAAAGGGACGAGGAGGCCAACGCACATAGAGTATAGGAAGCCAAGGCAACAAAGTGGTACTTAGTCTCTGAAAGTCAGGTAGAGTTGTGAAGTGTATCCAAGGTGCCCAGGTCGTGCAGTATTTGCTGTTGGAGTCCTTGGCTTGGGCGACAATATCCTCCATCTCTGCCACTCTTTTTACCCGTCGCAGCCATTCAGCGACAGTGGGAGGGGAAGTAGACAACCAATGGCACGGCACACACATCCTGACTGCGTTAATAAGGTGTAAGGTGAGGGACTTTTTATAACTGGAGAAGGACAAGGAAGTGTGATGAAGTAGGTATTGCGCCAGGGTAAAATCAGGTGTGTAGGTGGTGATACGGGGAATCAGGGAATGCACCTCCCTCCAGAACGATTGGATGACAGGACATTCCCACCAGATATGTAGAAAGGATCCCCTATGCTGGCCACATCTCCAACAGGTAGGAGAGTTGGTCACTGAAAATGTATGCAGTAGTTCGGGGGTTCTGTACCATTTAGCATAGAGTTTGAACCCAGTTTCTTGGGTCAGCACATTTAGGGATCCCTTATGCATGTGGTAATAAATTTTAGTCCAGGCATCATAGGAGAGGCTCATGCCCAGCTCTTCCTCCCAGCGTGACCTGAGCGCCTCAGTATGTTGGCGAGAATAGACACTCCCTTGGATTTGGAATCCGCGGAGGTGGCATGATGTGCCGCAGAGTAGTATTTGGATTGGAGCTTTTGGATACTATCAGTTCTAAAGTGGGTTTCCTGGAGATAGACGGCTTTTATTTTACGCAGGGCGAGGATAAGCTGAGAGCACTTTTCAGGGACGTTTAGGCCTCTCACGTTGAGAGAGTAAAGTTTGAGTGTGGGGTGCATGAGGCTAGGAGCCCGGGGAACTGCACGGAGAATACAGAAAGTATAGGAGACGAGACACAAAGGGAAGGGGGGAAGGAAATTGAAGGGTAAGGGAAGGCTGGGAAGGGCAAGTCAAGGAGGGGAGGGGGAAGGGGAAGGGGACGTGGGTCGTGGGAGGGGACCACGACCTGGTCCGGCCTGCCGGGACGAAATGGAGTGGTACGGAAGTTAGTTATGTGAGTAGTGGCGAAAGGAAGCAAGAAGAGGGAGTGTCTTTGCAAGGGAGCGAAGGAGCCACTAATGGGGGGGTTGGAGTAGACCTAGCGGGAAGAGGAGACTAAACTAGTCCCTCAGATAGGGAGCCCGGCCACGAGCTGAGAGTCAGCAGAAAGCAAGGGTTGGGAACAGGGTGTGAGAACCATGTAAGTGCAAGGGATCCATATGGGGAGATGTAGGGAGACCTCCATGAAGGCGGTGCTGCAAAACTGTGTAGAATTCCAACCACTGGGAGGTGGCATTGGGGCCCTTAGGTAGGAGAGAGCGGCGTATATTACCTAGATGCACGCTGGGGGGAATCAGGGCGTGAAATAAGGGCACTACGAGGGTGTGGTGTAAGACTAAGTCCAAGCCATCGCAGCCAACAGGGGAAGGGAGGAGGGGTCAGAGTAACCAACAAGGTAGCATAAATAACAACAACATAGAGGTATACTTAGTAAACTCTAAATTTAGCCTCGTAGATCCGCTCAGGTGGAGCAAATCCACCATGCTCCCCATGATGCCAGCCGGGGCTGCCGTGCCCCAGTGGGGCAGGACGGTGAGGGTCTCATGGAGTGGAGGGGAATGAGGGTGGGGTAGAGGGGGGGATCACTGCGGGGCCCAGGCGGGCATTTGGTAATGCGGGAAGGTGGGAAGTGGGAAAGTCTCAAATATGCAAGGATGGGGCTTATAATCCTATAGGCATCCCGGGGAGGATGGGGGAGTAGGAGCGGGATCTACAACTACCACCTATTGCAAAAGTAAATCATCAAGTCCCCCGTTCGGGACAAACAATAAAATGCATTCCAGTAGCAAAGGATGTCCAAATAGTCATCAACATTCTGACAAGTGTGTATTGTGTGGCAGGGGTGAGCATATGGAGCTCCCCCCCAGCCTCGAGGTTACCGTTACCCAGTGGGAGGCCGAACCATTGTCAGTAAGGGGGAGATCAGTGATAGAAGGTGGTAGATCTCACAGGGTGGGTCCCGTGGGCAAAGTGCTGCTGGGTGGGCTGAGCCTATAATTCCAGGCAATGATACATAGCTCCAGAGCAAAGGTAGGCACGCCCGTCTCCACTAAGGTGAAGAAGCGCGTGCCCAACCCCAGTGGGCAATACAGTGCAAAGCAGACCTTCCCCAATAGAGGCCCCCCCAACCCGCCCCCGACCCGTGAAGCCATGCCCTCGGTAGACACTCATATGCTAAGTATAGAAAAATCATGAGGCCCTCATCTAGCCGCCTGGCACCTCGGGAACCCCAGCAAAAGAGGACCCCCAAAAGTAGAAGCCCTCCGGTCGGAGCCCCCCAATGTACCAAGGGGCAGAAAAGAGCCTCGGAGCCAACCAAGTCCCATAGCGAGCAAGACTAAGCATCATGGAGAAGAAATAGAGCAAGGTTTATGCTGTTACCAAAAATCGCCCAAAAGAACAGGTTAGATATGGACAAACCAGTGAGTGACCAGGGGGGAGCGTCCAGGGCCCTTCCTGTGCAAGACAAGGGGGGAAGGCTCCACCAGGCAGGGGGCAAGCAGCTCAGATCACAAAAAGGGGAGTAAAAAAAAGAAAAGGAAAAAGTTCTTGCCTGGGGCTACTTGAGGAAAAAATGAAAGTGAGGGTGGAGGGATCAGGTGGTACTTTACCAATCCATATGATGGAAGATGAGTCAAGGTTGAGCAGAGCTCGGAGATGCAGTGCGTCCATCCAGTGATGTAGGAACAGTCATTCAGTGCATCTGGGATCCTCGAGGCTGCAGGGGTCAGAGAAGCTGCACAGAGAGAACACGGTGAGCAATAAACCAGAAGAAAAAAACCCCATAAAGGGTGTAATCCGGAGGAGCTAGGACAGGTGGGGGGGGGGGAGACCAGGTGATGTTTTGTTTGGCTGGACAGAATCTTCATGGTTCTGGGTGAATGAGTGAAACAAAATCAGTCCTCCCTTCTGGCCCTGTGGACCTGCGGTGGCTTGGTAGGGCTATTGGCGTGAGAGGGAGCTGCGGGAGCACGGGTCGGTCGGGCCTCGGACGGGGAGCGCTGTCGCCTGAACCGCACATCCTGGGCATCCATGGGTTCAACTCCGGGGGCTTCACCAGAAGAAGACTCCACCGGAACTCCGCATACCAATTGGGTAGGTGCATGTAGGGAATACCCAAGGTGGAGCAGAAGTGGGATAGATCCTCTGGGACTCTGAGAAGCGCTGAGCGACCCTGCGTGGATGCTGATAAGCAAAATGGGAATTTCCATCTATAGGTAATGCCCTTAGCCCTGAGAGTCTCAAGAAGCGGTCTCAATTCCCTGCGATGTTGTAGAGTAATGCCCGAGAGGTCTTGGTAGATCTGGACAGGGGTCCCTTCTAATTCAATGTGAGGCCTGTTCCCGGCTTTGCGTAAAATGTCCTCCTTTAAACAGCACACCACGTCTCTTGGACGCAGGGCTCTATGTACCGTATACACTCCATGTCTATAGGGGACTGGGGAGGCCTGTCCAGGAGTGAGTTGAACAGGTAGATGACTGTAGGGGTCAGGATTTCCCCCTGCACTGATTCAGGCATCCCTCGAATGCGGAGATTGTGGCGCCTGCCACGGTTGTCTAAGTCCTCCATATGACGCTGCATATCTCTCATCTGAATAGTGTGAGCATCGGTTCTGTAATACAGGTCATGGATGGCAGAGTCCTGTTGTGGGTTAGCCCTCTCTATCTCCTGAACCCTGCCAGTGAGGGAGTGAATGTCTGCCCTCAGGTCCAAGATGGCTGCCCCTAAAGTATCCTTGATGTCCGCTGCTATAGTGCGTAGGTCATCCATACACTGTTGTCTGGATGTCACAGGCATAGGGGAGCAGGGATTGGGTCTCCCAAAGCCACCGCAGCATAGAATTGGGTGGATGGCTCAGGATTGGTGGCGGGCGGGGAGCTGCGGCCTGTCGGCGCCATGGTTGCGGCCTGCAAGCGGAACAGCTCCGGGATGCTGGGACTGAGTTTGGCGCCGTTATCCCTCGGGGAGCAGGAGCGGGTGGCGGAGGAGGACCGGGTAGCAGATGTCATCCTTACCGACAGCTTAAGATAGTGTGCGGACACTGTAGGAAGCGAAGCAGGCTCGTGGCGGCGGGAGCTCCTCTATTAAGCGGCCATCTTCCTGCGCGGTCAGACCACGCCCCCAAGGGGGCACTCTTTACGTCTAGAGGAAAACAGATTTCGTCTCCAAATACAGAAAGGTTTCTTCAGAGCTTTGAAAATGTAGACTCCCTCCAGAGGTGGTTCTGGCTAGCTCACTAGATTGCTTTAAAAAAGGCCTGGATTCTTTCCTGGGTGTACTTAATATAAGTGGGTACTAATATTTATAGGTAAAGTTGATCCAGGGAATATCAGATTGCCTCTGGGGGGATCAGGTAGGAATTTTTTTCCCCTGCTGTAGCAAATTGGATCATGCATTGCTTGGGGGTTTTTTTTTTTACCTTCCTCTGGATCAACTGCGGGTATAGGATTGTATGGTGGGGTTTTCATTACTGTTTTTTTTTTTTTTTTGTTTTTTTTTTTTTTTGGTTTATTGGTTGAGCCAGATGGATTTCAACCTGACTAAGTATGTAATTATGTAATTTTAACCCTTGAAATGCCATGGAAGCGATATGGGGGGGGGGGGGGGAACCAGATCTGATAGCAATAGGCAGCTTGTTATCAGAATCTGTTTCCCATGGACATAAAGGGCCTGGGGAAAGAAGGAAGAGTGAAGATGGTCTACAAGGAGTATGGAGCAGTCAGGGAAGTCATATAGAAGTGATTTTAAACTGTTAAATGCTATGGAAACTATATTGGGGGGGATGGGGGGACAACATCTGATAGCAAAAGGCGGCTTGCTATCAGAATCAGTTTCCCCTATATAGATGGGGTCCAGGGAAACAGAGAAGAGTGAGGATGATTTATCCAAAAAGTAGAGCAGTCAGGGAAACCATATATAAGTGATTTTAACCTGTGAAATGCCATGGAAGCTATATTGGGGGGGGGGGGGGACCAGATCTGATCTCAAAAGGCAGCTTACTATCAGAATTAATTTCCCCTGGACAGAAAGGGCCTGGGGAAAGAAGGAAGAGTGAGGATGATCCATATGGAGTATGAAGCAGTCAGGGAAATCATATTGAAAGTGATTTTAACCCTCAAAATGCCATAAAAGCTATATGGGGGGGGGGGGACCACATCTGATAGCAAAAGGCAGCTTTCTATCAGAATCTGTTTCCCCTGGATAGAAAAATGACAAAGGAAAGAAGGAAGAGTGAGGACGCTCTATATGGAGTATGGAGCAGTCAGGGAAATCATATACAGTAGAAGTGATTTCAAACAGTGAAATGCCATGGAAGCTATATTGGGGGGGGGGGGGGAGTGAAAGAGTAAGCATGGTCTATACGGAGTGTGCAGCAGTCAGGGAAACCATATCAAAGTGATTTAAACCCTGTAAATGCCATGGAAGCTATATTGGGGGAGGGGGGACAACAGCTGATAGCAAAAGGCGGCTTGCTGTCAGAATCAATTTACCCTATACAGAAGGGGTCCAGGGGAAAGAGAGAAGAGTGAGGATGATTTATCCAAAGAGTAGAGCAGTCAGGAAAACCATATACAAATGCTTTTTACCCGTCAAGTGCCATGGAAGCTATATTGGGGGGGGGAACCAGATCTGATAGTAAAAGGTAGCTTACTATCAGAATCGGTTTCCCCTGGACAGAAAAGGTCTGGGGAAAGAGAAAGAGTCAGGATGGTCTATACAAAGTATGGAGTAGTCAGGGAAATATTTTAGAAGTGATTTTAACCCTTGAAATGCCATGGAAGCTACAGTGCTTTGCAAAAGTATTCGGCCCCCTTGAACTTTTGGACATTTTGCCACATTTCAGGCTTCAAACATAAAGATATAAAACTGTAAAGAATCAACAAGTGAGGCACAATCATGAAGTGGAACGAAATTTATTGGATATTTCAAATGTTTTTAACAAATAAAAAACTGAAAAATTGGGCATGCAAAATTATTCAGCCCCCTTAAGTTAATACTTTGTAGCGCCACCTTTTGCTGCGATTACAGCTGTAAGTCGCTTGGGGTATGTCTCTATCAGTTTTGCACTTTGAGAGACTGAAATTTTTGCCCATTCTTCCTTGCAAAACAGCTCAAGCTCAGTGAGGTTGGATGAAGAGCGTTTGTGAACAGCAGTTTTCAGTTCTTTCCACAGATTCTCGATTGGATTCAGGTCTGGAATTTGACTTGGCCATTCTAACACCTGGATATGTTTTTTTGTGAACCATTCCATTGTAGATTTTGCTTTATGTTTTGGATCATTGTCTTGTTGGAAGACAAATCTCCGTCCCAGTCTCAGGTCTTTTGCAGACTCCATCAGGTTTTCTTCTAGAATGGTCCTGTATTTGGCTCCATCCATCTTCCCATCAATTTTAACCATCTTCCCTGTCCCTGCTGAAGAAAAGCAGGCCCAAACCATGATGCTGCCACCACCATGTTTGACAGTGGGGATGGTGTGTTCAGGGTGATGAGCTGTGTTGCTTTTACGACAAGCATAACGTTTTGCATTGTTGCCAAAAAGCTCGATTTTGGTTTCATCTGACCAGAGCACCTTCTTCCACATGTTTGGTGTGTCTCCCAGGTTGCTTGTGGCAAACTTTAAACAACACTTTTTATGGATATCTTTAAGAAATGGCTTTCTTCTTGCCACTCTTCCATAAAGGCCAGATTTGTGCAGTATACGACTGATTGTTGTCCTATGGACAGAGTCTCCGACCTCAGCTGTAGATCTCTGTAGTTCATCCAGAGTGATCATGGGCCTCTTGGCTGCATCTCTGATCAGTCTTCTCCTTGTATGAGATGAAAGTTTAGAGGGACGGCCAGGTCTTCGTAGATTTGCAGTGGTCTGATACTCCTTCCATTTCAATATTATCGCTTGCACAGTGCTCCTTGGGATGTTTAAAGCTTGGGAAATCTTTTTGTATCCAAATCCGGCTTTAAACTTCTCCACAACAGTATCTTGGACCTGCCTGGTGTGTTCCTTGTTCTTCATGATGGTCTCTGCGCTTTAAAAGGACCTCTGAGACTATCACAGTGCAGGTGCATTTATATGGAGACTTGATTACACACAGGTGGATTCTATTTATCATCATTAGTCATTTAGGTCAACATTGGATCATTCAGAGATCCTCACTGAACTTCTGGAGAGAGTTTGCTGCACTGAAAGTAAAGGGGCTGAATAATTTTGCACGCCCAAATTTTCAGTTTTTTATTTGTTAACAAAGTTTGAAATATCCAATAAATTTTGTTCCACTTCATGATTGTGTCACACTTGTTGTTGATTCTTCACAAAAAATTACAGTTTTATATCTTTATGTTTGAAGCCTGAAATGTGGCAAAAGGTCGCAAAGTTCAAGGGGGCCGAATACTTTCACAAGGCACTGTATATTGGGGGGGAAACCAGATCTGGTAGCAATAGGCAGCTTGTTATCAGAATCTGTTTCCCCTGGGCAGAAAGGGCCTGGGGAAAGAAGGAAGAGTGAGGATGGTCTATACGGAGTGTGAAGCAGTCAGGGAAATCATATCAAAGTGATTTTAACCCTCTAAAAGCCATAGAAGCTATATTGGGGGAGGGGGCAAACCAAATCTTAAAGCAATAGGCAGCTTGTTATCAGAATCGGTTTCCCCTGGACAGAAAAGGCCTAGGGACAGAAGAAAGGATGAGGATGGTCTATACGGGTATGAAGCAGTCAGAGAAATCTTACAGAAGTGATTGTAACCCGTGAAGTGCCATGGAGATTATATTGGTGGGGGGGGGGGGGGACCAGTTCTGATAGCAATAGGCAGCTTGTTATCAGAATTAATTTCCCCTGGACAGAAAGGTTCTAAGGAAAGTAGAAAGAGTGAGGATGGTCTATACGGAGCAGTCAGGGAAGTCATTTAGAAGTGGTTTTAACCCTTGAAATGCCATGGAAGCCACTGTGGGGGGAACCAGATCTGATAGCAGTAGGTAGCTTATCATAATCTGTTTCCCCTGGACAGAAAGGGTCCATGGGGAGAAGGAATAGTGAGGGCGGTGTATCTGAAGAGTGAAGCAGTCAGGGAAAGATTATACAAGTGATTTTACCCCTGAAGTGCAGTGGAAGCTATAATGGGGGGGATGGGTGGGGTTCCAGTTTTCATAGCAAAAGGCAACTTGTTATCAGAATCAGTTTCCACTAGACAGAATGGGCCTGGGGAAAGAAAGAAGAGTAAGGATCATTTATCCAAAGGGTAGAGCAGTCAGGAAAACCATATACAAGTTCTTTTAACCCTTCCGGTGACATGGAAGCTATATTGGGGGGGGGGGACAAATTCTTCCTAATTTAAAACTCTTGAAGTTGCAGCGGGCAATTCGCCTTCTGTTATCCAATTGTCAGTCATCTCTGAGGACCTGAATGTAGGTGCTGAGTTTGATGGTTTCCACTTTCGAGGCCTTTCCCTTCACTCAATTCCATACCAGGCTTCTGCAAAAAGAGATTCTAACCAAATGGGACAAGCACCTACAGTCTCTGGACAAATTGATCCTGTTGAGTCGGGTGGCGAGAGGGTCTCTACTTTGGTGGCTCTGCTCCCTGGCACTTCATCAGGGAAAATCATTCCTCCCACTGTTCTGGACAGCGATGACTAAAGATGCCAGTCTTTCCGGATGGGGGAGGAGGGTCCTGGGCACGGATTCAGCCCAGGGGGTATGTTCCTCGGAGGAATCCAGTCTGCCTATCAACATCCTGGAAATTTGAGCCATCAGATTTTCCTACTCCAGTGGACGGATCGTCTACAGGGGTGCCCGGTGAGGATCCAATCGGACAATGAAACAGCTGTGGCATATAGCAGTCACCAAGGGGGCACCATAAGTGCCCTAGCGGCAAAAGAAGTGGCTGGTATTCTGCAATTGGTGGCACGTCTTGTTCCGGCAATATTGGCAGTGCACATAGAATTGAGCGCTGTAATTTCAAAGCCTTTGTTTCTAATTTTTACGGACTCGTTAAGGACTGAAATAGTACCACTGGATTGACATAGGGCCAATGTGGTGCCTATATTTAAAAAGGGATCAAAGTCTTTGCCAAGTAACTATAGAACTGTTAGTTTATCTTCTATAGTCGGGAAGATACTGGAGAGTTTAATAAAAGACCACATAAATTTGTTTTTGCTGGAAAAAAATATTTTAAGCAACAGACAGCATGGATTCATGAAAGACAGAAGTTGTCAAATCTGATATCTTTTTATGAGGAGGTAAGTAAAACCTTGGAAAGAGGGGTGGCTGTGGACGCACTATACTTGGATTTTGCAAAAGCGTTTGACACAGTTCCCCATTCACAGCTAATGTGTAAGGTAAAGTCTACAGGCTTGGAAAGATCAATTTGCAAATGGATAGAAAATTGGCTAAAAGATAGAATTCAGTGAGAAGTGGTTGCTGATTCTTACTCTGAATGGTCTAAGGTTATCAGTGGTGTACCCCAAGGTTCAGTGTTGGGACCCTTACTTTTTAATATCTTTATAAATGATATAGGGTCTTGGATTAAAAGTACCATTTCAGTCCTTGCAGACACCAAGCTTTGCAGTGGAATAACTTCCTTACAGGATTCTATGAACAAAGGTTTGGTGCCTCAGGCCAAGGGAGTGGGACTTTATGGGCTCAATCAAACAATATATTGAAAATAAAATGAATATTTGTCATTTATTGGAACAAAATCCATAAATAATACAATACAATACTTGATTTTGTGTGTGGGTTATAGACCGATAGGTGATCGTGAGATAAGATAGAACAAAAGTGACAAGGTGATTGGTGACAAAAGATATAGCTCTCTGTCTGTTCTTGCTTGTGTGTACAGCATGGGAACTGTTGAGAGAGAATATCTGAAGTTTCCTACGCGTTTCGGCATTTACAATACGTTGCCTTTGTCAAGGAAAAATTGTCCACCATATTTGTGACATATATGTCTGCTCCGGGAACCTTGCGTCAGATCTCCCAAGTATATCACACAGGATTTGAGAAAGATGCTGCCTATGAAGGTTTGGGTATAGGTTTGACTGATGGGGAACGAATCCCTTGTTGGTTCTGGTCTCCAGTGGTTGTAATGTAAATTATACACCAGTAGGGGGTGGTTCCGGTCTCTGTTCCGGTTTTGCCTGTTGGTGGTAAGGTAGTTGGAGATGTGTCCAGATGCAGCGGGTCCTGGGCGTCCGTCACGTTCCCTCTGCCCATAAAGTCCCACCCCCTTGGCCTGAGGAACCAAACCTTTATTCATAGAATCTATTTAGGGACGTTGGCTACACCTACTACAATAGGCTCTTAGGGATCACCACACAGAACTTCCTTACAGGATGTCTCCAACTTAAAAGCTGACCTCAATGCACTGTTTCATTGGTCAACTATGTGGCAAATGAGGTTTAATGTTGATAAATGTAAAACTATGCACTATGCTAAGAATATGCATGCATCATACATACTAGGGGGAGTAGAACTGGGGGAATCCATAGCAGAGAAGGATCTGGGTGTTTTGGTAGATCCTAAGCCTAATAATAGCATACAATGCCAAGCTGCGGTTTCCAAAGCAAGCAAAGTCCTTTCTTGTATTAACAGAGGCATGGACTCCAGAGAGAGAGAGAGAGATATAATTTTGCCCCTGTACAAATTATTAGTAAGACCTCATCTGGAATATGCAGTTCGGTTTTGGGCACCAGTTCTTAAAAAGGATATCGGGGAACTGGAGAAAGTGCGGAGCAGGGCAACCAAACTGATAAGAGGCATGGAGGAGCTCAGCTATGAGGAAAGATTAGAGGAACTGAATTAATTCTCTCTTGAAAAGAGGAGATTAAGGGGGGATATGATCAATGTGTATAAATACATATGGGGGCAATATAGTGAACTTGGTGTTTAGGTTTTTCACTTTAAGGTCAACACAGAGGACAAGGGGGCATTCTTTACTTCTAGAGGAAAATAGATTTCATCTCCAAGCTGTGAAAATGTGGACTAGACTCCCTCCAGAGGTGGTTTAGGCTAGCTCACTAGGTTGCTTTAAAAAAGGCCTGGATTCTTTCCTGGGTGTACATAATATAAATGGGTACTAATATTTATAGGTAAAGTTGATCCAGGGTGTAACGGATTCGCCGACCCACACTGTACTTGTGGTCTTCCGTCAGTATACGGCTTCCTTGCAGTCATGAACATAGATATCAAATCCTAGCCGCTCCCATACAAAGCTAGCCAACAACTTAGCTTGTGCAAGTTAAGGAACCTCCTCCTAGGATAAGAACTCAAGATTCAAACACAGGCACAAAGAGATAAACACTGTGGGACAACCCCCTCCCCCTTAGCAGCCAATCCACATACACATATACATGCCATAATAGGTGGATCTTAAGGCAGACTGAAACAATAGAACAATGGTATACAGGTACTTAATAATAACAAACCCCACCCCACCTCACTATCTAGCAAGAGTCTATGAGACACTCCAACAATATTCAAGCAATCTGAAAAGTCAAATTGTTTATCTTTATATATTTCTTGAGGGATATTGTTCAGAAATATTATTGTCCCAAGTGAAAGAGGCCCTTCATTCTTTCCACACAAACCACACATATAGAACCGAGGATGACCGGGGTAACACAAAATACTGAGTCCGGTGTGGTTTTACAGGGAGTCTGATTTGTGCAGACCCGACTGGGGTTCGTGCCCCTAATAGACACAGGGTTACTTACACATAAGAGGGGTCGGGGAAGCTGGAAAAGGAGTTTCCCGACCTCTCTAAATAGTCTGGGTTCCCCAAGCCCCCTACCCAAAGTGACTCCTGTCACACAGGGAATATCCGATTGCCTCACGGAGGATGAGAAAGGAATTTTTTCCCCTTCTGTAGCAAATTGGATCATGCTTTGCGTGGGTTTTTTCACTTTCCTATGGATCAACTGCGGGTATAGGGTTGTGTATATGGGGTTGCATGGTTGGGTTTTCTTTAATGTTTTTTTTTTTGTTTTTTTATTGGTTAAGCCAGATGGACTTGTGTCTTTTTTTCAACCTGACTAACTATACTATACTATATTTCAAGGGTGGAAAATTGTCAGACAGACTACTTCAGTCGTCAGGCTCTGTGTCCAGGAGAATGGTTTCTTCAAGTTTTTCCTCAGCTGTGCCTTCAGTGAGGGACACCAGATGTGGACCTGCTGGCCTCTTGTCTCAAACGGAAGGTTCTGAGGTTCGTTGTGAGGTCCCAGGATCCTCTGGCAGATGCCGCGGATGCTCTGGTCGCTCCTTGGGGTCAGTATCATCTAATTTATGCTTTTCCTCCAATACAACTTCTGCCGAGACTTCTGCACAGAATCGAGGCAGAAAGGGATTCCAGTGATCCTGGTGGTACCAGACTGGCCTCGTCGGTTTCTCTTACACGGACCTGGTAAGGTTGGTAGCTAAGGCCCCTTGGCGGCTTCCTCTCAGACAATATCTCCTGTCTCAAGGACCGATCTTCCATCCTGCTTTACGATCACTGGCTTTAATGGCTTGGCCAGGTTCTAAAGGATAGGGGTTTGTCAGAATCTGTGATTCCTACTTTATTAAGGGCCAGGAAGTCTACCTCTCAGAAAATATACCATAGAGTTTGGAAAGCATATATTTCTTGGTGTGAGTCTCTGGGAATTTCTCCCTGATCCTTCTCGGTATCCCGTCTTCTGGAGTTTTTACAAAAAGGTGTTGATCAACGTTTGGCCTTGGGCACCATTAAGGGTCAGGTTTCAGCTTTGGCAGTTTTCTTCCAAAGACCGCTGGTAATGAATTCCTTGGTTCACACATTCGTGCAGGGAGTTTGTCATTTGGCTCCCCCGGTGTGGTCCCTAGTGCCTCCGTGGGATCTCAACCTAGTACTGTCGGTCCTTCAAAGACCGCCGTTTGATTTGTTCGTTTTGTTGATATTATTCGTAAAATTCCTTTGCTTACCTTGTCACAGAAAGTGGCCTTCTTGGTGGCAATTACTTCTGCACGCAGGGTCTCGGAGTTGGCTGCGTTGCTATGTCGGTCACCTTATCTGGTGGTTCATCAGGACAAGGTGGTGCTTTGCCCCTGTCAGTCATTCCTTCCTAAGTTTGTGTCAGGTTTTCACCTGAATGAGGACATTGTGTTACCTTCATTATGTCCTAAGCCTAAGCACAGCAAGAAGTATGCTTTGCATTCGCTTGACGTGGTTCGGCCCATCAGGGTGTAGTTGATGGCGACTGAGTCGATTTGGAAGTCAGATTCCTTGTTTGTTCTGACGGAGGGACCTCGTAAGGGACAGGCTGCGTCTGCTGCAACTATTTACAGATGGATCAGGCAGACGGTGGTGCAGGCCTATCCATTAAGGGTCATGTTCCTCCTTTCCCTGTTAAGGCACATTCTATGAGGGCGCTCAGTGCCTCCTGGGCCTTCAGTCATCAGGCATCAGTGGTAGAGATGGCCTTGTGGTTCGCCTGGTGGTCGGTTCACGGCGAACTTTGCTCGTTCGCTATTCGCCTAACATGCGAACATATGGCGATGTTCACGACCGCCATATTAGTTTACATTGTGAATAACTTTGACCCATGACACATCCATCAGGTGGTACAGGACAGCCAATTGAGACATTTCAGCACATGGACATACCCCCTACCTTGTAAATAGACCTGATCTGGCTGCCATTTTACATTCTGCCTTTTGTCAGTGTAGGGAGAGGTTTGCTGTGTGGAGCAGGGACAGATTGTTAGTGACACAAATCACTAGCAAATAAGTCCACAAAAGTCCTTTGGTATAGGTGCTTTTGTCAGTGTAGGGAGAGGTTGCTGTGTGGAGCAGGGACAGACTGTCAGTGACACAGATCGCTATTTAATAGGTCCACAAAGGTCCTTTTCAAGACTGGTATTGGTGTACTATTTTTGGCCTATATTCTGTCTTTTGTTAGTGTAGGGAGAGGTTGCTTTGTGGAGCAGGGACAGACTGTCAGTGACACAAATCACTAGGTAATAGGTCCAAAAAGTCCTTTTAAGGACTGGTATAGGTGTACTATTGTTTGGCCTATATTCTGTCTTTTGTCAGTGTAGGGAGAGGTTGCTGTGTGGAGCAGAGACAGACTGTCAGTGACACAAATCGCTAGGTAATAGGTCCACAAAAGTCCTTTTAAGGACTGGTATAGGTGTACTAGTGTTTGGTGTGCAGTATATAGGGGTGTAATACACTTATAATATACTTTCTAATATAGAAAGCATATTATAGTAGTGGATTTGAAGTGGGGTGTTATATAACAATATACTTTCATAATAGTGTATTTGGGTACTGCAGAAATTTTGCCTCTTTCGCTGCGTTACCTCTGCTACACACAGTGACAGACGTTACTGGGAAAAAAAGTATTATAACTGGTGTGATATACCAGTGGCCCCCCAAAACAACAGATTGAAGCGGGGTGATATATAACAATATACTTTCATAATAGTGTATTTGGGTACTGCAGAAATGTTGCCTCTTTCGCTGTGTTCCCTCTGCTACACACAGTGACAAACGTTACTGGGAAAAAATGTATTATAACTGGTGTGATATACTAGTGGCCCCCCCAAATGACAGATTGAAGCAGGGTGTTATATAACAATATACTTTCATAATAGTGTATTTGGGTACTGCAGAAATGTTGCCTCTTTTGCTGCGTTAACTCTGCTACACACAGTGACAAAAGTTACTAGGGACATTTTTTTTATAACTGGTGTGATAGACCAGTGGCCCCCAAAACAATAGATTGAAGTGGGGTGCTATATACCTTCTTCCACATATACTGTGCTTCTCTAGAGACTTTTGTTACAGGGTCATTTAAAAAACGACAGGCAGAGGAACAGGCAGGCCCTTCCACAGGGGTGGTAGGGGTAGGGCAGGAGCACCAGGACAGAGCAAAAGTGGGAAGTTGCTGAAGGTGCATTCGAAAGGACGCACCAGACTTGGTTGAGTGGCTGACTCAGCCTTCCTCTTCTGCACCCTCCTCATCCTCTTTATCTGCACCCTCTTCACTCTCTGCTGTGTGCACCCCCAAAGACACCACCACCAACACCAACACCACCACCACCATATACCCTCCGCTTGAGTCACAGAAATTATTTTCCGATCCATCAAAAGACATTTACGATGCGCAGCCATGCTTGGCATCAAATCAGGAAGAGGAGGTAACAACAGCCGCCACTCAGCAGTCTGACGACAGTACCCAGATCAGCCCAAGGAGGTTGGTCCCCGCTGTTGCTGCCTACTCCGAGATCTCTAATGTTAGTGGTGGTGAAGGTGACGTCTATGATGCAGAGGCAAAATTTTTGCAGTACCTAAATACACTGTTATGAAAGTATATTGTTATATAACACCCCTCTTCAATCTGTCACTTTGGGGGGGTCACTGATCTATCACACCAGTTATAATACTTTTTTCCAATTGCGTTTGTCACTCTTTGTAGTTATAGTATTGCTGCAGAACCGCTCACCAGTCACAATGCTGCACAATACAAATCCACTATAATATGCTTATATTCATCCAGCATTGCGATTTCCTCATCTTCCTGCTCCTGCTTCTGCTCCTTGATGGCTTGATCAATGACACGACGCAATGCACGCTCCAGAAAGTAAGGCATAAGGTATGATGTCACCGATGGCGCCCTGGCTGCGACTGACCAGTTTGGTGATCTCATCAAATGACCGCAGAAGTCTGCATGCGTCGCGCATCAGCAGCCACTGGCGCGGTGAAAAAAACCCAAGCTCCCCAGAACCTTTCCTGCCGCAGAGTTCATACAGGTAGTCGTTAACTGCACGTTTCTGCTGGAGCAGCCCATCAAGCATATATACAAGGTTGAGTTCCATCACATCGGGCAGTCACAAATAAGACGTCTGACGGGCAGGTTGTGTCGCTGAATGTCAGCAAGGCGAGCCATGACTGTGCAAGATCTTCTGAAATGGCCCGAGATTTTCCTGGCCTGCCACAAGACATCCTGGACCCCAGGGTATTTGACAACGAATCACTACACGACCAAGTTCAGGACATGTGCCATGCATGGCACGTGTGTAATTTTGCCCTGTTTCAACGCGCTTAGCAGATTAGCACCATTGTCGCACACCACTTTACCAACTGTCAAATTGAGCGGTGTTAGCCACTGATCTGCCTGTGAACGCAAATCTGAAAGGAGTGCAGGACCAGTGTGGCTCTTGGCTTCCAGGCACAACAGACGCAGCACAGCATGGCAATGTCTCACCTGGCATGTGGAATAGGTTCTGGGGATCTTGGGCGGAGCAGCGGAAGAGACGGTAGCAGCGGAAAAAGAGGAGTCAGCCGAGGAGGAGAGGGAGGATGGAGTAGGAGGAGGAGAAGAAGAGGCAGGCCTGCATGCAATCCGTGGCGGTAAAACCAAATCTACACGGGTGCCACGAGTTACATGCTTGACAGCCATCAGAAGGTTCACCCAGTGGGCAGTAAAAGTGATATACCTTCCCTGCCCGTGTTTGCTAGACCACGTGTCTGTGGTCAGATGTATCTTGGCACTGGCACTGTGTGCCAGAGATGCATTCACTTGTCGCTGAATATGGCCATATAGCTCTGGGATGCCCTTCTGCAAGAAATATTTCCTTCCTGGGACCTTCCATTGTGGTGTTCCAATGGCCACACATTTTCAATAGGCCTCCGAGTCCACCAGTTTATATGGCAGTAGTTGGCGGGCTATCAGTTCTGACAAGCCAGCAGTGAACCGTTGGGCAAGATGGTTATCCGGCGTCATCATTTTTTTACGCTTGAACATTTGGGCCACGGAAGCCTGCCTTTTTCCAGAAAAACTTGAGAATGGCATGATGGAAGGTGGAGTGGAGGACAATTGTGAGGAGAGAGGAGAAGGAGAAAAGCCTGGACGGTAAGAGCCTGGGGTGTGGCTTTGTGGATTCTGATGGCGTTGCTCCCACTTGGCTCGGTGATGGGAGTCCAGGTGCCTTCTTAAGGCGGTCGTCCCTAGGTGAGTGTTGGGCTTACCGCGACTTATGCGTTGACTGCAAAGGCTGCAGATGGCAATACTATTGTCAGCAGCAGACAGGTTAAAAAAATCCCACACTGCGGAGCCATGTGCCGGCGTCCTGGTAGCGCCAGATATGACTATACATGGTTGATGGCTCGCTCCCGATACATTACCAGTCTGTTTTGTCCCTCCTGTGCAATGAAAGTTCGGTCTGCTTCTCCTCCCTATCTGCTGGTCCATCTCTCCCTCTGAACTTGCCTCCTCTTCCTCTCTTGTGGGCACCCACGTGACGTCCATAGACACTTTATCATCGACGTCACCTTCCCCACCACTAACATTTGAGATCCCGGAGTAGGCAGCAACAGCGGGGACAAACCTCCTTGGGCTGATCTGGGTACTGTCATCAGACTGCTGAGTGGCGGCTGTTGCTACCTCCTCTTCCTGATCCGATGCCAAGAATGGCTGCGCATCGCAAATGTCTTGTGATGGATCGTAAAATAATTCCTGTGACTCAAGTGGAGGGTATATGGTAGTGGTGGTGTTGGTGTCTTTGGGGGTGCACACAGCAGAGAGTGAAGAGGGTGCAGATAGAGAGGATGAGGAGGGTGCAGAAGAGGAAGGCTGAGTGAGCCACTCAACCAAGTCTCGTGCGTCCTTTGACGTAATCGAACGCACCTTCTGCAACATAACACTTTGGCTGGTGCTCCTGCCCTACCCCTACCAACCCTGTGGAAGGGCCTGCCTCTTCCTCTGCCTGTCATTTTTTAAATGACCCTGTGACAAAATGACCGGGAGGGATGATCAAACTTTTGAAAAGTTTGGTTCGACCAGAACACCCAAATTTCACGAAAGTTCGGTTCGGATTCCAGAACCCCATTGAAATCAAAGGGACCCGAACTTCTGGAATCAAAAAACACCATTTTGAAGCCATAAACAGCAATAAATGCCCCTAAAAAGTTCCTAGGGTTCTGGGTCATGCCCCAGGGACTATGAATCAGGCAAAAAAAAGTTCTTAAAAATTGTCGTTTTTGATAGAGAGCCAATTATTGAAAAAATTATTGGAAAAAAAAAAGATTTCTTTGGATTTAGTGTCTCTGGGGTCTAAAAGATGTACCTGTGAAGTTTCAGGTCTGTAGCATGTCCAGAACCAGAAAAAAAAAACTGATTATTTTTCTTAGAATTTCAGTAGAGCAGGGATGGTGTTACCCTCCTTTCACACCTGGGCGTTTTTGTTTCAGGTGTTTTTTGGGCATTTTTTTAACTTCTGTACAGGGGTATATATATATATATATATACATGAAATTCCTATATTTTTTCCCTTTAGAGACAGGGACCTTTGGGTTCCAATTTATCTTGTCCCGTTATCGGGTTTCATATAACTAAGTCCTATTTAAGGTAAACTATTGCCTTTATATTCCCCACTAACACATCCCTTGGACATCTTTTTGGGAACTTTCTGCGGCTTTTCCTCTCATTCTTTGAACCCGAATGGTATCATCTGGATACCTTTTCTGGTTCATGCAACACACGCTATACAGCTGTCCCTGCCTTATCTCTCCTCCACATCCGTGGGTAAGACATATTGTGGGGATTCCGGACTCTCTCTCTCCTTGGTGCACTGTCGGGTGACCGCTTGTGGTGAAGCACTGTGCATGGTACACATAAGGGCCGTATGTGCATGTTCAACCATTATGTTTTATTTTGTTGAATTCTTTTGTTTGTTCATCATTTTGTTATTTCTTTATATAGGTCAATTAAGGCTTTTTATTTATATAGCATGATACTGACCCCTGAAGAAGCAGCCCAAACTAGGCTGCGAAACATGTTGGGTTAATTTCCGAGGTCCTGCACATCGGATTAGCTATATATCCACCATCGCCTATTTGTTGTACCTTTGTTATTGTACTGTATGTATTTCACGATGTGTCATATATTCCCCCCATCTGGTTTTAAATATGTTTAAAAAAAATACTCGATTTTAATATTTTTTGTTATGGTTTTTTCTATGGTACCCTTAAAATCCCACCAGCCCTCTCTTTCACTCTTTTGTCTTTTGCCCTGATCTTTCCTTTTCTTTTCCCCATCCCCATATCTTTTCCTCTTGTTTTTCTTCTTTTTCTTGTCCATTTTGCTCCCTTCCTCCTCCTCCCCCCCCCCCTTCCCATCTCTTTTCCATCTCCTTCCCACCCAGCTCCAGTTCTTACCTTCTCCCCATTTTTTCCCTCCTTCCCTTTTGCTCATCCTTGGTTTCTCCTATTTTTTCTGGATGGTGGCCCGGACACCTCGAGCCCCCACCCATTCCTTTGGTAGGTCTTCCTTCCTACCTCTAATTGAATATATATATATATATGTGTGTGTATATATACATAAACATATATATACACATGACATGGCAGAGTCAGTTCACCCTAAACTACACTACGGTCACCCTGAAATGGCAGAGTTCGGTCACCCTGACATGGCAGAGTCAGTTCACCCTAAACTACACTTCTTCATGATGCTCTCTGCGCTTTAAACAGACCTCTGAGACTATCACAGTGCAGGTGCATTTATACGGAGACTACATTCACACATTCTACATTCACATTCTTTGATTCTATTTATCATCATTAGTCATTTAGGTCAACATTGGATCATTCAGAGATCCTCACTGAACTTCTGGAGAGAGTTTGCTGCACTGAAAGTAAAGGGGCTGAATAATTTTGCATGCCCAATTTTTCAGTTTTTTTATTTGTTCCAATAAATTTCGTTCCACTTCATGATTGTGTCCCACTTGTTGTTGATTCTTCATAAAAAAAAATTACAGTTTTATATCTTTATGTTTGAAGCCTGAAATGTGGCAAAAGGTTGGGGGCCGAATACTTTCGCAATGCACTGTAACTGATACTATGAACAAATAATTCAGGTGACTTCTCCGTGCATGATGGTAAGGAGTAGCTGTGGACAAGGAGCCTGTGGAATAGGCCGCTTTGGCAGCTGCGGCAAACTAGTATGAGTCTGGGTGACAGAGGATGAGGATGGCTTAGTTATCCACTCCACCAACTCTTCTGCATGTTGTGGCTCAATAACACGGCCAGCACTGGAAAAAAGGACAAGTGTGCCCCTCCTGCAGAGGTGCACAATGTCCGTGACCACCACTTTTCACTGTGGACACACAGGCTGCTTGCCCCCTTTTAGTGGCCTGTGAGCGTCTGCCTCTCCCTGTTGACCTTTCGGACATGATGGGGATTTTTTGGGGGCATTTTTATAACTTTTTATTTAAAGAGTGTGGGTGGAAATATGTTGCTTGGGTGCAATACTTTTGTGCTTAATGCACTATAAACCGTTTTATTATTGTTTTTTTCTTTTTTTGGGGGGGATTTTTATAACTTTTTATTAAAGGGTGTGGTAAAGGAATATGATGCTTGAGTGCAATACTTTTGTGAAGACCACTGACGCAGAAGCAATAGTGATAGAGAAAGAAACAACGCTATCTGAGTGTGGTAAAATGATTTATTAATACACACAGTATTAGTGACTCACAGGAGGATTGTAGAGATGCACCAAGAAGTAATGTTGTTCATGCACTCTGTGGATGTGGAGTGGCATGTAGGTGTGCAGCCTCAGGTCCCTGGCTGTGTCTGTGGTTTTCGGCACTTCCTGGATCTCTTTAGCTTCAGCCTTTCTCAATGTCGTCACGACCGGTTAGAGCAGGGGAATGCATTGTGTTGTGTTTTTGCAGAAGAAATAGCACCTGCAACACAGAAGGGGGGACAGCAATTATGCCCTAAATAATTTCAGTGCTGCTACACCACAAAAAAAAAATAAAAATCACTGCTGACGCAGAAGGAATAGCACCTGTGACACAGAAGGGGAGTACTAATAATGCAGCAACAGAACCTGATGCTGTAAAAAAAATTATATAACAATGAAAGAAAAAAAATGGGATCAGTGGGGTGACACAGATGTGTTGTATACAACAACACTTCAGTGGTACCACTACACTTTTGTTACACAAAAATCAGCACAGCAATGCACTACATTGACTGCTCTAAACTGACTGAAAACACAATCCACTAACTATCTGCTTAATTTCCACTAACAAACTACACACTGGTGCCGTGTAAGCAGCTTTATATAGTGTGGGGCGTGGAATTAGTCCCTGACCCATGATTGGCTAAAGGCACCCTGCCTTTGGCCATTCATGACTCTGACAGGACATTGTGCTGTGATTGGCCAAAGCATACAGGTCAGGTGCATGCTTTGGGCAATCACAAGCACTTAATGCACTGTGAACTCGCAGTGCATTATCGAGTGCCCCGGGTGTTCAAATTAAACGTAGGTTTGACTCGAACATAAAGCCCAACACTAGTGACAAACTTCGAAGTATCGAAGATCTGATTATAGCCTTCCTGCCCATACTCTCTTCAAACTTTTCAGTATCAGACACCTAGTGATGGCAAATCCTTCTCCTAAAATCTAAATACCTCTTAATTAGTGTTGAGCGAACACGGACTGTATTATTCGTGTTCGTACCGAATAATTGGATTTTTGTTACCCGAACACAGACCCGAAAACTTTACTGTATGTTCGGGTTTAAAATCCGTGTTCGGTCATTTTATTTCCTGTTTTGTATGTAATGGCGCGCTTTAATGGTGGGCTTTCAACAGCCAATCAACAAGCGTTTAACTGGTGTGCCTTAAGCCATCCCAGCCATGCCTACTAATGTATTAGTAGCTGTGATTGGCCATCTGAAGCATGTGACCATGTCTTTATAAGTTCGAGATCCAGAGCGCTGCGTCATTCTGCTGTAGTATTAGGGAGAGCGCACACATCATACGTGCTGGCTGCTGATTAGGGACAGACAGTGATTCTGTGAAAAATTGTGTCCGAAAAGAATGCATGGACAGGTTGGAGTGCAAGCAGGGAAAGTTATTAGAGCATTTTAGGGCCAGGCTGGAGATTAGGCAGGGTCAGTCTACATTGATTTTGCTGTGTGGGGGGTGGTGCAGTGAACAATCTTTTTGAGCATTTTAGGACCAGGCTGGAGATTAGGCAGGGACAGTCTACATCGATTTTGCTGTGTGGGGGGTGGTGCAGTGAACGATTTTTTGCCCTCACTTGAGCCCACTGAGGAGGAGGAGGAGGGAGAAAAAAAAATCTATTTTTATCAGTCAGTTGTGTGCAGCGTTCATCAGCTATATTTTACTACAAGTTAAAAGGGATTTTTTTTCCCCCCTTCATAGCCTGTTTGCTGCAGTGCTGACTCTGAGCTAACTGTGACATAAGAAACTGCTGTGTTCACATGTGCTATTGAATGATTTTCAATTTTATACACTATTTTCTATTCCACTATTCAATATACACCCTTTTGGGTTAAAAAAATAAATAAATTGTGGCATAGTCTGTACTAATCTATTTACAAACTTAAAGGGGAATTTTCTTTTTTTTTCCCTTCATAGCCTGCTGCAGAGCTGACCGTGACATAAAACATAAGACACTGCTGTGTTCACATGTACTATTCAAAAATCACCAATTTTATATCATATATTTTCTATTGCGCTATTCAATCTACACCCTTTGGGGTAAAAAGAATTAAATTGCGGCATAGTCTGTATCGGTACGTGTGAGATACACCTTCCGAATTTTTGGGGCGTATCTTCCACCGCCGAGGATTGCAGGGTGCTTCAGTTTGCCTCCTGCCTGTTCCGAACTCCTCCTACTCCTCATCCTGCCTTTAGGGTACAAAAAATAGTAATCGAGGCCTAGTCTGGGTCTGTACGTGCGAGATAGATACACCTTTTGATATCATATTTTCTATTTCGCTATTCAATCTACACCCTTTGGGGTAAAAAGAATTAAATTGCGGCATAGTCTGTATCGGTACATGTGAGATACACCTTTCCAATTTTTGGGGCGCATCTTCCACCGCCGAGGATTGCAGGGTGCTTCAGTTTGCCTCCTGTTCCAAACTCCTCCTACTCCTCATCCTGCCTTTAGGGTACAAAAAATAGGAATCGGGGCCTAGTCTGGGTCTGTACGTGTGAGATAGATACACCTTTTGATATCATATTTTCTATTTCGCTATTCAATCTACACCCTTTGGGGTAAAAATAATTAAATTGCGGCATAGTCTGTATCGGTACGTGTGAGATACACCTTTCCAATTTTTGGGTCGCATCTTACACCGCCGAGGATTGCAGGGTGCTTCAGTTTGCCTCCTGTTCCGAACTCCTCCTACTCCTCATCCTGCCTTTAGGGTACAGAAAATAGTAATCGGGGCCTAGTCTGGGTCTGTACGTGTGAGATAGATACACCTTTTGATATCATATTTTCTATTCCGCTATTCAATCTACACCCTTGGGGTAAAAATAATTAAATTGCGGCATAGTCTGTATCGGTACGTGTGAGATACACCTTTCCAATTTTTGGGGCACATCTTCCACCGCCGAGGATTGCAGGGTGCTTCAGTTTGCCTCCTGTTCCGAACTCCTCCTACTCCTCATCCTGCCTTTAGGGTACAAAAAATAGTAAGGGGGGCCTAGTCTGGGTCTGTACGTGTGAGATAGATACACCTTTTGATATCATATTTTCTATTCCGCTATTCAATCTACACCCTTTGGGGTAAAAAGAATTAAATTGCGGCATAGTCTGTATCGGTACGTGTGAGATACACCTTTCCAATTTTTGGGGCGCATCTTCCACCGCCGAGGATTGCAGGGCGCTTCAGTTTGCCTCCTGTTCCGAACTCCTCCTACTCCTCTTCCTCATCCTCATCCTCCCTTTAGGGTACAAAAAATTGTAATCAGGGCCTAGTCTGTGGTTGTACGTGTGAGATACACCGTTTTATACATTTTTTGCTATTCCGCTATTCAATATACACCCTTTTGGAGTGTAAAAAATTAAATTACGGCATAGTCTGTATCGGTACGTGTGAGATACACCGTTTTATAAAAATTTTTCTATTCCGCTATTCAATATACATCCTTTTGGAGTGTAAAAAATTAAATTACGCCATAGTCTGTATCGGTACGTGTGAGATACACCTTTTTAAATTTGTTTGGCGCATCTCCTTCCACCGCCGAGGATTGCAGGGCGCTTCAGTTTGCCTCCTGTTCTGAACTCCTCCTACTCCTCTTCCTCATCCTCATCCTCCCTTTAGGGTACAAAAAATTGTAATCGGGGCCTAGTCTGTGTTTGTACGTGTGAGATACACCGTTTTATATTCTTTTTTCTATTCCACTATTCAATATACACCCTTTTGGGGTGAAAAAAATTAAATTGCAGCATACTTTGCATATTTGACTGTGAGATACACCCGTTGTATTTGTATACTGTTTTTCTATTCCGCTATTTAATAAACACCCTTTTGGGGTAAAAAAATTTAAATTGCGGCATAGTTTGCATATTTGACTGTGAGATACACCCGTGTGATACTGTTGTTGTTTTGTTCCGCTATTCAATAAACACCTTTCTAGGGCAAGATCATAAATTACAGAAATATGAGGAGACCGTCAAATAGGGGCCGTGGCCTGGGTCGTGGTGCTGCTGGTAGAGCTTCTGTTGCAAGGAGAGGACGTGGTCAATCTGTGCCAGCTACACGCACAAGTGAAACACCTTCCTCAAGTGTGAGTAGGTGACAGAACCTGCAGCAGTATTTGGTAGGGCATCATGCGCCTCTAGAAGTGATGAGGCCAGAACAAGTAGAGGCGATAGTAGATTGGTTTGCTGCTGACAGTGCCTCCAGTTCCTTCACATTGTCTCCCACCCAGTCTACTGCAGAAAGGTCAGAGTTGGCACCTGCAGCCGATGTCCAACCGCGTTTCACCTCACCCCCTTGCAAATCAGGCAAGCAGTTTGAGCCCCAAGTCATGCAGCAGTCTCTTCTTCTTTTTGATGACTCTGTCAGCAGGGTTTCCCAGGGCCATCCACCTAGCCCTGCCCCAGAAGTGGAAGAGATTAAGTGCAGCGATGCCCAACCACTTATTTCTCAAGATGAGTACATGGAAGGACCATTGCAGCACGTCTCCGATGATGACGAAACGCAGGTGCCAACTGCTGCGGCACTCAGAATTATGGAGACCGACAAGGAGGGCAGGGGTGAAGACTGGGTGGAAGATGATGTGGAGGACGATAAGGTCCTCGATCCCACATGGAATGAAGGTCATGCAGGTGACCTGAGTAGTTTGGAGGAAGAGGCGGTGGTCGCACAGAGCCACCAGCACAGCAGAAGAGGGATCAGGGTGCAGAAGCAGAGCGGCCGTGCCCTAGACACTACGCCTGCTACTGCCTAACGCAGCAAGGGACCGAGCGCACCAAAGCCAGCTCAAAGAAGTTCTCTAGCATGGAAGTTCTTCAGAAAATGTGCTGATGACAGGACACGAGTGGTTTGCACCCTGTGCAATCAGAGCCTGAAGTGAGGCATAAACCTTCTCAACCTGAGCACAACCTGCATGATCAGGCATCTAAGTGCAAAGCACGAGCTGCAGTGGAGTACACACCTTCAAAACCAAGAAAGGTCTCTGGCTCCTCCTGCTTCCTCTTCTGCTGCAGTCTCGGCCTCTTCATCCACCTCTGTAGTGATACCGGCACCTGCCACCCCGCAAACAGACGATCTGTCAGCAACACCACCACCTGGGTCAACAACCATCTCCACAATGTCCCGTGGAAGCGTTCAGCTTTCCATCTCCCAAACACTTGAGAGGAAGAGGAAGTACCCCCCTACCCACCCGCGATCCCTGGCCCTGAATGCCAGCATTTCAAAATTCTTGTCCTTTGAAATGCTGTCATTCCGTCTGGTGGAGACGCACAGTTTTAAAAGCCTTATGTCGGTGGCTGTCCCACAGTACGTCGTGCCCAGGCGCCACTACATTTCCAGGCAAGCCATCCCTTCCCTGCACAACCAATTGGGGGAAAAAATCAGGTGTACACTGTGCAACGCCATCTGTGCCAAGGTCCACCTAACTACCGATACGTGGACCAGTAAGCACGGTCAGGGGCGTTATATGTCCCTAACGGCACACTGGGTAAATGCAGTGGCGGATGGGCCTGAGTCGGATAGCAATTTGGCTCATGTCCTTCCACCACCGAGGATTGCAGGGCGCTTCAGTTTGCCTCCTGTTCCTAACTCCTCCTACTCCGCTTCCTCATCCTCTACCGCCTCCTCATCCGGTCAGCATAACACCTTCACCACCAACTTCAGCACAGCCAGGGGTAAACGACAGCAGGCAGTTTTAAAACTTGCCTGTTTGGGGGAAAAACCACACACCGCGCAGGAGTTGTGGAGGAGCATGGAACAGCAGACAAATGAGTGGTTGCTGCCAGCGAGCCTTAAGCCCGGCCTGGTGGTGTGCGATAACGGCGAAATCTCATAGCAGCTCTGGGCCTAGCCGGTTTGACGCACATCCCTTGCCTGGCGCATGTGCTGAATTTGGTGGTGCAGAGGTTCCTTAAAAATTACCCCGATATGTCAGAGCTGCTGCAGAAAGTGCGGGCCGTCTGTGCGCACTTTCAGCGTTCTCACCCTGCTGCTGCTCGCCTGTCAGCGCTGCAGCGTAACTTCGGCCTTCCCGCTCACCTCCTCATATGTGACGTGCCCACAAGGTGGAACTCCACCTTGCACATGCTGGAAAGACTGTGCAAGCAGCAGAAGGCCATAGTGGAGTTTCAGCTGCAGCACGCACGCATGACTCGCTCTGCGGAACAGCACCACTTCACCGCCAATAACTGGGCCTCCATGCGAGACCTGTGTGCCTTGTTGCGCTGTTTTGAGTACTCCACCAACATGGCCAGTGCCGATGACGCCGTTGTCAGCTTAACTATTCCACTTCTATAAAATAATTAATGGTGCGCTATATCAAAAAATTATAAAGTGTGTATACCAATCAATACAAACACAATTCCAAATATAAACAAAATATACAGAAATAGTGAAGAAAAGTCCCACGACACGACTGTGTCAATAGTGAGACCACCAACAGTGATGGTGACAAGTGAAAGTGTCTGCTGTACAATACAAATCAAAATGTAAATAAACGGTGTATAAGTCCCAACACAAATGTATCAATGGTGAAACCACCAACAATGGTGAGGTGCTGACAGGTGATGGTTAATTCGCTTTGTGAATTGAAGTTCCCTCCACCTGCTGGAAAGCCTCCTTACCGGACGGAATAGGGTAAGTGCTTTTCTCTAGTGAAAATGAACAATCCTGGTGCCCAAACTGAACAAAGTGCTCCCCGCCGTGCATTCACAAGGGCCCGTCAGGCCTCTTACCAGATCAAATGGGTATATCAAGCACTGCACACTGCCCTCAGGTTCAACCGATATTGGTAGCCACAATGGATGTAGAAGTCCTATGTCACTCCACTGTTCACATTCGGGTAGGTTTCTGTGTTCAGATAGTACTCATGGCCACTTGTTATGGGTGATTATGAGGATCATTTCGCTCCAGCATTAACATGTAAAAGAATAACTGCCCATGGTGCATTACCCTTGATATTGCTTTATTGAATAAAAAATTTGCACTTACATGTATGCGGAATAGACTTCACATAAAGATAAAAAGCGTTGAGGGATTCCTAAATGCCTGGGTCCGGCTGCAGCTCGGATCCTAAGCGACGTGGTGACGGCACGCCTCCTGCCTGACGCGTTTCCGCCGATTGGCTATCTTCAGAGAAAGGAGGTTCTCGCGCGCCGTCACTTCCGTCCTTTTATTCTAAAGGGAGCCGCATCACTTCCGGTGTCTGCAGAGGAGGCGCCGGAAGTCTCTTACGGGTTCCTCGGCTTCAAATTATTAAATATACCCTAATATCCATAACAGTAATCGAATCTGGAGGTGGTTTAGTGATATTGGAAACGGAAAGGTTCCTCTTTACTACTTTGAGTACATCGCAAATGACTGTGTATCCCCTCATTCTCGATCTCTCTACTGTTAAAATTCAATCTATTTAATGTTGGGTGTACTTAGAACTCTCAATAAGGAGTATAGTCTCTCCACATTTATAATTGGGATAAATTTTACATAGATATCTCTATTTAAATGTCAACCTTGACACCGGAAGTGAAGGGTCCGATATTCCTATAACTAGGAGTATGTTGACGTATAGATGTATATTTAAAATCTAAAGCTAAAATACAGCATAATACCTTTTAAAATATAAAATGAATAAAACACCTCTATATAAAAAATACATTCTGTAAAATAATAAAAGATTTTATCATACCAGATCTGTATATGTGGTCTGGATGTATGTGTGTATAAAAAGTAACATGCTGGAAGGTATAATTTTAATACTAGCTATGTATTAACTGTTGTTAATATGAGAGTTGATATCCCAGTCTATGTTATGACCTCTAGGTCTATAACATTTTAGCTCATAAATCCAAAAGGTCTCACGTCTCGAAATTGACCTTTGTAGGTTACTACCTCTCCAATGTGGTACGTGTTTTTCAATGACCGTGATTTTGAGTTTTTTTGGATCTTTGTTGTGGCAAGTAGCATAATGCTGGGAGACACTATGTCCTGGGAATCCATTGTGGATATTTGTTAGGTGTTCTCCAACACGAATGCCTGCTGTCCTAATAGTCCTACCTACGTACTGTAGGTTACATTCGCATTGTAGTAGGTATATTACACCTTTGGTATCACATGTTATGAACTCTCTGATGGGATATTCTTTCCCTGTAGTGGTGGAAGTAAATTTGTTGGTTCTCAGTGTAATTGCCTCTGTACATATCCGGCACCTTTTGCAGGGATAAAAGCCCTTCATGTTTGGGAATATCTCCATCTTGATGGGTCTTTCGACTGGGTTTCTGGCTATTAATTCCTTCAGGTTCGTCGCCTTCCTGAAGATTATTTTAGGTTGGGTCGGTAAGACTTGCCCTATTCATTTTATATTTTAAAAGGTATTATGCTGTATAGAGGAACCTTTCCGTTTCCAATATCACTAAACCACCTCCAGATTCGATTACTGTTATGGATATTAGGGTATATTTAATAATTTGAAGCCGAGGAACCCGTAAGAGACTTCCGGCGCCTCCTCTGCAGACACCGGAAGTGACGCGGCTCCCTTTAGAATAAAAGGACGGAAGTGACGGCGCGCGAGAACCTCCTTTCTCTGAAGATAGCCAATCGGCGGAAACGCGTCAGGCAGGAGGCGTGCCGTCACCACGTCGCTTAGGATCCGAGCTGCAGCCGGACCCAGGCATTTAGGAATCCCTCAACGCTTTTTATCTTTATGTGAAGTCTATTCCGCATACATGTAAGTGCAAATTTTTTATTCAATAAAGCAATATCAAGGGTAATGCACCATGGGCAGTTATTCTTTTACATGTTAATGCTGGAGCGAAATGATCCTCATAATCACCCATAACAAGTGGCCATGAGTACTATCTGAACACAGAAACCTACCCGAATGTGAACAGTGGAGTGACATAGGACTTCTACATCCATTGTGGCTACCAATATCGGTTGAACCTGAGGGCAGTGTGCAGTGCTTGATATACCCATTTGATCTGGTAAGAGGCCTGACGGGCCCTTGTGAATGCACGGCGGGGAGCACTTTGTTCAGTTTGGGCACCAGGATTGTTTATTTTCACTAGAGAAAAGCACTTACCCTATTCCGTCCGGTAAGGAGGCTTTCCAGCAGGTGGAGGGAACTTCAATTCACAAAGCGAATTAACCATCACCTGTCAGCACCTCACCATTGTTGGTGGTTTCACCATTGATACAATTGTGTTGGGACTTATACACCGTTTATTTACATTTTGATTTGTATTGTACAGCAGACACTTTCACTTGTCACCATCACTGTTGGTGGTCTCACTATTGACACAGTCGTGTCGTGGGACTTTTCTTCACTATTTCTGTATATTTTGTTTATATTTGGAATTGTGTTTGTATTGATTGGTATACACACTTTATAATTTTTTGATATAGCGCACCATTAATTATTTTATCACATATTTTTTCATCTGGTAGCAGCATATCACAGACCAGCGCACTTTACTTTTTCACATCATTTATTCCACTTCTATACCTGCTTCAAAAAACAATTCCGGCGATGATGGAAGAGGATGTGGCACAGGATGAGGAGGAGGAGGAGGAGGAGAATGAAGAGGTAACATTTCCAAGGCTTTCAGGGCAGTCATTCGCAAGTGGCTCCAAGGGTGGGTTCCTGCACACACAAACACCAGGGACACAATTGTCCTGCAGGGGCACAGTTCTGGAGGATGAGGAGGAGGAGATGGAACCATGTTCACAGCAGGGTGGCACCCAGGCCAGCTCATGGCCATCACTGGTAAGTGGCTGGGGGGATACAGAGGACACAGACGATATGCCTCCCACAGAGGACAGCCTTTCGTTGCCTCTGGGCAGCCTGGCACACATGAGCGATTACATGCTGCAGTGTCTCCACAACGACCGCCGAGTTGCCCACATTCTAACTTGTGCTGATTACTGGGTGGCCACGCTGCTGGATCCCCGTTACAAGGACAACGTACCGTCCTTAATTCACTCACTGGAGCGTGATCGCAAGATGCGCGAGTACAAGCGCACGCTGGAAGACGCAATGCTGCTGGCATTCCCATCTGACAGCGGGGCCACAGTGGAAGCACAAGGACAAGGCAGAGGAGGAGGAGGAAGAGGTCGCCAACGCAACCAGGGCACTGCCAGCACCTCAGAAGGCAGGGTTAGCATGGCCGAAATGTGGAAAAGCTTTGTCAGCACGCCACAACAAACAGCAGCACCAGCAGCTCATATGGAACGTCTTAGCAGGAGGCAGCATTTCACCAACATGGTGGAGCAGTATGTGTGCACATGCCTACATGTAGTGAATGATGGGTCTGCCCCCTTCAACTTCTGGGTCTCCAAATTGGGCACATGGCCTGAGCTTGCCCTTTACGCCTTGGAGGTGCTGGCGTGCCCTGCAGCCAGTGTATTATCTGAACGTGTATTTAGCACGGCTGGGGGCATTATCACAAACAAGCGCAGCCGCCTGTCCAGAGACAATGTGGACAAGCTCACGTTCATTAAAATGAACCAGGCATGGATCCCACAGGACTTTTCCGTACCTTGTGCAGAATAGAGATGGATACCGACCTTACCCAGCCATTGTTATATTTTTGATCTTTCTCACTCTTTTGGGGTGTACCCTCATTTAAAATGACTGAAAAAAAGCAGTGTTGGCTACCTCGTCCTCCTCCACCGCCGCTTCCACCTACACCGCCACATCCACCACCACCTCAACCTCCCTCCTACTCCATATGGGCCTCGTCCTTCACAGATGAAGAAAATTGTTTTATTTTTCAGGTTTTTTTTGTTGTTTTAAGTTATTTCCCTATCCACATTTGTTTGCAGAGCACTTGCCATGCTCATAACTACGTTTTGCTGCCATTTACAGCACTCTAGCCCTTTCCATTGGTGTTTTAGAGCCATTTTAGTGCCTGAAAGTTCGGGTCCCCATTGACTTCAATGGGGTTCGGTGTCTGGGTAAAGTTCGGAAAAAGTCCGGGACACGGACCCGGAATTTTTTTCAAGTTCCGCCGAACACGGACATCCAGGTGTCCGCTCAACTCTACTCTTAATATTTGGCAGTTCTGTCATTGTGCCTCAATCTCTCAAGGGAATTTCCTTCTTTTACAACCTGCTGCAGCATAAATTACAATTCACCAAGAGTTCCTCATTCTTGGCACGGGCTGCTGACCTGCAAAAAACCTACAAACCTCGCCAGTGGCTTAGCACACTGCGATACTACTACTGGGAGCTCACACAAAAAAATACATCCCATGGGTATCTCATGCCATACCGGGTGGCTTGCTTTTTATCAGATAGGTCCCCTTATGTTTCAGAGGTTGTGGCCAAGTGGATAACCTTTTCCATAGCCTCTGGTCTTCTAAAAACCTTAGGAGCTTTTGCGGAGTGTGTCCTGGCTCCTCTCCAGTGTTACAGGCATCCTAATGGATCCTTTGCCTGACCTAGCGACACCTAATCTCGGTATAGAGGATTTTCCTGTGATGCACTGAAAAGTTGTTACAGTTATTTTGCTGGCAGCTCGTCTAACAATTGCCACTGGAGGGGAGATCAAGCACCTAACTGATCAGAAGTAATAACCATTATCCACTCAATCTACTCATTTGAGAAAATTATGGCTCATAGATCCAATTAAATTAAGTAATTTTAAGGTGCTTGGCAAGATTGGCCAACCCCATCAATAATAACAAGGTGATAACCTAACGTTTACTGTTAATATTGATTATTTCTATGTCAAAGATGTACTGTATGTTGGCTGCTTTGAACACCATTTTTCCCTGCGAGGCTACTAATCCGTTTCCCTTCTTAGTATTTGTTTTTCTGCTCTGCAGTTGCAGAGATTTTGTAATTAAAACTTCAATAAAGAGATATTGAAACATAAAAATTTGCATTGTCACGGTACCAATGACACTGGCTGGGATGGAGTTAACATCAGGGGTGATCAAAGGGTTAAATGTGTGCCCGACCAGTGCTTTACTACTGAGAGGGAGGTGCTTGCACTAGGGGATGTCATTGATCAGTGCCCCTGCTTAGCAGAGACACTGGATCCATGCCTTTTGTACTGACAGAACGGCAATCTGCCTTGTTTACATAGGCAGACCGCCGTTCTGCATGTGTATTGAAGCATCAGTGAGTTCTGTACCCACTGATCAGCTCCCGCTGTGTCTAATCTCAGTGAGCGCGGGCCACCGGCACCGCATGCGCTCCCCAAATGGAGCAGCATGGCAGCTTCTCAATAGCATTCAAGTGAAATCCTGACATCAGGATTTCACTTGAATGCTGTTGAGCAGCAGCAATGCTGCTCCTTTTTTCCATGATTGTTTGACCACATTCTTGACGGGGATTTTTACAGTTTTGATCCTCCCTTTGTGCCTGACCCCGGGTTCATCCTACACCATCAGCTCCCGGTTGGAACCATTCCTCTGGATTCCTTTCTATAGTATGGAGATCCTGGTGTTAACACACACATGATCTACTTTAATTTATTCATCTTTGACTTTGTCAACCTCAATACATATAAATACAGAGAATTATATCTGGGCTGGCTCCTAAAGAAGTGGGCGTTCCCCCATGAAATGCGTAGAGAGCTTTAAGCCTTCATGAATTGTAAATTATACGCTTCAGAAAATCATGGGTGCTACACTATTGGCACTTTTCCACTGCAAGTACCGGCTCGGCTCTACTCGGCCCTGCTTGGCCCTGCTCGGCCCGGTTTGCTTTTCCACTGCTGGTACCGCATGGTACGGTGTTGGAACGGTTCGGTACGGTACGGTATGGTTTGTTTTTCCACTAAAGTAGTACTAAAGTTAAGTGGGTGGGATAACAACGATTCTCTGACCAATCAGTGGCTAGTAGTGACTGCATGCAAAGGATTGTGGGATATGGTACCGGGTATGGTACCTCTTGGAACCACAATCAAGGTGGTACTGTTTTTGAGAGCCGTACCGTTCGGTTCCATGCAGTGGAAAAGCGCCGCCATACCGTACTTTACCGAACCGTTCCTACACCGTACCATGCGGTACCAGCAGTGGAAAAGCACAAAAGCGAGCCAAACCATTCGGTTCCATGCAGTGGAAAAGTGCCATATATTCACATGTTTGATATGTTGACATTGATTATACTATTCTGAGCTACATTATTGTTTTTGTTACCCTTTTTAAACATTTGTAATAAACTTTGTACATTTTAAATGTTGTTTGACTCTTTTTAGCACCAAAATGTCCCATGACCAAAGTCCTTTTTTTTTTTTTTTTTTTTTTTTACTGTTTTAAACTATTTTGATTCATACAGGCTATGTGACTATAGACCTGTAGCAAATGGTATGGGGCAGTGGTCCTTTTTTCTAACAACTGTAGCCAAGGACTGGACTACAGAAACATGTGGAAAGACACATTGTCCTCTTTCAGTCAGCAGAGGAAGAACTATAGCTAGGAAAGCCTATAGACTCCTATGCAGAACACTGAGGATCATAGGAATTGTATTCTGAAACATCAATCACAGAATGGGGTTATGGGTCTTTACAATACAGTTCCCATATGTCCTTGAGGTGGAAAGAGAATGGTGGAACAGCTTTTACTAGACTACACTTGACACCTCTCCCTGTTTGCAGTTCGGGAGCTGAGATGTGCACATCAGTCCTAGTGCACATGGATCATCCATGGGGTGAGTGACTAGAGTCAGAGACTGGGACCTGGTGGCGGAGAAACCCAGGGTAGTGCAGCACAGACCTCAGCAATCGCTTCTGCACTGCTGCCACAGGGAGAATGGAGCATCCTCTCACTCTCTATTTCCCACCACTGATCTCCGGAGGCATTCTGTGGAGAGACTGAGGGGGCCCTCTTTTACAGATTGGTGCCCCTACAGGGACTGGTGAGAGGACTCACTGCCCATTGTTCACAATGCAAGTAGGGACTGACTTACTTGAGGAAGGACATTAGGTATATTGCACTTATACTGCACCTATACTGCACCTTTACTGCATCTTTATGGATAGCCAGAAGAAAACATAAATGAATGCCCTCCCGTAAAAAAAAAAAAAAAAAAACATCCAGCAAGTCCCCTTTGTTCCCTTCCACAATTTCCTTAATTTCTATGGACAGTGTCTACCCAGTTTGTTTAGGCCTAGTATAGCTGCCATTAGTGCACACAGACTGTATAGTCCCAGAAGTTTGTTAAATCAAACTTCATTGCTGCTCACTGTTGCACTTCAGGTGGCTCTGCTACAGTTTATGCTGACCTGGCTCTTGAGTACCATTTTGAGTTTGGCCCTTACTATTAGCCATTTTATATAATGAACTGTGTTACCACAATTGGCAATTTATTTATATTTGCTTGGTTATCGACTTTACTGAGGAAAAATACATGGCGTTTACCTTTGCTAACTGGTTTGGTCCATGCTTTTAATATAGCACTATTGTGATATGAGTGATAGGAATTATTTTCCATGCTTCACTGTTTTTGCTTGTTTTTGCACTCAACCTGGTGTACCAGATGGGCTGAGGCCCTTAGGAATGGCAAGGACAGAGAACCCATCTGCGGGAGTAACGCTGTACAACCACTGGCTAAAATTGAGCATGCATTGCTTAGGAAAACTTCTTTTTTTTTTTTTTTGAAAATTATTTTTATTCAGTTTAAAAAGACCAAAAAAACCATCAAACAGTAACAAACGGTTACAGAAAAACAGAGTAGACATGAAAACAAAAGCAATCCACCCAACCCCTCAACACCCACCCCCCCCCCCCCAAACAGACACCAGCACCCTAAATATTAGTCAGGATAACAGAGGTCAGAGGGTCGGCGCAGACCCACGCCAGAAACACACACAGGCCAGCACCGACCCCCGGTGATAAGCACCCCTTAGCTTCAAATGATCAAGCCCCCCTCAGCACATGGCTAAACACAACATCCACACAGTGTAAAGTTCAACCTGAGCAGCAACATATAATACAGGATACAGGAGACAGTAGTGAACAATTCAAATGGTATAATGCATTGACAGGACGCAGGACCAGTGTCTAACCGGACTGATTAAGAGTATACAGTTAACCCACAGTATCAGAGGATTCAACCCATGCCCTCCAAACCTTCTCAAACTTCTTGGGACAACCCCTAGACACATAAGTCACCTTATATAGTGGTAAGACAGCATTAACCAAGCCCTTCCAAAATGAAAGCGAGGGAGGGGCCACCTTTTTCCAATGCAGGAGGATCGCCTTTTTGGCATAAAATAGGAGAATACCAAGCAAATATTCTAGGTCAGGCACCTCAACTGTCCACTTTTCCCTACATCTAGTAATGCTAGGAGGCGTCAATCTAAACATGTCCTTATACACAGTCGAAAGGGTCTTAAGCGTGTTGTCACATGTCAACACACACTCCAGATTTGAGGGACACGGTTCCACCTGGGAAGTGGTAAATTGACTTTGGAATGCGTGACGCAGTTGGAGATACCTAAAAAGATAATTACTGGGCAGGTCATGTTTTTCCCTTAAACAGTCAAACGGAAGTAGATCCCCTGCTACGCTGAGGAAAACTTCTTCATCTGGGACAAGGGCTTGAGTGAAGTTTAACCACTTGCCGACCGCCGCACGACTATTTACTACGGCAGTCAGCCCCCTACAGGCAAACCGACGTAGGGCTACGTCGCTCTTTCCCGCCGCTCTGGGGCGCGCTCCTGCCGCCGCTGATGGCTTGATTGGGGTCAGAACCAATCAGTCATCAGGTCCAGACCAATAATTTTTGGTCTGGACCTGTTGATCGGTCCTGCCCAATCAGATTCTATGCTGAGCCTGTGTAATCTAAACACAGGCTCAGAAAAGACCTGCTCTCCCCTCCCATGATCCTTTTTGGATTCATCGAGAGGAGAGCACATCTAACTGTGAGTACTGCACCATGCACACATACACACACTTAGATAGGCACATTTAACCCCCGATCCCCCCCCAGTTAACCCTTCACCCCCTGTCACAACACACACTGTATGCTGTATATGGCATTTTCCTATATACCCGTATAAGTGTGACTTGTGACCAGGTTTAGCGCTTGCGTCATTTCTTTTATCCCCCCTGATCCCCCCCTGATCACATCCAGTTAACCCCTTCCCCCCTGTCACATTGCACACTAATACACATGTAATATAGTGTTTTATTGTATTTGTTATCAGTGTGATTGTGACTTGAGTTAGCGCTAGCGAGATCGTTTCTGTCCCCGCCATCCCCCCAATAAATATTTAACCCCATGATCACCCCCCCTGATCACCCCCAGTTAACTCTTCATTGCCCTGTCACAGTGTCACTTTTATAGTACAGTTTTTTTCTGATCACTATTTTTAGTGACACAGGTGACATTAGCTAATGTTAGCGTCAGTCTAAAATAGCGCAGATCCCCGGGGCATAGTTAGAAATAACCCCTTGATTACCACACACACACACACACACACACACACACACACACACACACACACACACACTTCCATTACTAGTATAGTGTTTGAACAGATCAATATCTGATCTGATCAGAACTATACTAGCGTCCCCATAGTTTAGGGTTCCCAAAACGCTGTGTTTGCACGATCAGCACTGATTCCTGCCAGCACCTGCGTTTAACCCCTCTGCCCAGCCCACCCCACCCAGGCAAATGTAGTAATCAATAGATTACTGTCACTTACAAAAAACACAACACACAAAACCGTTGTGTTAGCAGAGTCAGGCCTGATCCCTGCTAGCATTAGCAGTTTTTTTTGGTAGCGGTAGAAATAGTCCTTGACAACCAGGTGCTTTTATTACCTGTGAGTCACTACTGTACTGGTAAATTTAGTTACTAAAATGTCCATACGTTGGTACAGTAGTTCAGAGGCTTACAGTATACTGACCATGTCAGATGAGAGCGATAGGGAAGCCTCACTGGCAGAATCAGGGTCAGTATACAAACCTGATTACAGCAGCGGCTCGCTAACAGATAGCTCCGACGACAGATGGGTCCCTCTTAGACCCAGGTGTACCCGACCCAATTCTGGAGTTGTTGAGATGCAGGAATCGCAGGGTGCTCGTATGGAGCAGAGTGTCGGTACTAGTGCCGCTCATCCTTCTGGCGGCCTGGCAAGCACCAGCGGCCTAGTACACCCTGGACCTAGAAAAACCAGCACTGCAGTAACACTTGGTGACGGGGCGAGTCCCATAAGTGCAGTTGAAGCTGGTGCGGTGGCTAGCACGAGTAGTGGCCCGCAGACACCGCGTATTCGAAGACAGGCCCATAGAGCCCATAGTGCCCTCCCTGATGCACTGGCATATCCCAATTGGCAACCCACTGATTCTACAGAGCCAGTACTTCCCCCATTCACTGCCCAACCTGGAATCCATGTGGAGACAGCTGGTTTTATGCCCCTGAACTTTTTTGTGCTGTTCTTCACGGAAGATCTTTTCGGATCTATTGTGGATCAATCAAATTTATATGCACAACAATTCATCGCCGCCAACCCAAATTCGCCCCTTGCCAGACAATTCAGCTGGAAACCTATAACGGTTGCCGATTTTAAAATCTTTCTGGGCCTTTCCCTGAACATGGGCATAACCAAAAAGAGTGAATTGTGGCTATATTGGTCCACTAGCCCACTTCACCATATGCACGTGTCCTCTGCCTCCATGTCCAGGGCGAGATACGAGCAAATTCTGAGATTTTTGCATTTCAGCGACAATGAAATCTGTCGTCCTCGGGGAGACCCTGAATATGATCGGCGCCACAAAATTCGGCCCCTTATAGACCACTTCAATCAGCGGTTTGCAGCCTTGTTTACGCCCGAACAAGTTGTCTGCGTTGACGAGTCCCTGATTAAATTTACTGGCCGCCTTGCTATGAAACAGTACCTCCCCAGCAAGCGTGCCAAGTACGGGGTCATGCTGTACAAGCTCTGTGACAGGGCCATAGGCTATACAGTTAGTTTCCGGGTCTATGAGGGAAAAGATAGCACTGTGGACCCCCCCAACTGCCCAGACTACATAGGGAGCAGCGGCAAGATAGTTTGGGACTTGGTGTCACCCTTACAAAAAGTACAAAACGTACAAAAAAGTGTCTGTTTATTTATTTCAATTGGCTATGCTGAATGCCTTTGTCCTATACAGGGCTTCAGGACGCACCGGATCCTTCCGAGAATTACAGGAAGAGATCATCCTTGCCTACCTGTACCCAGGAAGCATGCCTGCCCAACTTTCCCTTCCAGATGCAGTGAGCCGGCGAGACATTTTCCACATGTCCTCCCGCGTACCCCTACCCAAACTTACCCCCAAAGAAGATGTCGTGTCTGTAGCAGGCGCGGATTTAGGCGTGACACCCGCTATTATTGTCCCAGATGTCCTGACCAACCTGGTCTCTGCATCGGGGAATGTTTCGAGCGCTACCATACACTAGTGGAGTATTAGTGTAGGGTACAGCACGACACAGTGTAGGGCACACAAACACAGGGTCTCGAAAGATGTTCGATGGCTATTGACATTTTGAGAGACCCAAGCTGGAAAATCGCAGTTCACAAAAAAAAAAAACAGTGTTACAAAAAAAAATTAAAATCCAAAAACAGTTGTCGTGTCAGTCATTTTATGTTCTTCTACTCTTCCTACTGTACTTTTACTGTACTTTGTTCGTTTTTTATTCTTTTGTTAACCTGTTTCTCTTGCAGGTAGCCGTCGGCTGCCACATTGATTTTATATATTCTGACACAAACAGCGTTTGCTAACAGCATATATGGATACCTCTGATGGCAGCAGCTGTGGTGATAGGCTGATTTCAGCACTGCATTTAAAATACCTTTAGGTATACGTGGAATATTGTCATGTAAACCCACCTTTAAATCAGTGGGTTTGGCTGTTTGGGCGGTTAATGGTGTGTAATACTACACAATATTCCTGTGGGGATTTCTGTTAGGTTCTCTTTTTTTTCGTTCAGCCCACAGGCTGCATGAAAAAAAAAAATACATTATATGCCAAACGAGGACCAGCAATGTACTGGTATGTTGCTGGACTTTGAGTGGTTGATTTAGGCATCATCTTGGTATCGTTTTTTTACAGCCAGTGGTCGGCTTACATGTAAAAGAAATCCTAGTGGATAATTTGCCGCTAGACTGCTTTTACATGCAGTGGAAGGGGACAGTCCCGCCGCCTTCTGTGGTTTTTCTCGGGCTCTCCTGTCCCAACGGTTAACCCGAGAGTGCAGCCGGTGGTTCAATTATCTAACCATAGAGCTGATTGGAGATGAGAATGGCTCCAATCATCTCTATGGCCTAAGATACCGGAAGCTACGAGCATTTTATGACTTCTGTTTCGCCAGAAATAAACAGCGTCATTGGGAATTTGGGAAAGTATTTTATCACACCAATTTTGGTGTGGTCAGATACGTTAAGGTCAGAGGAGATCTAGAGTCTAAAAGACCCCAATTTTTTTTAAAAAAGAGTACCTTACCTGTCACTACAGATTGCTATCATAGGGGATATTTAAATTCACTGTGATAACATTAAAAATTATAAAAAAAAAAATGAAAGGAAAGGTGTCAAAATAATATAAAAAAGCAGAATTAATAAAAAAAAATTAAGCCCCTCCTGTCCCCCCATGCTTGCGCGCAAAGGTGCACGCAAGCGTTGGTCTAGTGTCATATGTAAACCGCAATTGCAGCATGCATGTGAGGTATCCCTGCGAATGCCAGGTCGAGTGCAGTAATTCTTGCAGTAGACCTCCTCTGTAAGTCTAAAGTGGTAACCTGTAAAGACTTTTAAAGGCTTTTAAAAATGTACATAGTTTTTCTGACAGAAAAAAAAAAGAAAAAATGTACATAGTTTGTTGCCGCTGCACAGGCGTGCGCAATTTTTAAAGCATGTCATATTTCATATCTATGTACTCGGCATAAGATCATCTTTTAAATTTTACCAAACAATTTGGAATTATATAGTGTATTTGTGCATTAAATTAAATTTTTTTTTTTTCGCAGAAATTGCATTTGGAAAATCTGTGCACAAATACCGTATGACAAAAAAAATTGCAACATCCACCATTTAGTTCTATAGGGCCTCTGCTTTAAAGAAATATATAATGTTTGGGGGTTCAAAGTAATTTTCGAGTAAAAACAAAATATTTTTTCATGTAAACAAAAAGTCACAGACAAGGCTTGGTTTTCAAGTGGTTAGAAGAGTGGGTGATGTGTGGCTAAGATTGAGCATAAAATGCCGGGACAGTTCAAACACCCCCCAAATTACCACTTTTTGAAAAGTAGACACCCAAAGCTATTTGCTGAGAGGCATATTGAGTCCATGGAGTATTTTATATTTTGCCCTAAGTTTCGGGAAAGTGACAATTTGTTTTTTTTTTTGTTTTGTTTTTTTACAGAAAGTTGTCACTAAATGATATTTTGCTCACGCATGCCATGTGTATATGTGAAATGACACCCCAAAATACATTCTGCTGCTTCTCTTGAGTACAGGGATACCACATGTGTGAGACTTTTTGGGAGCCAAGCTGTGTACGGGACCCCGAAAACCAATCCCCATCTTCAGGTTTTCTAATGGCGTAAATTGCTTATTTTACCTCTGCACTACCTATCTCACACATGGGGTATCCCTGTACTCAGGAGAAGCAGCAGAATGTATTTTGGGGGGTCATTTCACATATACCCATGGCGTGTGTGAGCAATATATCATTTAGTGACAACTTTGTGTAAAAAACTAACAAAAAAAAATGTAATATTCCCGAAACTTGTGGCAAAATATAAAATATTCCATTGACTCACCATGCCTCTCAGCAAATAGCTTGGGGTGTCTACTTTCCAAAATGGGGTCATTTGGGGGGGGGGGGGTTGTGCTATGTTGAAATTTCAGGGCCTCCGAAACTGTGATGGGTAGTGAGGAGTAAAATCAAAAATTTACGCCATTAGAAAACCTGAAGATGGTGATTGATTTTTGGGGTCCTGTACACAGCTAGGCTCCCAAAAAGTCTCACACATGGGGTATCCCCATACTCAGGAGAAGCGGCATAATGTATTTTTGGGTGTCATTCCACATATACCCATGTCATGTGTGAAAAATGTATCTTTTAGTGACAACTTTGTGTTAAAAAAAAAAAATTTAATTTTCCCAAAACTTGTGGCAAAATATGAAATATTCCATGGACTCACCATGCCTCTCAGCAAATAGCTTGGGGTGTCTACTTTCCAAAATGGCGTCATTTGGGGGGGGTTTTGTGGTATCTTGTCATTTCAGGGCCTCCTAAACCGTTATAGGTAGTGAGAAAATGCAATAAAAAATGTACGCCCTTTAAAATTCTGATGGTAGGGATTGGTTTTCGGGGTACCGTACACAGCTAGGCTCCCAAAAAGTCTCACATATGTGGTATCCCTGTACTCAGGAGAAGCAGCAGAATATATTTTGGGGTGTAATTACACATATACCCATGGCATGTGTGAGCAATATATCATTTCAATGTCAACTTTGTGTAAAAAAAAAAAAAAAATTTTGTCATTTTTCAAACACCTGTGACAAAAAAATGAAATATTCAATGAGCTCAACATGCCTCCCAGGACATTGCTTAGGATGTCTACTTTCCAAAAAGTGGTCATTTAGGGGGTTTTGTACTGCCCTGCCATTTTAGCACTTCATGAAATGAGATAGGCAGTCAGAAATTAAAGCTGCGTAAATTCCAGTATTTACACCATAGCTTGTAGACGCTATAACTTTTGCGCAAACCAATAAAAATACGCTCATTGAGATTTTTTTTGTCAAAGACATGTAGCTAAATACATTCTGGCCAAAAAATATGACATAAATTGAGTATATTGGATATTTTGCCAAGTTGAAAAAAGGGCTCTGGTCTTTGAGCAGGAAAATCCTCCGGGGCTTAAGTGGTTAATAGGAATCCTCTGTAAAGAAAAATATACAAATTATTGCTGTAGCAACTTTAGGAGCACAGCTAACATTACAGTTTTAGCTTCTGATATTACATGGTGCTTGGGGAAGTGTATAATGATATCAAATGTAACTTTTGATATTTCCATTGAATAGATAATCAATTGTGTAGTAGGTCACATTGCCCATAAGGCTCCACTCTAACATTTTTAATGATCCAGAGGCTTTAGTGCACCTGGTGAGTATTGTATTGTACACTTTGACAGCGCCATATACACAAGAGTTCTTTATAAATGATTCAATTTATTTATTTTTTGGTAGATTTTAGGTAATTACATCTTCAGGCAAAGCATTCCAAGTTTTACCTGAACTATGATTTTGGGACCATGGGAATATTTCAGTTGCAGTGGAGGTATAGTAAGTTTTATTGCCTATTGTTAAGGAGTGTGGTGTACACCTTCAAAATCAGGGTCTAGAGCAGAGAATTTATATTCTTATGAGAAGGAAGAATCCATAAAAGCTAAAATGGAAAGTCAGGGCACAAAGTCATTTATGTGAATGTTTTCTCTGGTCCTTCAGAACGCAGTAAGATAAAAACAACTGGGAAACATGAGATCCTTGTCAACATTTCTGTGTTCCGTGCTGCAGTCCACACATTTAAAAATCTCTCATGTAGATGTGATAGATAGAACATAACAGAACATAAAACCTCAAGAGGAATAAATATATTAAGGGATTGCTACAATATCTTCAATTATAATGGTCTGTGGTACATCGTGGTAAAGGTAAGAATGTTATGATTCTGCAATTAGAATGGTTAATTATGTAAGCAAACACAGGGATCAAATTAATGCAAGGACAATTACTATTGAGAAAGGAAAACACAAAATAAAATTATCATTTTCCCTTGTGAGTCTCGGTGCAGGAAAGAAGAGCTAAATAGCTTAATGCGTGTTTACAATTACAGCTCATTCACCAACATCTGTAACATTTTTCTGTACCATCATTTTCTACATTATTTAAAGAGACCCTACAAAGTCTACTTTTTTTTTCTTATAGAGTACCTGTTTTTATGTACTTATAATGGACTGTTCAAAATCAGCTGCTGCCATAAAGATAATTTATTAGATCATGAGAAAAAAACACATGGCTACTGATCCCCTTTATTCCAGCATCAAAGCTCACACTAGGCTCTCCTCCATGTCTATAGGTGGACTGTGGACAGTGAATGTGATGCCAACGTCATTGCTGTCCATGACTGCTGTACTTCATCCACACTGTCTGTTTGGTGCATGTTGTGGATTTGATTGGCCAGGAGACTCCACTTATATTTTAACAGATCCTACACTAGAAAGCTCAAACTGGGAGCTTTACAAACACTCTACAGCTCACCCTCAAGATAGTTGATATGCAACCTTTCCACCAGATGAAATTCCACACTTTCCATACTCCAACAGAGCAAAAATCAATGCATACATGTTGGAGCTTTACAGCTACCTAGGAAGACTAGGAGATTCTGGTGCGGACCAAAAAAAGGGTTCTGTGCAACTTTGATCCAAATGTGATGCAAATTCAGCCATACAATCTGTATGGCTGAATTCGCAACGCACAGACAACTCATGTGATTTTCAGAGCAGTGTGTTGTGAATCACATGCAATGTCTGACAGCACACTGCTCCTGCGACCGTTGTGTTCACTGGACACAGCGGTACCCGGCAACACTTTGAGCGGCCCGGGGTTCGTGCGATTGCTATGTGATCAAATGATCACAATGTCAACAAGCTGTTATGAATGAATGTCATTAATAACAGCTGTGCTTCCTATACAGTGATGCTGTAATTGGCCCACAGCTATGATGTGGTATCTGGGACAATCAAAGCACCCTTTAACATGTGATTAGCTGTGGATAATCACAGTTCACTAGTAATCACAGCTGTAATAAACCATTCATGACAGTTCAATATATTGCTGTTACAGTGATCATCATTTTAACAGCAATCAAAGTGTTAAAAAAAATTCCTGACCACTCCCACTATACTATGGTTACACTGAACTACCCTGATAAAAGTATAAAAAAAAACAGTAAAAAAAAAAAAACAGTAAAAAAAAAAAACCTTTTAAAAAATGCTTTAAAAATGTAATAAAAGTATTATTATTTTATATATTTAACATACTGTCACCAGGCAGTGTCCCTGATTACCTCCACATCAGTCATATGATGACACTGTACTGCACTGGTGACAGTATGTAAAAAAACAGAATTGTGAAAAAAAAAACAAATTTATTTATATTCTAAAAAATTGTAACAAAAAATTACAAGTTCAAAAAACTCACCATGGTTCTTACCAATTACCTCAAACTCTCTCCTTTCCAAAAAGGGGGCATTTTGGGGGGTATGTGGACTGTCCTGGCATTTTAAGGGCCTCAAGAAATTAGATTGGCTGTCAGTACATCAGAATTAATCAATTTTCTAATTTCTATACCATAGTGCAGTGCAGTTCCAATACTGGTTATCAGCAGGGTTGGGCAAACAGTACATTCGACGAACACACGTATTGTCAAGGCATTGAACTGATTGTTCCGCCCGCCGAATGACCACAATGCATTGTGCCACCACACAGTGCATTGGAAGCCCTGATTGGCTGAAGCAATGAAATCTTTGCCCTATCAGGGCACATAGCACTGTCAGAGCCATGATTGGATACTGTCATGATGACTCTATTCAATCATGGCTCCCACCTACCCCACACTAAAAAACGTTTCTTTCTATAGCAGCCATTTGCAATGTGATATTGGCATGGAGAGAGATAGAACAGGGCTCTGTTCAGTGCTGCTAACGAGTTAGTGTGCCATAGTTGAAGCTAGTGATAGTTCAATCAGTGTGAGTGTAGTGCGACCATTCATTTTTAGTTTAGTGTGAATCTAGTGATAGTTCAGTGTGGGTGTAGTGTGACCATTAATTTTTACTTTTTTTTTTTACTTTTAACAACAAGGAGTGCTTTATTGAGAGAAAACGTAACAATACAGAAGCATTAAGTAAATAAACAACAACCATCACAGCACAGGTGACAAGAGCAATACAACATAGTATTCAGTAACACATAGCAATCAATCATTTAGAATCGGAGGATAATTACACAACTAGAAGAGAGTAAGGAGCAGCCAAACCATATCAATTGCGTGTCAGGGGGAAAGGGGGGGGGGGAAGAAGGGGGGGGGGATAGGAGTGGGAGGGAGCACAGGGCCTGGAATCAATCAGCAGTCCAAGGTGCCCAGACCTTTTCGTATTTCCAAGGACAACCCCTGTTCATATAAGTTAGTTTATACATAGGCAGGTCCGCATCCACCAGCTTGAGCCAAGATGCCAAATCTGGAGGAGATGGGGAGGACCACCGGAGAAGTATGCCCTTTTTTGCATAGTATAGAAGGTATGAGATCAGCAGCTTGGAATGGTGTGAGCGCTGGTCATCCTCATGGATGCCCAATATTGCCAACACAGGGGAAACCTGTAGTGAGAGCCCCAACTTAGCATTAATAGCCCCAAAGACTTCCACCCAGTAACCAGCTATCACAGGGCATTCCCAGAACATGTGAAGGTATGAACCTGGGTGGGAATGACAGCGGGGACAAGTAGTGTCTCTGTCAGGATAAATACGATGCAACCTCTCCGGAGTATAGTAGACCCCATGAAGGAATTTCACCTGAATTAATTTGTCCCGGGATGGGATGACTAGCTTGGGACCCGCTTCTAGACATTCCTCCCAGTCCTCCCTGTCCAAGAAGGGAAGATCAGATTGCCACATCGTCCAAAGTCGTTCGACTCTGGGAGAATCTGTTCCCAGGAGTGATGCATAGAGGGTGGCTAGAGGCTTTTGCAGATCCCCGGGGCCAGTATCTTCTCAATGGGATCAAACTGGAGGAGAGGAGGCTCCTGGAATTGCGTCCGGAGGGCATGGCGCAGCTGGAAGTACCTAAATCTCATCCATAGAGGTAGCCTAAATCTGTCCCTCAGCTGAGAAACCCACCCCACCCGGTGACATGACATCCACCAATTTTTTTACCCCATATCTCGCCCACACCTGCGGATCCGGGAGCATGCGCAAATGGGGCAGGGAAGGGTTCCCCCATAAGGGGTGATCAGGAGACCACTGTGCGGTTTGGAGAAACTTGCGGCGGGTCGTCACCCATACGCGCCGGGTGGTACGGGATGGGCTGTGAAATTCGTGAATCGACCCTGTACCCAGCACGGGGTATTTTGAAAAATCTAAGTAAATTTGGGCAAGATCATCATTTTGAGGAGATTGATTTTCCCCAAGAGATTCAGCGGCAGGCTGGCCCAAGAGGAGCAACGCGCCTTTAAGTCAGATAGCAGGGGCAGTCGATTTTTGTCCACAAAGGACTCAAGAGGTTTAGACACCTGAACCCCCAGATACCGAAACTCCATTACCCATTGGAGGGGGGTCTGTTGGGCCAGCTGCACCGCCGAATCATCAAGTGGGAAAAGCACTCACTTGGACCAATTAATACGAAGACCGGAATATTCCCCAAAAGTGTCAAAAATAGTAAGCGCTGCCCGAAGAGAAGGACCCGAAGGTAAAGAAGAGTATCGTCTGCATAGAGAGATATTTTCTCCTCTAGGGCATCCACCCGCTATCCTCCCACCTCATCCGCCACCCGAATCAGTATGGCAAGTGGCACCAGGGCTAGAGCAAAAAGGCTAGGGGAGAGGGGGCAACCCTGACGAGTGCCCCGGTGGAGGGGAAACGAGTCCGATAGATCACCATTTGTGCGAACTCGTGCTGTGGGCTCCCTTTATAGCAGTCTCAGACCCTGAAGAAACTTAGGGCCAAAGCCAAAGCGGCGCAGAACCTACCAGAGATATTCCCACTCCACCGAGTCAAACGCCTTTTCAACGTCTAGAGAGGCAATTACCCGTGAGCCCGCGTTGTCCTGAGGAATGGACATGTTGAGAAACAGTCTTCTAATATTGATGTCAGTACCCCGCCCCGGCATAAAGCCTGTCTGATCTACATTAACCAACTCCTCAATGACTGTAGATAGTCGGGAGGCCAGAATCTTAGCAAAAATCTTGGCATCTACATTCAGTAGGGAGATGGGGCGATATGATGCACAATCCAGGGGGTCTTTACCCGGCTTGGGTATAAGGACAACTACCGCCTCCTCCATCGAGGTAGGAAGGGAGTCGAGAGAGGCAAAGTCCGACAGCAGAGAGAAGAGGCGCGGGGCAAGTAATTCCACATGAACAGAATAGAACTCTCCGGGGAGCCCATCCGCACCCGGTGCCTTACCCCTCTGCAGCCCAGCAATCGCCACCTGGATCTCCTCCAGCGAAATCACCTCGTCAAAGCGGTCTCTGGAAGAGGCCTCCAGGACAGGGAAAGAAACTCTGTCCAGGTAGGCAGATAGATCCGACAAGGTATATGTGGCCCTAGAGTAACATATGGATTCAAAAAATTCCGCAAAACGGGCGTTTACCCGATCCGGAGAGGAGACACTGGAGTGGTCAATGACTGACCCTGGGCCTGACCCTGGGCCAGCCAGGCCAGAAGCCTGCCATTCTTGCCACCATGTTTAAACACCCGTTGAGCAGAATGCACCATGGCTTTGGTGGTCCCCTCCATGCAGAGCACCGAGAGAAAGCGGAGGGCCTGTTGAAACTCTGCATGCCTCTCCGGTGACGGGTCCGAAACATAGGCCTTCTCCAGGGCAGCCACCCTCTCCTCCAGGTCTTGCAATGAGCTTGAGGCCCGCTTTTGAATATGAGAGATATGAGAAATATATTCCCCCCTGAGCCTTAAACTAATCCCATACTACTGGGGGTGACGCAGCATCCGCATTCGATACCCAATGGGCAGTAATGACCTCAGTCATCTGTGCCCATAGTGGGCACCATCCTAACTGGATTAGGGGAATACCCAAAGGACAAATGATGCGGCTAAGAAGGAACTGCACCAACGAACAGGACTTTGACTCCCAGGCAGATATGATTATCAAGAGATTCCAAGAAAAAGGCTATAAAGAAAACGCACTTTTTAAACGTAAAGAAGACGTCAAAAATATGGATAGAAATATGCTTTTAATGGACAAACCGAAGGAAAATAAGGATTACTCGCTAAATTTTATTACCCAATATAATGTAAGATATAAGGAAGTCGAGGACATTATAAAAAAGCACTGGCACCGTCTACTGAGGGATGAGAAACTTAGGGAGATTATCCCAAATCACCCCAAGTTCATTTACCGAAGGGGGCCAAACCTAAGGGACAAACTTGTAAAAAATGTACCAGACCCCCCAAAACGCCACTTAACTTTTTTAGATTACAATGGTTTTTATTCATGTGGAAGGTGTAAACCCTGCAGAACGGTTAAGACTAGAAAACGTCAGACACTTGAATTCCAATCTAACGTGACCAAAAAGAGATATAAGATAACGCATATAAGCACGCATGTCACTTACCTCTTGACCTGTCCTTGCGGGCTACAGTACATAGGCCGCACTACTAGAGAGCTCAGAGTTCGCATTGGAGAACACATTACCAACATCAGAAAGGGATTTAAGAAACACAGTGTCTCCATGCATTTTAGATTAGCACATAACAGAGATCCCACCCTTCTATCTTTCCAGGGCATAGATAGAATAGAAAAAAACTGGAGAGGGAATAACATGCGGATCGCAGTATCTCAAAACGATACGAGATGGATTTTTGAACTGTCCAACCTTCAGCCCAAGGGTATGAACATTGACATGGACATTGTTTTATTATATATTATGGATAATTGTTTTATCTCCAATACTTAAAATAATATCCCTGATCCACACTAACATTTTTTATATCAATACATTATTACTGTATTTATATCACTTTCAAAAGATCACATATTTATACTAGAATTAATAATATATTCTTAATATTATATCAATGGCATTTATAAAATAAAAATAATAATATTTATAATATTTTTTAATATTTTTAATAATATTTTTATTAATATCAATATTTCTTTGGAATAGACTGTATGTCCACTGCACCGTTGCTAGATATTCATATTAATTATATAACATTTATTTATTTATATAGTTTAATCACCCCCTGAATAAACTTCTCCTCAATTAATATTATTTAATAAGTTTTTAATCATGATTAATAAAAGGTTTTGATTTTTAATAATAAATTGTAAATCAAATGTAATACTTTATATTCAAATTTATTTATGCTGACAGTAATTTGATAATGATATTATGGTCTCCAATGTATGAAATATATGATGGTTGTAATCTAATATTATGTATGGGCATTAATGTACGTAGAATATGTAATACAGTCAGTATTATGGGTATATGATGAGAAACAATGCGGATGGAGCCGGTATACGGTATATTTCTGTTGCAAGCGAAAGCTACACGCATAACACAAAGGAAACGTTTCTTCTATTGTGTTAAGGAAATATATTTTTAAAAGGTTTTAGCTCCGCTGTATCAATCGCCAGGATGGGGACACGGATATCGGGGCTATTTCCGGTTAAAAAGCAAGGGCGGAGTGAAGAGCGGTAGCTCCAATATAAAAAGACCTGGATGGACGTGTGACTCCACCTCTGAAGACGTCTAGCCAATGACGAAACGCGTTAGCTGGAACGCACGTCGTGACGTCATACGGGCTTAGTGGAATGCAAGCCGGAAGTACCGCTCTCCACTTGTATGACGGCGTTTGTGCACGTTTGTGTATGACGGCGTTTGTGCATGTTTTTTGGATTTTTACTCACGTTTTAGCACATTTTTTGGACTTTTTTTTATCACGCTTTGATGTTCCCTGATTACATTTGATTTCACATTAGCTTTTATACTGAATATTTGGGACTGCATGTATTTGGAGTGACCGGGGGTATGCAATAAATCTACTACTTATACAGTACAGCACTATCCGGGTTTTTATTCCTTTTATACCCTATGGCTGGAAGTGACCCGAATCAGGAGGACCACAGTACTATCTGAACCCTTTGGGATCGTACCCCCTTGGAGAGGGCTGGTAGTGGAAGTGGTATTGCAGAGGGATATCCTTTTCGCCAGGAGGGACGCACCCATATCTGGAGATTGTCTCCAAGGCACGGTTGGTCTTAATGCCGTAAGGCATATAGGACCCACATTTTCTGGTGAGTTTGAAATTTACTTATTCTTCACGGTGAAGGGCCACTTGGGAGGAAGAAAAGGAGCACTGGCACTCTATCTATATATATATATTTTTTTACACTACTTTTTGGACTGTTTATTACTTGGAAATCACAATTGTTTGGAAGCCATCACTATATGGACTTTTTTTATATGATTTAACATACTTTTGTATTTAGATTGATTGTTTATATATATTACCACCCATTTACTTTCACAATTTATAATATCTTTGTAATTTATACCTTTTCACCACATTGTTTGTGTCTAGCAAGCGCTATAGGTAATCAATCTATTTTGATTACTTCATCCTACATTGGCACTAGCACTTTCTATAGCTGCTGCTATTTATTTATTTATTTATTTAATATAAGGTAATATATTTCATTCAAGTTGATACAATTTCACAATTTTTTATATTTATTTGCTTCACGATATAATTAGGTTAAACACATTTATTTAGGTCCCCCACTGGCGCAGGTAATATACTCTGTATATTTTTTCTCATACATCTGTGCCTGTAACCTGTCATCCTGTGCCAATATCTCGACAGTCTCCAGAGCCTAGGTCCCACAGCTTGAGAAAGCTCATGGGACAGACAGACAGGTGCATGATCAGATATGCCGCGAGAGAGGATCTCCGCCTCCGTTATTAAACACAGGAGAGGGGCGGTAGCAAATGCCATGTCAATATGAGACAAAGCCCGATACAAGGCTGAATGACATGTATAGGCCCTGTGAGTTGGGTGTAGAAACCGCCACACCTCAGTCAGGGCAAATGTGTCCGCCCAGCGTGGGAGATCCGGCGAATCCCGCCCCGCGGTTTGCAGTCTGTCAAGGCCCGGACACATTACCAAATTAAAACCTCCCATAATCAGAATATTTGGGGTATCAAATTGCAATAGAGTCTCCATTAGGGAATAGAGCAGTTGAATGGATGCAGGAGGAGGCAAGTACACCCCCACCAGCACCAGGGGGACATCATAGATTTTAGCAGAAATCACCACATATCTACCACCTGGGTCCATTATCACATCAAGCGCATGAAAGGGGAGGGACTTGCGCACCAATATGCTAACTCCCCTAGCATAGGAGGAGTAGGTTGCATGGTATTGGGGCCCCACCCAGGGTCTCCTAAGGCCACAAAGTCTGTAACCCTGCAAATGCGTTTCCTGCAGCACACAGATATGAGGGCTATGCCGCTGCAGGAACTTAAACACCAAGGACCGTTTAACGGCTGCATTAAGCCCCCTAACATTCCATGAAATTATTTTTAACTGAGACATGGTAAAGCTACATGAACATAAAAGCAGGGCGGCACCCGACCGCGGGGAGCCCCCCCAGCAGGAGGAAACCCCCACCGAGCAAGTCAATATACGCAGATATAAATCATGCCCTTCCCTCCCCACGAAAGTCATCAATACTGCACTCCCAAAACAAGAAATCAAAAAACAAAACAGAAAAACAAACCCCCAAAACATTCACCATAGACACAACATCCCCCACCCCGCAGCACCAACCCGAACCTTGGTGAGCATAATTCCCCAAACCGCAACCGCACAACCAACGGGAGGGGCGACCACCATTAGAAATCTTCCCGTAGAAGCAGCGGTCCACACAGCAGAGATGCTGAATAAGTAGGATAGTAAGGCATAGAAAAAAAAGGAATCCTCGCCGGCTACAGAGTATGTAAAATAGGTAGGCCCGGCAGATCTCGCCACCTAGGATCATAAAAACATGGGATCGTATACTGAAAGAGCACATGGGGTCATCCCCGGTGGGGGACCCAGACAAAAGAAAGGATCTGTCAAGCAAGGCACTTCCAGGGTATCCAGCACTGACATGAAAGAAAAAAGAGAAGGGGGAGAGTCACAGGGCCAAACAGTATAGCAGAGTGTAACCAGAGTCAGAAATAGAACAGTCTCCTGGAGTTCCAGGGGCACAAACTTAAAGGGTCCAGGGAGAACTCACATCACACAACCAGTGCAGGCCGAGTAACCCTGAGGCCCAGACAGCAGATCATCCATGGACAGGAAGAATACGCAATCCACAGTAGGAACAGGAAGAGGCAACCAACGTTCTGGAGATAAGGCATTCATCCAGGCAGAGACATCCAAGGGGGCCATGAAGAAACGGACCGATTCCCCATCTTGAACCCGGTGACGAGCAGGAAAAAGCACACTATATTTGATGCCTTAGGCACGCAGGGCAGCCTTAACAGAGTCTAAGTATTTCCAAAGCTTTTGAGTTTCATTGGAGTAACCCGGGAATATCAAGAGCTTAGCATTCTGATATGAGAGGGCACCTTTCAGCCTGGCAGCCTGGAGCACCTCATCCCTGTCAATAAAATTAAGAAGGCGCAGGATCAGCGTGCGGGGGGGGGGGCGCCCCAGGAGGGCCCGGCTTCGGTGGGATACGATGGGCCCTTTCCACAGTATAGAAGGGGGAGAAGCGGGCCTTGGGCAACAGAGAGCGGAACAGTTCTTCCACAAATAGCGTAGGGTTAGTGCCTTTCACCCCCTCAGCAAGCCCCACAATGCGGAGGTTGTTTCCCCTTTTGCAATTTTCAGCATCCTCCGCTTTGTATTCCAGCGCCCTGACTTTTGTTTGCAAGGAGCGGATGGCCCCGGTGTGGTCCGCAACTAGATCCTCAGTGTAACCCAGGCGCTGCTCTGCCGTGGACAGGAGAGAGTGCAGCTTGTCCATGTCCTGCCGAAGGAGCCCCACATCCAGCTGCATAGTCTCTATCTTCGAGGTAAGAGCAGACTGACAGGTAGCAATAGCCACCATGACATCCTCTAGACCAAGCTGAGAGGGGGTAGAATGGAGCTCAGAGTCCGTTTGGGACGCCATATTGGAACAGGTGCGAGGGCTTCCCGCCACTCGGCCTGGGGCGCTCGGGGAAGAATCCTCCAAAATGGATGGGAATTTAAGTTTCTTACCCCTCCCCGTGTGTCCCGCAGATCTCCGGAGCATGGAGGACAATTCAGGGCAGGACCGGTAGCAGTAGGAGAGACGTAGCTGGTGAAGAAGGCAGAAGATCCAGCAGAGCTATGACAAGTACAACTGCTCAGGTCTCCATCTTGGCCACACCCCCCATTTATTTTTACTTTAGTGTCAGTTTATTTTGTCAGTATATTTCAATGTGTTAGTGTCAGGAATCATGAATCAGACTGAGACAGAAAATGCAGTAAAATCACACCTTTAATATAATTATAAAAAATGGTACAGAACAGAATACGTAGTCAAAACATAAGCTAGGGGTCAGAAGCCAAGATGTGAAGTCAGACAAACCAGCGATCAGGAAACCAGAAATTAGCGTAATTAGAGGCAGAGGAACAGGATCTGGAACCAGAAGGGATGTCAGCTGGGCAAAGTCTTTCACAGGAACACAACAGAGAAACTCCAGATATGTAGACCAAGGTGAAGGCAGGAAAGGAATGAACAAGGTAGCTTAAAAAGGTGCTGGCTGTAGATGGGACTGAGTAGCAGATAAAGATAATCAGGTGAAAACACTGAGAAAACAATGAGTGCTGACAAATTAACTGACAGCTGAGCAGCCTGAGCACAGAGAAGACAGCTGCTGTGAGCCAGGCTCTGACAGTTAGTGCACAATTAATGCAGAATATTTCAGTATGTTACTGTGCGTTTAATGCAGTATATTTCAGTGTCTCATTGCAAATTTAATGTAGTACATTTTAGTGCGTTAGTGCACGTTTAATGCAGTATATTTCAGTGCATTACTGCATGTTTAATAAACAGAAACACAGAAGAGATACTCTGGATATCTTGACAAAGTGAAGGCAGGAAAGGAATGAACAAGGCAGCTTAAATAGCCAGAAGAAGCTGGCTGTAGATGGGACTGACGTGCAGATGATAATAACCAGATGAGCCACTGAGAAAACAATCGGTGCTGACAATTATCCAACAGGTGAGCAGCCCGAGCACAGAGAAGAGAGCTGCTGCGAGCCCAGCCCGGACAGTACCCCCTCCTCAATGACCCTTCCCCCTCGGAGGTGCACCAGGTTTGAGAGGAAAACGTCTATGGAAAGCAGTGAGAAGGACAGGAGCATGTATGTCCAAGGAAGAGACCAAAGAGCGTTTCTCTGGACCTTCCTCTCCCCATTGATTAAGGTACTGTATGTGCCCAAGGAACCTACGGGAGTCAGTGATTGATTGTATCTCATATACTCCTCGTGGTTCTCAACCTGAACCAGGTGAGGATGTGGTACTGAGCTGGTGAAGCGGTTGCACAGCAAAGGTTTTATTAAGGAAACATGAAATACATTTGAAATACACATGGTAGAAGGAAAGTTGAATGCGTACGCCACAGGTTTGATCCTACAGAGAATACAGAAAGGCCCAATATACCGTGGTGCCAGCTTCAGTGAGGGAACATTTAGTTAAAGGTTACGAGATGACAGCCAGACACTCTCCCCAACCTGGTAGGAAGGCACAGGTAGGCGTTGGTGGTCAGCAAGTGGAACTGAGATCATGGAGATGCTCCTCTAATGCGGGAATTCTTTGAGGAACAAATGTGTCAAGCAATATGGATGGCTGGAAACCTAATTCTCCATGAATGGAGAATATCAGGAAGCGGAATTGACGGCACTATTGTGAGCAAGCCTCGCCAATGGTAAGAGGTCTTACCAGTTTTTATGGTGGTCAGAAATACAGAACGTAGGTAGGGTTGAGCGAACACAGACTGTATTGTTCGGGATCGTACCGGACTTTTTGGTGTTCGGTACCCAGACATGGACCCGAACATTTTACTGTATGTTCGGGATACAGTGAGTTGTTTGGTATTTTGTTTCATGTTTTGGCGCGGGTTTTAATGGCGCGGTTTCAATAGCTGCAGGGCAGCCAATCAACAAGCGTTTAACTAGTGTGCCCTTAGAAGCCATCACAGCCATGCCTACTAATGGCATGGCTGTGATTGGGCAGTGCAGCATGTGACACAGCCTCTATATAAAGCTGGAGTCACATAGCGCCTCACGTCACTCTGCTCTAACTACTGTAGGGCAAGGTTCCTGATGCTGCTTAGGGAGAGATAGGAGATTATTGTAGGGGCAGGCTGGAGATTGCTTTCAGGGAAAGAATAGGAAGAATCTTCTTTAATCAGACAGCGATCTACATCGATTTTATTGTGTGGGGAGTGCAGTGCACGATCTTTTTGCCCTGACCTGAGCCCAGTGAGGAGGAGGGAGAAAAAAAAACTTTTATCAGTCTGTTAGGTTGGCGGCGTGTAGCGGCCATGTAATGCAAGCTCAGTGCATATGTGTCTGCTTAATCTGGATTTAAAAAAAAAAAAAAGTTTTTTCCTTCATATTTTACTGTAACATACAGTGTTTAGACACTGCTGCTCTAATTTGCTATTAAAAAGCACCAATTTAAGGGGACAATTGTTTTTCATTCATACTTTACTGTGACACTGACATACAGCGTTTAGACACTGCTGTTCTAATCTGCTATTCAAAAAGCACGAATTTAAGGGGAAAATTATTTTTCAGTTTTTCATTCATACTTTACTGTGACACTGACATACAGCGTTTAGACACTGCTGTTCTAATCTGCTCTTCAAAAATCACCAATTAAAGGGAAAAATAAACATTTTTCATTCATATGTTACTGTGAGATACACCAGTTGGATACTGTTGTTCTATTCTGCTTTTCAATAAAAACCCATTTAGGGAAAAATATAAAATTGCGGCCTAGTCTGCATATGTTACTGTGAGATACACCCGTTGGATACTGTTGTTCTTTTCGGTTTTTCAATAAAAACCCATTTAGGGAGAAAAAATGTTATTTCGGCATAGTCTGCATATGTTACTGTGAGATACACCCGTTGGATACTGTTGTTCTATTCCGCCATTCAATTAACACCCATTGGGGAAGATCCTAAATTAGAGAAATATGAGGAGAAGGTCAAATAAGGGACGTGACCTGGGTCGTGGTGCTGCTGGTGGAGCTCCTGTTGCAAGGAGAGGAAGTGGTCGATCTGTGCCAGCTACACGCACAAGTGAAACACCTTCCTCAGGTGTGAGTAGGCGACAGAACCTGCAGCAGTATTTGGCAAGGCCTAACGTGCCTCTACAAATGTTGAGGCCAGAACAAGTACAGGCGATAGTAGATTGGGTTGCTGACAGTGCCTCCAGTTCCTTCACATTGTCTCCCACCCAGTCTACCGCTGAAAGGTCAGAGTTGGCACCTGCAGCCGATGTCCATCAATCTTTCACCTCACCCCCTTGCAAATCAGCCAGGCAGTCTGAGCCCCAAGTCATGCAGCAGTCTCTTCTTCTTTTTGATGACTCTGTTAGCATGGTTTCCCAGGGCCATCCACCTAGCCCTGCCCCAGAAGTGGAAGAGATTGAGTGCACCGATGCCCAACCACTTATGTCTCAAGATGAGTACATGGGAGGACCATCGCAGCACGTCTCGGATGATGACGAAACACAGGTGCCAACTGCAGCAGAATTCCGAGTTGTGGAGATCGACAAGGAGGGCAGGGGTGAAGACTGGGTGGAAGATGATGTGGAGGATGATGAGGTCCTCGACCCCACATGGAATGAACATCATGCAGGTGACCTGAGTAGTTTGGAGGAAGAGGCAGTGGTCTCACAGAGCCACCAGCACAGCAGAAGAGGGAGCAGTGTGCAAAAGCGGAGAGGCCGTGCCCTAAACACTACGCCTGCTACTGCCCAACGCAGCAAGGGACTGAGCACACCAAAGCCAGGTCAAAGGAGTTCCCTAGAGTGGCAGTTCTTCAGACAATGTGATGATGACAGGACACGAGTGGTTTGCACGCTGTGCAATCAGAGCCTGAAGCGAGGCATAAACCTTCTCAACCTGAGCACAATCTGCATGACCAGGCATCTAAGTGCAAAGCACGAGCTGCAGTGGAGTGCATACCTCAAAAAACAAGAAAGGTCTCTGGATCCTCCTGCTTCCTCTTCTGCTGCTGCGGTCTCGGCCTCTTCATCCACCTCTGTAGTGAGAGTGGCACCTGCCACCCCGCAAACAGAGGATCCACCAGCAACACCACCACCTGGGTCACCAACAACCATCTCCACAGTGTCCCGTGGAAGCGTTCAGCTTTCTATCTCCCAAACACTGGAGCGGAAGAGGAAGTACCCCCCTACCCACCCACGATCCCTGGCCCTGAATGCCAGCATTTCAAAATTCCTGGCCTTTGAAATGCTGTCATTCCGGGTTGGTGGAGACGCAGAGTTTTAAGAGCCATATGGCGGTGGCTGTCCCACAGTACGTCATGTCCAGCCGCCACTACTTTTCCAGGCAAGCCATCCCTTCACTGCACAACCAAGTGGGTGACAAAATCAGGTGTGCACTGCGCAACGCCATCTGTGGCAAGGTCCACCTAACTATGAATACGTGGACCAGTAAGCACGGTCAGGGATGCTATATCTCCCTAACAGCACACTGGGTAAATGCAGTGGCGGCTGGGCCTGAGGCGGATAGCAGTTTGGCGCATGTCCTTCCACCACCGAGGATTGCAGGGCACTTCAGTTTGCCTCCTGTTCCTAACTCCTCCATTCTCTACCGCTTCCTCTTCCGGTCAGCTTAACACCTTCACCACCAACTTCAGCACAGCCAGGGGTAAACAATAGCAGGCAGTTTTAAAACTTGCCTGTTTTGGTGAAAAACCACACACCGCACAGGAGTTGTGGAGGGGCATTGAACTGCAGACCAATGAGTGGTTGGTGCCAGTGAGCCTCAAGCCCGGCCTGATGGTGTGCGATAACGGGTGAAATCTCATAGCAGCTCTGGGCCTAGCCGGATTGACACACATCCCTTGCTTGGCGCATATGTGCTGAATTTGGTGGTGCAGAGGTTCCTTATAAATTACCCTGATATGTCAGAGCTGCTGCAGAAAGTGCGGGCCATCTGTGCGCACTTTCGGCATTCTCAACCTGCTGCTGCTCGCCTGCCAGCACTGCAGCGTAACTTCGGCCTTCCCGCTCACCGCCTCATATGCGACGTGCCCACAAGGTGGAACCTTGCACATGCTGGCCAGACTGTGCGAGCAGCAGCAGGCCATAGTGGAGTTTCAGCTGCAGCACGCACGCGTGAGTCGCTCTGCGGAACAGCACCACTTCACCACCAATAACTGGGCCACCATGCGAGACCTGTGTGCCTTGTTGCGCTGTTTCGAGTACTCCACCAACATGGCCAGTGCCGATGACGTCGTTCTCAGCTTAACTATACCACTTCTATGCCTTCTTGAAAAAACACTTCGGGCGATGATGGAAGAGGAGGTGGCACAGGATGAGGAGGAGGAGGAGGATGAAGAGATAACATTTCCAAGGCTTTCAGGGCAGTCATTCACAAGTGGCTCCGAGGTTGGGTTTCTGCACACACAAACGCCAGGGACACAATTGTCCAGCAGGGGCACAGTTTTGGAGGAGGACGAGGATGAGGAGGAGATGGAGGAGGATATGGAACCATGTTCACAGCAGGGTGGCACCCAGGCCAGCTCATGGCCATCACTGGTGCATGGCTTGGGGGATACAGAGGACACAGTGTTTACACCTCCCACAGAGGACAGCTTTTCGTTGCCTCTGGGCAGCCTGGCACACATGAGCGATTACATGCTGCAGTGTCTCCGCAACGACCGCCGAGTTTCCCACATAGTAACTTGTGCTGATTACTGGATGGCCACCCTGCTAGATCCCCGTTACAAGGACAGCGTACCATCCTTAATTCCCTCACTGGAGCGTGATCGGAAGATGCGAGAGTACAATCGCATGCCGGTAGATGCGCTGCTGGTTGCATTCCCACCTGACAGCGGGGGCACAGTGGAAGCACAAGGCCAAGGCAGGGGAGGAGGAGGAAGAGGTCGTCAACGCTGCCAGGGCACCGCCAGCACCTCAGAAGGCAGGGTTAGCATGGCTGAAATGCGGAAAAGCTTTGTCAGCACGCCACAACAAGCAGCTGTACCAGCAGCTGATATGGAACTGTAGCACCACCCCCGCAGGAGCTGCTGATTAGATTATTGGGTCTACGTCCTGCCTTCCAACCCCTGAAATTGGCTCGAACCCTCCCTAGGCACAACTGACACGAAATGGGACTATAATACCAAATGGCTACAGGAGAACACAGTTCAGGATATATCACCCCAATAAGTAATAATAACTTGTTACCTTTCTCCAGCCGCAGTCCCTCTGGGTGACACAAGGTGCAACACACAGACTTTTGCTTAACCAAAGTAGCTTTACTGAGAGTTAAAGTACAAGTTGACTTCAAAAGACATCACAAGAGTCAACTAAGAAAGATAAAGTTATTGACACAATAATAAACAATATAATTAAGATAGCTATTTTTGTATACTTATGCAACTAAAAGATAACTCATAGGCTTTCTTTTACCCAATTCAGGCTATACTTTACACACGTCTAGTCTCTTGTATCAGGTAGGCAGAACCTATTTGAATCCCATACACAGTTCCTTCCTTTTGGTTTGGAATCTTCGCTAGCAATCGTTGGTGCACAAGCTATTTGTAATCCAAAAGTAAGGATATATAGTCAAAAGGGGTGAGAAAAAAAAGTTACAATCACCCGCAATGTTACTGCGTAATTGGGCGTATTAATCTTCTTAGTGGTGCATATATAGGCCCCTGACACCTTATGTATGTACTTGTGTTTAAATGCTTAGTCTCCTGGAAGGTGCACTAGGCCGCTGAGTGTACTGCGTACTATCTGAAGTGTAGTTAGCACCGGCTAAAGTTACTTTCTTCCAAGCGAGAAACAGATTTGGGCATGTGCCCTGCTCACCAAACGGCCTCTTTCTTCCCGAGCTCTCCACCTCCGATTTCTGTCACCAGCCGCGCTTGTGGTTAGATGTGGGCAACACCAGTCTCTGCAGAGCATCAATGGGTTCTCTGGGAAGGCTCCTTTACTGAAGATGAAATGCTTCCACTCCGTCACTTCAGGCCCAGGCTTCAGGCCTAGTCCGCAGCATCAGCCCACAGCACTTGCTTCCTTCTAGCTGTTGTGTCAGGAGACAAGAGAGAGAGCCTGGCTCCTCCCTTCCTTTATAAAGCTTCCCCCAAAAGGCTGTGCGGTGAAGCAATGCACCCTGGTGTTCCAACTGAATTGTGGGTATCGTAGTATCTGATGAACATCACCAAGCTGCAGTGTGGCAGTTTGGCCACTAGAAACTTCTGATGAAAACCACCAAGCTGCAGTGTGGCAGTTTGGCCACTAGATGGAGCCGAGTTCCTTCAAAATGTTATACAGTCTACTAATGAACAATTGTAAATGGGAGGATGCCCGCTACACACTCCCCCCACTTTAGAAACTTTGGTCCCCAAAGATAACGACAGCATGTATCCTGTCACATACGTTGGAAAAAAAACAATTAACTCATGCACAACGGTAAACCATGTCCCTTATCAGAAGCAGAGTTCAAACCCAACAACTGCACATTAAAACACAGGGCCGACAGCGGAACCTCCCACCAATTGTTGGGGGAGGGAAGGTGGTTCTGTTCACAAACCCCCGACACTTGAGTGGCTTGTACAGATGTGCCTGGGGGTGAGCTAGGGTTGTCCTCCACTAAATCTGCAGTGGAAGAACTAGGCTGATCAAGAGTTCTCTTAGAAGTAAGGGCAGCTTCTTCCGAGCATTTCCCCAATTGGTCGTAAGTTAGTCTTTTGGGTGGGTGAATGACTCTTCTTTCCCTCTGTTCTTTGGGAGTCACAATCTTAGAAGTGCTGGAACCAGCCGCTCTTGGGGATTCTTCAAGAGCTTCCTCCTCTAGTCCAAACGCATTGGACTCTGGGGTTTCAGAAGCAGTTAATTCTTCTTCAGAGAAAGGTGCAACCTCCTCCTCAGGATCTTCACCATCAGCTACTTCTTCTGTAAGCATGTGGAAAGGCACAAATTCAGGAGCTTCTGCCCGAAGGGTTCCTCTTTCAACCAGTTCGGATGAAGACAGGTACGCAGTCGTGGGTTCTGGTAACTGAGATGACCACATCCAATCAGGTACCTCCTCTTCATCTTCCAGATCTTCAATTGGAGAATCTCCATCCCTCACATCTGGAAATGCTGTTTGAGATCTGGTAACTGGCCTGTGCCCTTGAGACGTTGAAGGGACTTCATGTGAGACTGGGTCAGGAGATAGGCGAACTGCTTCTGAGAGAGGTAATAGGTGGTTCCTATGCCAAGTCTTCAGTGGGCCCACTCTCCCTTCCGGCCTAATCTGATACACAGGAAGGTTTGGCAGCTGCTTACAGATGACATAGGGCTGGGATTTCCAATGGTCAGCCAACTTGTGTTTCCCAGGGATACCCAAGTTCCTCAACAACACTTTATCCCCTGGCTGCAAATCCTGGATCCTAACTTTCAGGTCAAAGTTTCTTTTATTTCTCAGCCCCCGTTGATCAGATGAGACTTGGGCTTTTTCGTAGGCCGTTTTTAGGCTCTTCCTCAACCAGTCCACATACCCCTTGTGAGATGCTGCTGAGGTGTGATCAGGTGATATGCCGAAAGCCAAGTCCACTGGCAGCCGAGCCTCCCGCCCGAACATTAATCGGTATGGGGAGTATCCTGTAACATCACTGACAGTACTATTGTAGGCATGTACGATGGCAGCTACATGTTTACTCCAGTGCTGTTTCTTTTCTGAGCTCAGGGTCCCCAACATGTTCAAAAGAGTCCGGTTAAACCGTTCAGGCTGAGCATCCCCTTGTGGGTGGTAGGGAGTAGTCCTAGTCTTTTGGATGCCTAACAAGTCTAGCAACTTCTTAATCAGCCGGCTTTCAAAGTCTCTTCCCTGATCTGAATGGAGGCGTTGCGGTAAACCATAGTGCACAAAGAACTTTTCCACTAATACTTTGGCCACTGTTGTGGCTTTCTGGTCTTTTGTTGGAAACGCCTGGGCGTATCTGGTGAAATGGTCTGTTACCACAAGGACATTCCCTTGACCACTCAAGTCAGGCTCCAGGCAAAGGAAATCAATGCACACCAGTTCCATAGGCCCCTGACTTTGCAGATGGCCCATTGGGGCTGCTTGACGTGGCAAAGTTTTCCTCTGGATGCAGCGAGCACAAGAACGACAGTATCCTTCAACTTCACCCCGCATACAGGGCCAGTAAAACCTGTCTCTCACAAGTTGGAAAGTCCTTTCAGGCCCCAGATGACCATGATTGTCATGGAGAGCAGCCAAGACTCCTTCCCTGAATTTAGCTGGTAGGAACAGTTGCCACTTCTCTTCCAGATCATCAGAGGGGCCCCTTCGGTAGACCACCCCTTGGCGTATCTGTAGCCGGTCCCATTCTTTATGCAACAATCGGGCTTCCCGAGGGGAGTCTGTTAGAAGCAGCTCAGGGCGCTGAGTCTCTATGGCCTTCAGCAAAAGTTTCCCCAAAGGGTCTTTTAACTGCTCCTTCCTCAAGTCCCCTTTCGATAGCCTAGGCAAACCTTCTTCTTCAACCTGGGTCACCCTGCAATAACACCTGGGTACTCCAGCAGCTGAGACCCCAATCTCTTCGGCTCTTGCTCCTCCACTGGATCGAAATTCCGTTCCCTGACATAGGGCGCGCACTCCCTCTGAGGTCAAGTGGGCCCATTCTTCAGTAGGATCGTTGGGGGCATGAGACCTTCTGGAGAGGGCGTCTGCATCCCTATTCCCAACACCTGGTCGGTATTTTAAACTGAACATAAAGCTAGAGAGAGCGGCTAACCACCTATGTCCTGTAGCGTCCAGTTTGGCAGTGGTCAGCAGGTAGGTAAGTGGATTATTATCCGTTTTGACTATGAATTCTGCTCCATATAAGTAATCTTTCAGTTTGTCTACTACAGCCCACTTCAAGGCCAGGAATTCCAGCTTGTGTGTGGGGTAATTCCTCTCATTCCTCACATAAGCAACGGGCCGCAGGTGACCGTCATGCTCCTGGTACAACACCCCACCTAGCCCATCTCTGCTGGCATCGACATGTAGTTCGTAGGGTTTTGAGGGGTCTGCGTAGGCCAACACAGGGGCAGTGGTCAGGCTCTTCTTCAACTGAATGAAGGCTTCCTCACATTTCGAGGTCCACTGATCCTGAATAGATTCCTTGGGCTTTCTAGGCCCCATGGCGGGTTTCACTGGTTTGACTAGTTCTGGAACATCATCTTCCCCTTCGGTTCTGAGTAATTCATTGAGGGGTCGGGCAATTTTGGCAAACCCTTCCACAAATCTCCTGTAATAGGAGCAGAAACCCAGGAATGATCGGAGCTCAGTCACATTTGTGGGCCTCGGCCAGGAAGTAACAGCATCCAGCTTCTCTGGGTCGGTGGACACTCCTTCTGCAGACACAATGTGACCCAGGTAATGGACCGAGGACTGGTAAAACTGGCACTTCTCCGGAGAAAGTTTCAGGCCTTCTTCATATAACCTCTTTAGGACCTTTTCCAACCTCTCTTCATGCTCTTCTAGGGTTCTGCCGAACACAATAATATCATCCAAGTATACCAGTACCTCTATCAGGTTCATATCTCCAACAGTTCTCTCCATCAGTCTTTGGAAGGTGGCTGGGGCTCCTGACAACCCTTGAGGCATGCGGTTAAACTCAAAGAACCCCACGGGGGTGATGAAGGCTGTCTTCTCCCTATCCTCAGGGTTCATGGGGATCTGGTAGTATCCGCTCTTCAAGTCCATCACACTGAACCACTTGGCCCCTGACAAACTTTGTAAAGCGTCTTCAATCCGGGGGGTGGTATACTGGTCTGGAATAGTCCTTCTGTTCAGTGTTCGGTAGTCGATACAGAGCCTCAGGGACCCAGTTTTCTTCCGGACTACCACTATTGGAGAAGCGTACGGGCTCCTGGATTCTCGAATAATCCCTGTTCTCTTGAGTTCCCCCAACTGCTCCCGTAGATCTTCTAAGTCACCCAAGGGAACCCGTCGGACTCTCTCCTGAAAGGGTTTATCTTCATGTAGGCGGATATTATGGGTGGCACTCTTTGCACACCCCACATCGAATTCATCTCTAGAGAATATTTCTTTCCATCGAATCAGTTGGGCCCTGGCTCTCTTCTTCCATTCCGGTGGGAGGGCCGTATTTCCAGAGCAGAGCTCCTCTATGGTGATTTCGCCCCCGTCTTCCCTCTTCAAATCTGATGGGGCAACTGGGGTGGCCGGGTTCACCTGGCCCAACAGCACTCTGGCCGGCACCTTCACCGGAGTAGTAGCAGTATTTCTGACACTCACCAAAACCTTCCCATGACTTTTCTGTAATGCCTTCAATGGGATCACTTCGGGGATCACTTCTATCCCTTTCTGTGCCTCCGATGGGCCTGATTCAAGAACCATGAAAGGGCCTGGCTGCTTCCAAGTGAGCTTGACAGAAGCCCTCAAGCAGGTCACCTCTCCCGGCTGCAACACCTTCTCTGTTTTATCCAGCTTCCAGATCTTTCCAACTCCTTCGGCAGGGGCCTTCTGTTCCAGACCTAGACGTTGATAGGCCTGCCTTAACATGGGATGAACTTTCAGAGTTGGGGCATCCTGTCCCTGGACTAGTTGTGTCAGCAATCGCCTGACTAGGTCAGTGTTGGTCCCTATAATGAGGGAACTCTTATTGGCCCCTGGTGGGCGAGGGCATACCACTGCTAAAGTATCGAAGGTTTCAGCTTTGCCGGCCAAGGAGGGGTCAAAAGTTAATTTGATTGGCAAATACCCGTCATAGGGAAAACTTTGTGTTCCAATACCCCATATCTCCAGGTCTTCCAGCCTCTGCAGGGGCAGATGTTTGAGGTGTCTATCGTAGAAATCCCTATACAGGAGAGTCACCTGGGCTCCTGTGTCCAGTAAAGCCTTTGTATAAATTCCTTCCACTTGGATTGAGTCTACAGGGGAAGGCCCCACTAGCTTGACAGGAAATTCTTTTGGAGTAGCCCTTCTGCCGGGCTCAGCTACCTGCACCCGTACTCCTTTCCTTTTTGAGTTTCTACCGGGCCTCATCTCCTCCTGGGCCTGGTGTGCATTGATTTCCCGCCTCTTATCGGCCCAAGTCGTGGAATGAGAGGCATTTAAAGAGGGCCTTACTCCCTGACTGTGGCTCTTAAATTTAAGGGATCTCTTGGAGTCCATTAAAACTGTTGGGCGCCCGGTTGACTCCTTCACCGGAGCCCTCTGAAGTTTTCCGCCGGCTTGCGGTGTTTGAAGGCAGCCTCCTCTGGACTGGGACATACTCCTCTGACATGCCCTACCCCTCCACAATTGAAACAGGTTATCGGCCTCCTAGGTTTCTGTTCTGGTTCAACACTGGAACTAGGGTGTTTAGCAGGCTTCTCTTCTGTGTTTCTATTAGATAGAGCAGATGCCTGACTGTTCAGGATGGATACCATTTCTATTAGCTGTGACACCTGAGTCTTTAAGAGCTCAACTTGTGAGTCGCCTTCTTCCGCACTTATCACTCTAACTCGGGCGGTTGTTTCCCGTTCTTGGCTCTTCCTTTTGTTATCCAACATGACCTCTTCTTCCCGGACCATCCTGATCAGATCAGGGTACTCCAGGATGCCACCGTCCAGGCGAGTTCGCAACAGTATAGCAATAGGGTCTAGAGGTTGAGCTCCCCTCAGCACCTGTTGTGCTCGAGTCTCATCCACCTTCCGGGGATCCAACCCTTTTTTTAACAGAATCTGATGTATGATCCTATCCAGACGCCCGATGAATTCAGACAGTTTTTCTCCTTCCTTCTGGTAACAGTGCTCCAGTTGGTAAAGAAGTTCAGTAACCTTTTCTGTCCGGCCAAACACATCTTGTAGAATATCCAGATAGTCTTGTGCAGTACAATCCTTCTTGCTTAGCTTGAGGTTGCGTACGGCCTCCAATGCAGGCCCCTTCAAACTCTCTGTGATTCGCTGCTTCTTATGCTGTTCTGGTATCTCCCACTCCTCCAAGGCCTGAGTAGCGTTATCTAGCCACTCCTCGAATCCATCTTCCACTGAGGGTACAGGTTGCTTCCCAGAAAAAGTCCTGAGCTTCCTGTATCCAGCCATCAGATAGTTTGGAGGATCCTTGTTACATTTGGCTACTATTTCCCCCAGGACAGCGCATAGTTCTGAGCTAAGGGTAGTCAAAGGTGGTGCACTGAATCCCTCCTTTTTGGCACTTTCTTCTGTGCTCAGTCCCCCTGTAGTAATGGGTATAGGGTCTTCCTCTTCGCCTTCTGGATGTATCAGGAATAACTCTACTTGATCTATAGTTTTTATGCTGGTGCCCTTGAAGTGATCTGGGACCCCCTTCTTCCATTCACACAATGCGTAGGTGTGTTGATTGGTGGTATCTGTCCTCATGTCCATCACCCAAAGTTTCCTGTCCTTGGAATATGTTCTCAGAACTGAGAGTAGTTGTTCCTCTGTCCAGTTCTCTCCCTTGATTCCAATCACCAGACCATGGCCGATAAGGACATTTTCTTCTCTGCACCACCGGGCTGCAGCGGCAGGGTCCATTTCTGTGCGAACAGCGATTTTGTCACTGAGAGGGAACTGTTGCAGGACCGTAGATATCCCGGACGAGCCCCCACGTGTAGCACCACCCCCGCAGGAGCTGCTGATTAGATTATTGGGTCTACGTCCTGCCTTCCAACCCCTGAAATTGGCTCGAACCCTCCCTAGGCACAACTGACACGAAATGGGACTATAATACCAAATGGCTACAGGAGAACACAGTTCAGGATATATCACCCCAATAAGTAATAATAACTTGTTACCTTTCTCCAGCCGCAGTCCCTCTGGGTGACACAAGGTGCAACACACAGACTTTTGCTTAACCAAAGTAGCTTTACTGAGAGTTAAAGTACAAGTTGACTTCAAAAGACATCACAAGAGTCAACTAAGAAAGATAAAGTTATTGACACAATAATAAACAATATAATTAAGATAGCTATTTTTGTATACTTATGCAACTAAAAGATAACTCATAGGCTTTCTTTTACCCAATTCAGGCTATACTTTACACACGTCTAGTCTCTTGTATCAGGTAGGCAGAACCTATTTGAATCCCATACACAGTTCCTTCCTTTTGGTTTGGAATCTTCGCTAGCAATCGTTGGTGCACAAGCTATTTGTAATCCAAAAGTAAGAATATATAGTCAAAAGGGGTGAGAAAAAAAAGTTACAATCACCCGCAATGTTACTGCGTAATTGGGCGTATTAATCTTCTAAGTGGTGCATATATAGGCCCCTGACACCTTATGTATGTACTTGTGTTTAAATGCTTAGTCTCCTGGAAGGTGCACTAGGCCGCTGAGTGTACTGCGTACTATCTGAAGTGTAGTTAGCACCGGCTAAAGTTACTTTCTTCCAAGCGAGAAACAGATTTGGGCATGTGCCCTGCTCACCAAACGGCCTCTTTCTTCCCGAGCTCTCCACCTCCGATTTCTGTCACCAGCCGCGCTTGTGGTTAGATGTGGGCAACACCAGTCTCTGCAGAGCATCAATGGGTTCTCTGGGAAGGCTCCTTTACTGAAGATGAAATGCTTCCACTCCGTCACTTCAGGCCCAGGCTTCAGGCCTAGTCCGCAGCATCAGCCCACAGCACTTGCTTCCTTCTAGCTGTTGTGTCAGGAGACAAGAGAGAGAGCCTGGCTCCTCCCTTCCTTTATAAAGCTTCCCCCAAAAGGCTGTGCGGTGAAGCAATGCACCCTGGTGTTCCAACTGAATTGTGGGTATCGTAGTATCTGATGAACATCACCAAGCTGCAGTGTGGCAGTTTGGCCACTAGAAACTTCTGATGAAAACCACCAAGCTGCAGTGTGGCAGTTTGGCCACTAGATGGAGCCGAGTTCCTTCAAAATGTTATACAGTCTACTAATGAACAATTGTAAATGGGAGGATGCCCGCTACAGAACGTCTTAGCAGGAGGCAGAATTTCACTAACATGGTGTAGCAGTATATGTGCACACGCCTAGACGTACTGAATGACGGGTCTGCCCCCTTCAACTTCTGGGTCTCCAAGTTGGGCACATGGCCTGAGCTTTCCCTTTAAGCCTTGGAGGTGCTGGCCTGCCCTGCAGCCAGTGTATTATCTGAACGGGTATTTAGCAGGGCTGGGGGTGTTATCACAGACAAGCCTTGTCCATACCTTGAGCAGAATAGACATGTATACCGGCCTTACCCAGCCATTGCTGGATTTGATCTTTCTTACTCTTACTTTTTAAATTAAAAACCAAAACCAGCGTTGACTACCTCGTCCTCCTCCTCCACTGCCGCCGCCGCTTCCACCTTGTCCTCCTCCTCCACTGCCGCCGCCGCGGCCATATACACCGCCATATCCTCCACCACCTCAACCTCCTACTCCATATGGGCCTCGTCCTCCTCCTACATTATTGAAGATGATTATTTTTTATTTTTCTGTTTTTTAAGTTCTTTTAAGTTATTTCCCTATCCACATTTGTTTGCAGAGCACTTGCCATGCTCTTAAGATGATTTTGCTGCCATTTGCAGCCTTCTAGCCCTTTCCATGTTTGTTTTAGAGGCATTTTAGTGCTCATAAGTTCGGGTCTCCATTGACTCCAATGGGGTTCGGGATCGGGACAAAGTTCGGGTTAAGTCCGGGTAACGTACCCGGACTTTTTTTTCAAGTTCGGTCAAACCCGCCGAACCCGAACATCCAGGTGTTCCCTCAACTCTATTTATGTCATTTTTAATTATTTTTTTATTTATTACTAGTATCTTCAATTTTTAGTGGGATTGCGGCATTGCATCGGACAGATCTGACCCCTAACTGACATTTTGACACTTTTTGAGGGACCAGTGACATTGCTACCATAATCAGTAAAAATGATGCACTGTTACTTTAATAATGACATTGGCAGGGGAGGGGTTAACACGGTGGTGATCAAAGGGTTAAGTGTGAGCCTAGGGGAGTGTTTTATAACTGTATGGGGGATGGGCTTGTGAAATAATCATAGAGACCTGTGATCCTATATAGAAAGGTCACAGACGCTCTGTGATCATTTCAGAGAGAAGAACGGTCAGCTGTGTTAACAACAGCTGACCGTCCTTCTCTCTCAGCAGGGAGTGATCGCGGGTGCCTGGCGGTAATGGCGGCTGCCAGTCCCGTGGATCGGCATCCCCGCTGACTAGTGGGGGTGGAAGCGCGCCCCCTAGCTCCACTCGCGTGACCAATGTAGCCCTACGTCGTTTCAAGCAGCCGAGCCAGCCTTCCACAGTAAAACTGCAGCGGGCGGTCAGCAAGTGGTTAAACAATTTAAATGCGAGGGGCTGCGAGTAATCTATAGTGATGTGAGTCAGAGATGCTGTTGCTGTTAGCACTGTTCACTCCCTAACCTTGAGTGCAGTTTGTGTAAAATGATAAAGATTGTGCTGCGCAAAACTATGTATCCTATGTAAAAAGTTATTGTAAAATCAATTGTCTATACGATCACTATTCATGATGATGGGTTTGCGATAAACAGATATATCAAATTGACTATGTAAAAAATATACTCATAGAAGCTATGTTGCTATGACAATTGTGTAAATTAAATATAACACAATGAACATCAAAAATGAATAATTTCCATATTTGATACATTGAAAAGTATCCCAAAAAAGGTGGATTTAAATAAGACAATCGTGCAAAAAATAAATGTAATAGTATCACATTAAATAAGTGTCCAATTTCAAAGTGTGTCCAAAATCAAATATTCCTGTGTGCGAAGTGTATCCCAATCACCAGTGCCTGGAGGTTCCAAACCAGAGGCCAAACCTCTTAGTTGCCTTTGAAAATGAAGCACTGACTGCATTTGACCACATTAATAGTGCAAATGTCAAATCAACAGACAGCATTTTTATTGGTTACCAAACAAGGGAACCTCTGTCTACAGTAGATGATTTGTTAACTGTTCAACAGTTCATGGTCTAACATTTTACTCAAGAGCAGTAACTGCCAATATAAACCATTGAAAACAGAATCATTCAGCTGTTGGCTTTACCAAAACATTCAAACAGGTCTATTTTAATTCTGGGGACATTAACAAAAGCATTTTCCACAAATCATTCCCCCATCTGATTGTGAAACACTGCATACTGAATGCGAAGTGACAGATTTCACTGATGTTGCTCAGTCTGGCACAAACTGTATAATTTTTATTGCCACATAGTAGGATAAAGCTATATTATCCTTCAGAGTAATCTTAAAACACCTATTTTTCACATTCTGCTATATTACATTCCCCCCAAAAAATTAAAAAAATCTAATTTTTTTAACATTTTAGGCCATTTTGTTTTCTGCTACATATTTTTGGTAAAACAAAATCGCAATAAGCATATTTTGAGTGGTTTGCGCAAAAGTTATCACGTCTACTAACTACGGGAAAGATTTATGTCATTTTTATTTTTTTTTACTCGTAATGGTGGCGATCTGCGATTTTTAGTGGGACTGCGACATTGCGGCGGACAGATCGGACCCCAAACTGACATTTTTGACACTTTTGGGGGGACCAGTGACATTACTACAGTAATCAGTGCTAAAAATATGCACTGTTACTGTAATAATTACACTGGCAGGGAATGGGTTAACACAATGGGTGATCAAGGGGTTAAATGTAAGCCTAGGGGGTGTTTCTAATTGTGGGGGGAGGGGCTTGTGAAATGCTCACAGAGACCTGTGATCCTATATAGAAGGATCACAGGCGCTCTGTGATCATTCCAGGGAGAAGAACAGTCAGCTGTGTTTACAATAGCTAACCATCCTTCTCTCTCAGCGGGGAGCGAACGCGGGTGGCCGGCAGCAATCGTGCATCGGAGTCCCCGCTGCCGAGTGCTGGCGCACGACCAACATAGGGCTACTTCAGTTTGCGCACAAGGGGCTGCCTGCCGCAATATATCTGCCGCGGGCAGTCTGGAAGAAGTTAACCAGAAAATGATAAACCATACAAGCGTTGTTAGCTTGTCTTGAGAGACAAAGAGGCCGAGCAAGGTCTAAAATATGATTTCCTCTGGTTGAGCTAAAAAGCCCCTTTCAAAGTCTCCAACATGAACCTGCTTATAAGAGCAGTTTGAAAACTCCGGATAAAGTGGTTCTAAAAGCTGGACAACAAACCAGTGTTGCCAACCCCCCGGAGGGAAATTTACTGGCAGAACGTCCAAAATTTACGGACGGCACAAATTTTTTACTGGCATTGCAAAAATGTACATAAACAGGCTGTTTTCAGTGCTAAACCGTGCAAATATCAATAATTAAACTATAAACATGTAGATAGTGCTATTAGCAATGTGTTTAGGTTAAACAAAAGTCAAAAACCATATTTCTCCATTTACATGAAGATCAGATTAATATAACCCAGCCAGCACAGCGTTCCCCCATATATCAGATTGTGCAGGATTTCCCTTACAGTGTAACTCTGACAGAAAGAGGAATGCTGTAGGTCTTGATTTAAGGGGGAACTCTGATTTAAGTGGGTGCTCTGGTGACCAGAAACCGCCTTATATCAGAGTCCACTGCATTCCCCTTTACATCAGAGTTCTCTTTTACATCAGGGTCTGCAGAGTTCCTCCTTTGCACTGTAAGGGGAGAATCCTGCAGACTCTGATGTAGAGAGGAATACCAGGAACTCTGATAGGGGGGTGGGGGGACTCTGGTGACCAGAGACCACCTTCCACAGATAATTACATTAATGTAAGGGGGGGGTTCCCTGCTATAAGGGGGAAACCTTTATATCAGTCCCCCCTTACATTATTGTATTCACCCAGCCCTTACATCAGTGACCCCCCCTTAGACTGGCCTGGCAGCGCTGTCACTTACCTGAGGGTGGTCAGAGGCTGTGGAAATGATACGGGAGGTGGTCAGATGCTGTGGACATCATACCGGAGGAGGTCAGAGACTGCAGACGTTCTACAGGAGATGGTCAGAGGCTGCGCGGACATGGTACAGGAGGTATTGAGAGGCTGCAGACACCCCCATTCCCCCCCAACAGTAGTGTCCTAATCTGCCCCCCTTCACCCTCCACATCAGTGTCCACCTCTGCCACCTTTTACATCACCCTCCCACAGCAGAGTCCTCCTCTGCCCACCTTCATATACCCTCTACAGCACTGTCCTTCTGTGCCCCCTTCAGCCCCCATAGTACTGTCCTTCTGTGCCCCCTTCAGCCCCCATAGTACTGTCCTGTGTCCCCTTCAGCCCCCATAGTACTGTCCTGTGTCCCCTTTAGCCCCCATAGTACTGTCCTGTGTCCCCTTCAGCCCCCATAGTACTGTCCTGTCACTGTGTCCCCTTCAGCCCCCATAGTACTGTCCTGTCTCCCCTTTAGCCCCCATAGTACTGTCCTGTGTCCCCTTTAGCCCCCATAGTACTGTCCTGTGTCCCCTTTAGCCCCCATAGTACTGTCCTGTGTCCCCTTTAGCCCCCATAGTACTGTCCTGTGTCCCCTTTAGCCCCATAGTACGCTCCTGTGTCCCCTTTAGCCCCATAGTACGCTCCTGTGTCCCCTTTAGCCCCCATAGTACGGTCCTATGTCCCCTTTAGCCCCCATAGTACTGTCCTGTGTCCCCTTTAGCCCCCATAGTACTGTCCTGTGTCCCCTTTAGCCCCATAGTACGCTCCTGTGTCCCCTTTAGCCCCATAGTACGCTCCTGTGTCCCCTTTAGCCCCCATAGTACGGTCCTATGTCCCCTTTAGCCCCATAGTACTGTCCTGTGTCCCCTTCAGCCCCCATAGTACTGTCCTGTGTCCCCTTTAGCCCCCATAGTACTGTCCTGTGTCCCCTTCAGCCCCCATAGTACTGTCCTGTCACTGTGTCCCCTTCAGCCCCCATAGTACTGTCCTGTCTCCCCTTTAGCCCCCATAGTACTGTCCTGTGTCCCCTTTAGCCCCCATAGTACTGTCCTGTGTCCCCTTTAGCCCCCATAGTACTGTCCTGTGTCCCCTTTAGCCCCCATAGTACTGTCCTGTGTCCCCTTTAGCCCCATAGTACGCTCCTGTGTCCCCTTTAGCCCCATAGTACGCTCCTGTGTCCCCTTTAGCCCCCATAGTACGGTCCTATGTCCCCTTTAGCCCCCATAGTACTGTCCTGTGTGCTGTGTCCCCTTTAGCCCCCATAGTATGGTCCTGTGTCCCCTTTAGCCCCATAGTATGGTCCTGTGTCCCCTTTAGCCCCCATAGTACGGTCCTGTGTCCCCTTTAGCCCCCATAGTACGGTCCTGTGTCCCCTTTAGCCCCCATAGTACGGTCCTGTGTCCCCTTTAGCCCCCCCCCATAGTACGGTCCTGTGTCCCCTTTAGCCCCCATAGTACTGTCCTGTGTGCTGTGTCTCCTTTAGCCCCCATAGTACGGTCCTGTGTGCTGTGTCCCCTTTAGCCCCATAGTACTGTCCTGTGTCCCCTTCAGGCTTCAGCCCCCATAGTACTGTCCTGTGACTGTCACTGGCTCCATATTCCGCCGCCGCGGCCGCCTGCTGAACTTCAAGCTCAGCTTGGCTCCTGATTTTTAAATTCTGGCGCCTGATCCATGATCCGATGATCCAATCAGCAGCACTCAACTTGCGAGTCGCGGCGCCTTGCTTGTCGTCACAAGTCAAGTAGGCGTGCCGCACTCACAGCTTCTGACTCTGCAGACAGCAGACAGACCCACCCCCCTGGCCAGGGCTCCGCCCGCCCGCCCGCCCGAATACAGGAAATGATCGGGTCATCTCGGGCATTTCCGGAACTGCACATGCGCAGTTCCGAACCGAGCCGATCGCTGCCGTTTTTCACGGGCACTTTTCTCCTGCTACGGGCATTTACGGGCAGGAGAAAAGTGCCCTGATTTAACGGGCTGTCCGTAAATATACGGACGGTTGGCAACACTGCAACAAACAGCCAACATGAACCGGAGGGGGGCCCGAGAAGAGGAAGTCAAAGCTGCTCTTTAATTGTATCCTTCTTATTTGTTTATTTTATTTTTTTGTACGTGCCACTTTTGCTATAGCACATCCTACAGTAACAATTAAAAAATATATAAGTATGGATTTTAAGCTAAAAAAAAACAACACAAAAACCTCCCCAAAAATGGAAGGTTTCACAGAAAATCCATACCAGATGGTCATCAGTTGTCATCTAAGGGAAGGATAAGGGATAATGATGACATTGTACAAATATCGCCATGGCCATATTCGGTACACATCATTCCCCTTTAGATTGTAAGCTCCATGAGCAGCGCCCTCCTATTCCTTCTGTATTGAACTATATTGTAATTTACAATATAGTTTACATTTTAAATTGCTCTGTAAACTGTTGGCGCTATCAAAATCCTGTAAAATAAAAATGAATATCCAAATAGGGCCAGTGACCATTTTAGGGCAGTGATGTAACTGCTATCCTGCCCTTTTGCTTACATGGATGGGGATTCCCAGCTATGTAAGCAATGTTCCTGTGACAGCAGCAATTGCTAAGGATGCAACACTCACTGCTTCCTTAAGAGCCCTTGACAGTGGGAGGCTGTCATGTATATAAGCATTAGAAATACTGGTTCTTTACATAATACTTATCTACCATCAAACAGGTCTGAACATAGTTCAGTTAACCACTTGCCGACCTGGTCAGGAATGGGGTAAAATCTTCCGGTCTTAAAGCAGTTAAAAATACGCTCATTGAGAATTTTTTTGTCAAAGACATGTAGCTAAATACATTTTGGCCTAAATATATGACAAAAATTGAATATATTGGATATTTTTTAACTGTCAAAGTAGAAAAATATTGTTATTTTTTCAAAATTGTCGCTCTTTTTTTATTAATATTGCAAAAAATGAAAAGCGCAGAGGTGATCAAATACCACCAAAAGAAAGCTCTGTTTGTGGGAAAAAAGGACGTAAATTTAGTTTGGGTACGGCGTTGCATGCCCACATAATTGTCAGTTAAAGTCGCACAGTGCCAAGTTGCAAAAAGTGGCCTGGATGTAAAGCAGCAAAATCTTCCGGTCCTAAAGTGGTTAATTCCTAGTGTCCGATCGGGACTAGTTGCAGAAGGTGGGAAGATGACACCAAAAGCAACAGAGTAGACGCAGAGCATTTGGCATTCCTAATTGCTTAGTGATGGTGAAAGGCCCAAAAAGGGCCTAAGTGCTAAATCTAAGTTACCACTTGTTATTCGCCAGAGCTCTTACAGGTGGAGATGTTAGTCTGCGGGCAATATCCAGATTGCAGTCCTCCAAATCACTTGAGCAGGTCACAACTGTGAGCAGGAGACAGTCCCTTGCAGCAGGGCACTAGAATCACTGAAATGCAGGTAACACAGGAGTAATATCAAGAGTGCACAGGAAAAAACAGAGATATATATAAGAAACACAGGCTAGGAGTGCACAGGTAACTGAGTGCAGAGGGAGACACAGTGCTGAGGGAAGACTAGATGATGGCAGTGCACGGGGTCACAGGTAAAAGACACAGGCTGGTGAACACGAGCATCACAGGAGCAAGCACTGGGACATGGGCTGGAGTACACAAGGTTGGATGAAAGCCAGAAAATAAAGGACACACTGGGATCACTGAGACATACAGGAGCTGGGAAAGGATGGACTTGCCGCCATGGCTAACAGAGGGTGAAATTAGGGAAACGCTGGATAAAATTAACACAAATAAATCACCAGGCCCGGATGGTGTACATCTGAGAGTACTCAAAGAACTTAGTAAAACTATATCTTGACCACTGTTCCTGATCTTTGCTGACAGTATTATGACAGGAAATATACCAGGTGATTGGAGGAAAGCTAACGTGATACTGATATCCAAAAAAGGGCAGAGGCATGTCCCGGTAAATTATAGGCCGGTCAGCCTGACTTCGAGAGTATGTAAACTTCTGGAGTGGATGATAAGGGACTATATCGTAGAGTTTGCTAAAGACAACAACATCATCAGCAGTAATCAGCCCAGGTTTACAAATGGGCGTTCTTGTCAAACCAATCTGTTAACAATCTACGAGGAGGGGAGCTGTGAGCTAGATAGGGGGAGACCAGTGGATGTGGTGTACCTGGATTTTGCTAAGGCTTTTGATACAGTTCCCCACAAGCGCTTAATTTATAAAATAAGGTCTGCAGGCATCAACCACAAGGTTTGCTCTTGGATACGGAACTGGTTAAAAGGGCGTGTCCAAAGGGTGGTAATAAATAGCGCATACTCAGACTGGTCTGGGGTGGTATGTGGGGTTCCCTAAGGCTCAGTCCTGGGACCAACCTTGTTCAATTTATTCATAATCAGCATTGAGGACGGGATCATTAGCTCGATGTCAGTTTTTGCAGATGACACAAAATTGGGCAGGGCAATAACTTCACAACATGAGGCAGATAACTTACAGAATGACCTGAAAAAAATAGCAGAGTGGGCGACTACATGCCAAATGAGGTTTAATGTGGAGAAGTGTAAGGTTTTGCACTTGGGGACTAAAAACATAAAAGCACAACCTTTGGGGGAATCAAAAATGGAGAAAGATCTGGGAGTCTTGGTAGAGGATAGACTAAGCAATAGCATGCAATGTCAAGCAGCAGCTGCCAAAGCCGGCAGAATATTAGCATGCATAAAGAAAGGGATGTATTCCAGAGATAAAACTATAATCCTACTACTTTATAAAACTGTGGTCCGACCACTAGGGATGATCGAACGGTTGGGGTCGACCATCGGTTCGACCCGAACATTGACTGTTCGAGGTTCGGCCGAATTCCGAACTTTTTGCTGACAAAGTTCGAAATTCGGCAACCAGAACCGACCAAAATGCAATGGGACAGGAACTGGGCTTTAAAAGCCTGTGATTGGACCAGAACCATCAGTAAAAGCCAATTGAGGGGGCAGGAGAATGCTAGGAATGTGATTGGAGTGACTAGGGGGTCCAGAGGCCAATCATTAGTGAATACGCTCCCCAGTATATAAGAAACCCCCGCCAAATCTCTACCATTTTAATACAGGGCTGTGGAAGAGAGTGGAAGCAGTTCTGTTACTTCTGCTCTCAAAGTGTCATTTAGCAAATATTAGTGTGAGGAAAGGGATATCTAGTGTAGTTAGGGTACTATTTTCCACTATAGTTAGATTTAATAATCTAGTTTCTGTAGGGAAAGTGTTAAGTGTAAGGGGACCGTAGTGTAGTGTAGGGTTAACTGACTCTGACTGCTATGGCAGGGTGACAAAACCCTTCCATGTCAGGGTGACCGCTATAGAGAAAAGATTGTTTCTCTTAGAACACTTATAGAACCGGATAGTGGCTTCGCCCCTGTCACCCTGCTTTTTGCTGCAGGCGTTTATAGGGCTTTTTTGAGGACATGTTTGGAGTCAGGCATGACATCTGAACTTCTGTGTAGGGGTATATATACACACACACATGTATATATATATATATATATATATAGATATACACATACACACATATAGGTGTGAAAATAGCAGAAACCTATGCTTGCGCTAATGAAATAATTAACACCCAATATGGCTTCTCTGCTATAACATCTATATGTGTGTATGTGTATAAATACATATAAGTGTGTGTGTATATATACCCCTATACAGAAGTTCAGATGTTTTGCCTGCCTCCAAAGACCCCAAAAAAATGCCCAAAAAAACGCCTGCTGCAAAAACACACCTGGGCGTTTTTGTAGCTGGCGTTTTTTTGGGCATTTTTTGGGCATCTTTGGAGGCAGGCATAACATCAGAACTTCTGTGTAGGGGTATATATACACACACACACACACATGTATGTATATATACACATACACATATATAGGTGTGAAAGTAGCAGAAACCTATGCTTGCGCTAATGAAATAATTTACACCCATATGGCTTCTCTCCTTTTACACCTATATGTGTGTATGTGTATAAATACATATAAGTGTGTGTGTATATATACCCCTATACAGAATTTCAGATGTTATGCCTGCCTCCAAAGACCCCCAAAAAATGCCCAAAAAAAAAACGCCTGCAACAACACACCTGGGCGTTTTTTTTTTTTTTGGCGCAGGCATTTTTTTGGGCATTTTTTGGGGGTCTTTGGAGGCAGGCAAAACATCTGAAATTCTGTATAGGGGTATATATACACACACACTTATATGTATTTATACACATACACACATATAGGTGTTATAAAAGAGAAGCCATATGGGTGTTAATTATTTCATTAGCGCAAGCATAGGTTTCTGCTACTTTCACACCTATATATGTGTATGTGTATATATACATACATGTGTGTGTGTGTATATATACCCCTACACAGAAGTACAGATGTTATGCCTGCCTCCAAAAATGCCCAAAAAATGCCCAAAAGAACGCCTGAAACAAAACCGGCAAGGTGTGAAAATAGCGGAGCCATATCCCTGTTCTATTGCAATTCTAATACAAACAAACTTTTTTTTCTGGTTCTGGACATGCTACAGAGCTGAAACTTCACATGTACATTTTTTAGATCCCCCCAGACACTAAATCCAAAGAAATCTCATTTTTTTTTCAATAATTTTTTCAATAATTGGCTCTCTATCAAAAATGACAATTTTTAAGAACTTTTTTTTGTGTGATTAATAGTCCCTGGGGCATGACCCAGAACCCTAGGCACTTTTATTGGGTTTTAGGGCTTCAAAATGGTGTTTTTTGATTACCGAAGTTCAGGTCCCATTGATTTCAATGGGGTTCTGAAATCCGGGCCGAACTTTCGGGAAGTTCGGGTGTTCTGGTCGAACCGAACTTTTGAAAAGTTCAATCATCCCTACCGACCACATCTGGAGTATTCTGTCCAATTCTGGTCGCCAGTCCTCAGGATGGATGTGTTGGAACTGGAGAGAGTCCAGAGAAGAGCAACTAAACTAATTAGGGGATTGGAGGACCTTAATTATGAAGAGCGTTTACAATCGCTTGATTTATTCTCCCTGGAGAAGAGACGCCTGAGAGGGGACATGATAGCAATTTACAAATACCTCAATGGTGATCTCAGCATAGAAGAAAAATGATTCAGTCGCAAGGACTGCATAAGGACATGAGGACATACAATGCAATTAGAGGAGAAGCTTTTTAACCTCAGGCAATGCAGGGGGTTCTCTACTGTTAGGGCTACAAGATTGTGGAATTCTCTACCACAAGAGGTAGTTTCTAAAGGAATTATGGCTACTTTCAAAAGACTCTTGGACATACATCTCAAGAATCAGAACATTAGGGCTATGAGAAATGATTACGGCCACACACACCTACACAGGTTGAACTGGATGGACTATTGTCTTTATTCAACCTTAACTACTGTGTAACTATGTAACACATAAGGTCATGGAGAAAGCACTGGGAAACACTAGAAATATCGAAAGAAACAGATGGGGTCCGGCTGCTAGTAAGTAAATGCATTGCTTGAACACTGAGTAATCTGTACACTAGTCTTTTTAAGATAGCACCTCTGTCTACCAGTGGATGGAAGGCAGCAACTGCATGCAGTGGGAAACACCTGGCACTGGAGCGTGAAACAGATAAGGGTGACAATTCTTCCACACCCATTTGTGTCCAAAGAACATACCGACCTAAGATGGCCAAAGATGGATTGAAATATCGCCTGTATAGCTGGGACTGTCTGAATTTAGAATTCATGTGTGGTCACTGCAGTTGAGCAGAAGTTGATCTACTGCTTGATTTCTGTTCAACCACCCTTTTGGATAAAAAGGGGTTCAATTAGTGGCTGCAGTGCTGATGTTTGTAATAAGACAGCAGAGGCAAAATTCTTTGACAGATAATTTTTTGACAGCAGTCAAAATTCAATAGAGCAGGATTTCCCCATCCACCTCTAATGTATGAATGGGGGAATCGGTTCAAGTTTCTTCATTCAGCACACTGGCTGAACAAAAAAATAAAAAGCTGCAAAAAAAAAAGTGTAAAATACACTTCTTTCATTAGTAACCAAGAAGATTATAATTACACAAAATTGTCCTAAATTACCAAGACTATTGATTTACATTCCATATACATATAATGATTGAATTACCATGCTCTACAATTCCCATGTCTTTGTAGAATGGTTTGCATCTTTAACAAGCAGTAATCATTTCTCAACTCCTCCTGATAGTAACAGACAGCAGTAATATGATTGCAGAATTATTAATAACCAAGTGGATTTTTACTTGATAGAGGTGAATGATAAGATCTAATAAAATCAGGAAGGCATTGAATTATTATTATTAATTTTCTTGTGAAGGATTGAAGTAATAAGCAAGAAACAGGACCTTTTGCTACTTGACCCTTATTTTACCAAGTATGACAAAAACTGAAACTTAGCTTTCCTCAGTCACAGTAATTATGTGCTATTTATTCTGTGTCACACAAATGGCTTTAAAAGAATTGCTACAAATGCAGAGTTTTTGTTGACTGTGCTTTTTTCTGTCCATTATCTAATGTGTTTCTATGCCCCTTAGGTCACTTGAATATAACTGTGCTATCTTTAAGGTCACCCTAAACCTTTCTTCAATGGCCTTTGATTGCAGAGCAGAAACATCTAGCATTGTTGTAACACAGAGGTCATCATAGTTTTTGCACTGGCTATGGTTATCATGGCTGTGAATTTTCTTTGATACACTATTTGATGCTGTTTCATTTTTTTCCCACATAATATTGTCTCTTTCTGAAAAATAAAGATCCTTAACCCTCGGTATACCGGCTTTTTTTTGTAACACCTTGCACCGCCAGGGTCTATTAGGCCCTGTTAGATTGTTTGGTACATATAAAGAATAAATGTATCACGTTTTAGTATAATTATTTTTATTGTGAAACAGGGTAATTATGGATTTTGATTATAATTTTAGCTAGTAAAATTTTGAATAACCATGAAATACTAAGAAATGCTTACTCATTTGAAGATAATAAAGTGTATTCTCCATATTTTGAGCACTAAATGTGAAGAGTATTTAGTCTTATATTATTTTGCACATAAATTCACAGATAACGATAAAAATGATAAAGAAATTGTCAATTAAGAGAAATGTGAAATTTGGATATGTAGGTGTCGGGCATAGGTAGTTAGAAAAGTTATGCTAATATGATGAAAAAGTCATATTAGCACTGAAGTTATTTCTTACACATGGCATAGATAAACTTGCAATTACACCCCAAAATATATTCTGCTACTCCTCCTGAGTATGGCAATACCACATATGTAGGATTTTTCTACAGCCTGGCCACATACAGAGGCTTAATATCCAAGTAGCACCGTCAGGCGTTCTAAAGGCATAAATTACACATTTAATTTCCTGAGTACCTATCACATTTTTGAAGGCCCTAGGGCACCAGGACAATGGAGTTACCCACAAAATGACCCCATTTTGGAAAGAAAACACCCCAATGTATATTCTACGAGGCATAATGAGTCTTTTGAACATGTCATTTTTTTCCACAAGTTTTTGGAAGATGTGGAAAGAAAATGAAAATTTATTTCTTTTGTCCACAAGCTTGTTAATTTATAAGATATTTCTAACACATGGTATGTACATAGCAAAAAATTCACCCCAAAATACATTCTGCTACTCCTCCTGAGTATGGCAATACCACATGTGTGAGACTTTTCCACAGACTGGCCGCATACATAGGCCCAACATGCAAGTAGCACCTTCAGACTTCTGACACATAGCATGTGCATACCAAGAATTACACCCCAAAATACCTTCTGCTGAGCAAAGGGTAAAAAAAAAAAGGATTGGCAATGGTTTTTAGCAGGCAGGAATACTGCCCAAGCACAGGAAAAGCATTGGTCCAGACAGCCAACGGAAATGTCCAGGAATTGTCCTGCCAGCAAGCAGAGATATGCCAAAGTATTGGTCCTGGCAGTAGTTCAGGTAGAAGGTAGAGGCATGGCCAGTCCAGGTGGCAGGCAGAGGCATGGCCAGTTCAGGTGGCAACAGACAGCACTATAAGGCTTAGGGCCTTGATCAGGTAAGACCTAAGGACAGCGGTAGAGGCTTCCCCCACCCAAATCTCTTTGAAGCCTCCGAGTCTCCAGACCCTAATCTGAGAAAACTGGGAGAAAAAAGTATTCTCCACTCAGAAATTCTATTCTGGAGCCCCTCACATATGTGAGACCCCTGTGCTGTCTTAAATTCCCACTAATACAGTGGCAGGGCAAACGATCAGTTCAGGAGGCAGGCAAAAAGCATGGTCATTTAACAGGTCAAACCACGTGTAAGGCAGAAACATGGTTGGCAGAGTCGATAAACAATCCGGAACATACACAGAAATAGCAGAAACTGGAAAAATACCTTCTCATCATAGTCGATAAACAGTCGGGTCATACACAGAAATAGCAGATGGTGGAAACTGGAAAAATGTCTTTACTTCACTAATAGTGTAGTGAAGTGTGATAAATCCGATAGCACTCTCCAATACAGAGGCCTGGCTGGGAGGGATATTGGGGACAGTAGTATCAGGTGTCACAGCGAATTCCTCTACTTGAACATACACAACATTTTTTGGGGGGTTTGTCACCTGTGTGAGTAGAAGGGAGGATATCAGGGAAGTGCCTTTCATGAAGTTTGACTAATGTGTTGGAGCAAATTTGTTCAGGAGCATGGCCATGGGGATAGAGAAGGGCTGTGATAACATCCTCTTGAAATTTTAGATAGGTTAGGTATCTTTGGGTGCATTTGGAAAAAATAACATATGAATTGAACAGGGCTAGTTGAATCAAGTAAATGGTGACTTTATTTTACCAAAACAGTGATCTCCTGGTGGCCAAGCAGGGCTGCATCAAATGGTTATTTATATCCACCCCCCATGAATAGGTTATATTCATGTAAACATTTTGTCTTATGGGCAGGACCTCATCTTGTCTGAAGTTCCACCAAGGTGTCATCATGTATTGTGGAAAGTATGTAGATGTCTCTATTATCTCTTCACTTTTGGGCTAGTACCTCTTCCTTCCACATACTGGCTTCCCCCCCCCCCCCCCCATTCAATTTCTTGGTGTCCAATCTCTGTGGGGAGCCCTTTAAGTATGACCATGCTGTCCCACAGGCCACAGTCTTCTTTAGGTAGAGATGAAAAGTGATAGACTCATGTAAAAATTGTCTACTTTTAGGTGATAACTAGAGTTGACACCTGGATGTTCGGGTTCGTCGGGTTCGACCGAACTTGAAAAAAAAGTCCGGGTTCGTGACCCGGACTTAACCCGAACTTTGTCCTGACCCCGAACCGCATTGAAGTCAATGAAGACCCGAACTTTTGAGCACTAAAATGCCTTTAAAACAAACATGGAAAGGGCTAGAGGGCTGCAAATTGCATCAAAATCATCTTAAGAGCAGCATGGCAAGTGCTCTGCAAACAAATGTGGATAGGGAAATAACTTAAAAGAACTTAAAAAACAGAAAAATAAAAAATAATCATCTTCAATGATGTAGGAGGAGGACGAGGCCCATATGGAGTAGGAGGTTGAGGTGGCGGAGGATATGGCGGTGGATATGGCGGTGTAGGTGGAGGCGGCGGCAGTGGAGGAGGAGGTAGCCAATGCTGGTTTTTAATAAAAAAAAATTTTTAATTCGGGTACACCCCAAAAGGGGTAAGGCCGGTAAACATGACTATTCTGCACAAGGTACGGACAAGTCCTGTGGGATCCATGCCTGGTTCATTTTAATGAACGTGAGCTTGTCCACATTGGCTCTGGACAGGTGGCTGCGCTTGTCTGTGATAACACCCCCAGCCATGCTAAATACCCGAGCACTTCCCAGACCCAGAAGTTGAAGGGGGCAGACCCGTCATTCAGTAGGTCTAGGCGTGTGCACACATACTGCTCCACCATGTTAGTGAAATGCTGCCTCCTTCTAAGACGTTTCATATCAGCTGCTGGTGCTAAAAGAATCAAAGATTCCTGCGAGCAACCTTCCTGTCTTTAGCCCCGTACACACGTACTGATCGTTGGCCGTCTTTTGTCCAGGGCTGTCCTGTCCGCTGAAAAGTGCAAAAGACTGCACACAAATTTTGTCGGCCAACAACAGCCGACTGCAGAAGTGATGTCATGTGATGGTTAACTTTCCGTGTCTTTTTTCTTCTCTGAGCATGCCCAGTCTTGCAAATCTGCTGATTGTCGGCCGAATTCTGTACTGACTGGCGAACAATCGGCCGTTCTGGTGTTGGCCAACAAAAATTTTAATGCCTGCATGACAGATTCTGTTCGGCCGAAAATGCGCTGTCAGCTGTCGGAAGCATCATACTAACATGCCTACAATCGGCCGATCGGTCGTCGGCTGAATATTTATGGCCGACAATCGGTACGTGTGTACGGGACAATAGATTTTTAAAATGCCGCAAACACTTCAGATTCTCATAAAGTGCAAAGAGCCAATAAATATATAATTAGTGTTGCGCAAAATAAAAATCTATCCAAATGTGTACAAATTAAAAATATGTAGCAAAAAAATTATATAAATATATATATATGTGTATAACCCTCAAGCAAAAGATTCCAATTTCATAATCTTAAAATGCTGTATCATAAGAAAAATCCAATGATGAAAAGTATAAAATAAATAAATAAATACAAATATATAGTTGTGTACAGTGTGATTCCTAAAAATAATATAAATATATATATGTGTATAACCCTCAAGCAAAAGATTCTAATTTCATAATCTTAAAATGCTGTATCATAAATAAAGTCCAACGATGAAAGGTAAAAAAATATATATAGTTGTGTACAGTGCGATTCCTAGAAATGAATATGAATTGTGCTAGAAGAAAGTGCAAAGTGCTAAATCACAAGTGTGTATCACAATAAATCCTTGTGCTTAAATGCACTGCATATTAATCCATACAATATATAAAGTGCTATAAATGATAAGTAGTATCTGTGGTAAAATAATAAATATATAAGTCCATGCGGCAAATAGCAATCCAGTGTCCAATAAAGTCTTTTGTGACAATCTGTGCAAATAAATCTTCTATAAGTGCTCAAGCCACCAATTTGTGGCGGTGTCCCCAAACCAGGTGAGTAACCGGGGTGTCACAACTGACTCCTAATCGTGCACCCCCTTGTGATTGGGTGCTCACCTTATGTTAGATTCAATTGGGCTCAAATGCTGGATATCAAATGGTTAACGCCTCCAGGTGATCATATCCCATATATCAGCCACTTTCTCCGTAGTAATCAGCATATCATGAAAAATATAAAAGCTCACAATGGTGCTTATACCTTTTAAAAACCTTTTAATTTTATTAAAAATGTGGTAATGCACTCACATGCTTTGGTGCATCCATGCACCTTTAAAAAGCCATCCACGTGTAACCATCTTTAACCACTTCCCGCCCGCCCTATAGCAGATTGACGGCGGGAATGTGGTTGTATTATCCTGACCGGACGTCATATGACCCCCCGGGGGCGCGCAGAGCTGCGATCGGTGATGCGAGGTGTCAGCCTGACACCCTGCATCTCCGATCTCGGTAAAGAGCCTACTGACGTAGCTCTTTACCATGTGACCAGCCGTGTCCAATCACGGCTGGTCACATAGTAAACAGGAAGAGCCGTTGATCGGCTTTCCTTAGTTCGTGCCTGACAGGCACAAGTAAAGGAGCGCCGATCGCTCCCCTGACAGGGGGGGGGGGTCGGCACTGGTAATCAGATCATTGATTGCGGCTCCCCTGAAGGGGGGGGGGGTCGGCACTGGTAATCAGATCATTGATTACCAGTGCAGACCCTCGGGGGGGGGGTGCCACTAGAACCACCAGGGATGCCCATCCATGACCCCAGGGATGCCAACCTATGACCCCAGGGATGCTCACTATGGCCACCAGGGATGGCAATCAGGGAGCCCCCCATTGCCCTCCCCATCAGTGCTGCCCGCCAGTGCCCTCCCTATCAGTGCTGCCCACCAGTGCCCATCATTGCCATCTTTCAGTGTCGCCCACCAGTGCTGCCTATCAGTGCCCATTAGTGCCTATCAGTGCCGCCCGTCAGTGCCGATCAGTGATGCCTATCAGTGCCCATCAGTGCCCACCAGTGCCACCTATCAGTGCCCGTCAGTGCCACCTATCAGTGCCCATCAATGCCGCCTATCAGTGCCCAGCAGTGCCGCCTATCAGTGCCCACCAATGCTGCATATCTGTGCTACCTATCAGTGCCACATATCAGTGCCTATCAGTGCCGCCTATCAGTGCCGCCTATCAGTGCCACCCCATCAGTGCCACCCCATCAGTGCCTTCTCATCAGTGCTCATCAGTGCAGGAAAAAACGTATTTATTTACAAAATTGTATAACATAAACAAAAAAACTTTTTTTCAAACTTTTCGGTATTTTTTTATTTGTTTAGCAAAAAGGAAAAAACCCAGAGGTGATCAAATACCACCAAAAGAAAGCTCTATTTGTGGGGGGAAAATTACATAAATTTGGTGTAGGTACAGTGTTGCATGACCGCGCAATTGTCATTCAAAATGCAACAGCGCTAAAAGGGGAAAATTGGCCTGGGCAGGAAGGGGGTGAAAATGCCCTGTATTGAAGTGGTTAAAGTACCGTTGTGGTATAGTGGGAGACGCTTCAGCTGTGTCCTATCCTCTGCAGTGGATTCAGTCCAACAGCCTGACAGTCTCGCAAATCTCTCGGGGAAGCGCTCCGTCCGTCCTTGCCCTTCCCCTATGCGTGACGACACAAGGGACCACATGTCTTCCTCAGGGGGATTTGATTGGACCGCGGGGTGCTCAATGTATTATATAGGATAGATCGGCTACATTTTACCGAAGCTCAATGGGAATTGAATGGACTATTAAAATCACGTGGAGCGCAATATAATCATAGTATAAAAGGGCGAACAGGAGCTAACTGTCTCTTAGTGTCTCCCACATGACCACTCGGGTATATTTATCTAAAAATAACATGTACAATATGTAAAATATTTATATGAGTGACAATGTACTATAATAAAAACATAGGTTAAAAAATAGGTTAACCACTTAAGCCCCGAAAGATTTTACCCCCTTCCTGACCAGGGCCTATTTTGCGATTCGGCACTGCCTGACTTTAACGGACAATTGCGCGGTCGTGCGATGCTGTACCCAAACAAAATTGACGTCATTTTTTTCCCACAAACAGAGCTTTCTTTTGCCAGTATTTGATCACCTGTGCAATTTTTTGATCATGCGCTATAAACAAAAAAAGAGCGTCAATTTTGCAAAAATAACAATATTTTTCACATTTTTTATATGAAATTCCCCAAAAAAATGTAAAAATCTAAATTTTTTAACATGTTCAGCCAATTTGTTTTATGCTACATATGTTTGGTAAAAAAATTGCAAAAAGCGTATTTTGATTGGTTTGCGCAAAAGTTATCGCGTTTACTAACAAAGGGAGGGATTTTTGTCATTTTTGTTGTTTTTTTTAACGCGTAATGGCGGCGATCTGCAATTTTTTTTGCGGTACTGCGACATTGCGGTGGACAGATTGGACCCTTGACTGACATTTTTGACACTTTTGGGGTTACCAGTGACATTTCTACAGTAATCAGTGCTATACATATGCACTGTCACTGTAAAATTACACTGGCAGTGAAGGGGTTAACTTTTTTTTGAGAGGGAGGGGTTATGTGTGTCCCTAGGGGCGTGATTCTAACTGTGATTGGCTGTGGCTTGAGGTGTAGGAACAGTGATCAATAGTGTTGAGCGAACACGGACTGTATTATTCGTGTTCGTACCGAATAATTGGATTTTTGTTACCCGAACACGAACACGGACACTTTACTGTATATTCGGGTAAAAATCCGTGTTCGGTCGTTTTATTTCCGGGTTTTGCATGCTTTGGCGCTCTTTTCATGGCGGGCTTTCAACAGCCAATCAACAATCGTTTAACTGGTGTGCCTTAAGCCATCCCAGCCATGCCTGCAAATGTCTCAGTAGCTGTGATTGGCCGTCTGAAGCATGTGACCAAGTCTTTATAAGTTCGAGGCAGCCGCAGCGGCGTCATTATGCTGCTTAGATCAGGGACAGAGCACACATCAACGTGCTGGCTGCTGATTAGGGAAAGATAGGCAGGAAAAAACCATTTGTGTCCGGATAGAATTGAGGGACAGGTCGGAGTGTTTAGGCAGGGCGAGTTGTAGGCATTTTAGGGATAGAGTCTGCTGAATTATAGGGTCAGTGTGTTCTACAAACTACAATCGATATTGCTGTGTGGGGTGGGGTCTGCACTTAGTTCTCCTGATCTACGATCTCTTCTCAATCCTGTTAGGGACAGAGTCTGCTGAATTTTAGGGAAAGTGTGTTCTACAAACTACAATCGATATTGCTGTGTGGTGTGGGATAGGAGATAGGCAGGTGTCAGTGATCCACATCCATTTTTCTGTGTGTGGGCTGCAGTGAACACAATCTTTTTGGGGTGCAGTGAACACAATCCTTTTGGAGTGCAGTGAACAAAATCTTTGTGGGGTGCAGTGAACAAAACCTTTGTGGGGGTACAGTGAACACAATCTTTGTGGGGTGCAGTGAAGACAATCCTTGTGGGGTGCAGTGAAGACAATCCTTGTGGGGTGCAGTGAACAAAATCTTTGGGGGGTACAGTGAACACAATCTTTGTGGGGTGCAGAGAAGACAATCCTTGTGGGGTGCAGTGAACAAAATCTTTGGGGGGGGGGTACAGTGAACACAATCTTTGTGGGGTGCAGTGAACAAAACCTTTGTGGGGTGCAGTGAACACAATCTTTGTGGGGTGCAGTGAAGACAATCCTTGTGGGGTGCAGTGAAGACAATCCTTGTGGGGTGCAGTGAACAAAATCTTTGGGGGGTACAGTGAACACAATCTTTGTGGGGTGCAGTGAACAAAACCTTTGTGGGGTACAGTGAACACAATCTTTGTGGGGTGCAGTGAACAAAACCTTTGTGGGGTACAGTGAACACAATCTTTGTGGGGTGCAGTGAAGACAATCCTTTTGGAGTGCAGTGAACACAATCTTTGTGGGGTACAGTGAACACAATCTTTGTGGGGTGCAGTGAACAAAACCTTTGTGGGGTACAGTGAACACAATCTTTGTGGGGTGCAGTGAACACAATCTTTGTGGGGTGCAGTGAACAAAACCTTTGTGGTGTGCAGTGAACACAACCTTTGTGGGGTACAGTGAACACAATCTTTGTGGGGTGCAGTGAACAAAACCTTTGTGGGGTACAGTGAACACAATCTTTGTGGGGTACAGTGAACACAATCTTTGTGGGGTGCAGTGAACAAAACCTTTGTGGGGTACAGTGAACACAATCTTTGTGGGGTGCAGTGAACAAAACCTTTGTGGGGTACAGTGAACACAATCTTTGTGGGGTGCAGTGAAGACAATCCTTTTGGAGTGCAGTGAACAAAATCTTTGTGGGGTACAGTGAACACAATCTTTGTGGGGTGCAGTGAACAAAATCTTTGTGGGGTACCGTGAACACAATCTTTGTGGGGTGCAGTGAAGACAATCCTTTTGGAGTGCAGTGAACAAAATCTTTGTGGGGTACAGTGAACACAATCTTTGTGGGGTGCAGTGAACAAAATCTTTGTGGGGTACAGTGAACACAATCTTTGTGGGGTGCAGTGAAGACAATCCTTGTGGGGTGCAGTGAAGACAATCCTTGTGGGGTGCAGTGAACAAAATCTTTGGGGGGTACAGTGAACACAATCTTTGTGGGGTGCAGTGAACAAAACCTTTGTGGGGTACAGTGAACACAATCTTTGTGGGGTGCAGTGAACAAAACCTTTGTGGGGTACAGTGAACACAATCTTTGTGGGGTGCAGTGAAGACAATCCTTTTGGAGTGCAGTGAACACAATCTTTGTGGGGTACAGTGAAGACAATCCTTTTGGAGTGCAGTGAACAAAATCTTTGTGGGGTACAGTGAACACAATCTTTGTGGGGTGCAGTGAACAAAACCTTTGTGGGGTACAGTGAACACAATCTTTGTGGGGTACAGTGAACACAATCTTTGTGGGGTGCAGTGAACAAAACCTTTGTGGGGTACAGTGAACACAATCTTTGTGGGGTGCAGTGAACAAAACCTTTGTGGGGTACAGTGAACACAATCTTTGTGGGGTGCAGTGAAGACAATCCTTTTGGAGTGCAGTGAACAAAATCTTTGTGGGGTACAGTGAACACAATCTTTGTGGGGTGCAGTGAACAAAATCTTTGTGGGGTACCGTGAACACAATCTTTGTGGGGTGCAGTGAAGACAATCCTTTTGGAGTGCAGTGAACAAAATCTTTGTGGGGTACAGTGAACACAATCTTTGTGGGGTGCAGTGAACAAAATCTTTGTGGGGTACAGTGAACACAATCTTTGTGGGGTGCAGTGAAGACAATCCTTGTGGGGTGCAGTGAAGACAATCCTTGTGGGGTGCAGTGAACAAAATCTTTGGGGGGTACAGTGAACACAATCTTTGTGGGGTGCAGTGAACAAAACCTTTGTGGGGTACAGTGAACACAATCTTTGTGGGGTGCAGTGAACAAAACCTTTGTGGGGTACAGTGAACACAATCTTTGTGGGGTGCAGTGAAGACAATCCTTTTGGAGTGCAGTGAACACAATCTTTGTGGGGTACAGTGAAGACAATCCTTTTGGAGTGCAGTGAACAAAATCTTTGTGGGGTACAGTGAACACAATCTTTGTGGGGTGCAGTGAACACAATCCTTTTGGAGTGCAGTGAACAAAATCTTTGTGGGGTGCAGTGAACAAAACCTTTGTGGGGGTACAGTGAACACAATCTTTGTGGGGTGCAGTGAAGACAATCCTTGTGGGGTGCAGTGAAGACAATCCTTGTGGGGTGCAGTGAACAAAATCTTTGTTGGGTACAGTGAACACAATCTTTGTGGGGTGCAGAGAAGACAATCCTTGTGGGGTGCAGTGAACAAAATCTTTGGGGGGGGGTACAGTGAACACAATCTTTGTGGGGTGCAGTGAACAAAACCTTTGTGGGGTGCAGTGAACACAATCTTTGTGGGGTGCAGTGAAGACAATCCTTGTGGGGTGCAGTGAAGACAATCCTTGTGGGGTGCAGTGAACAAAATCTTTGGGGGGTACAGTGAACACAATCTTTGTGGGGTGCAGTGAACAAAACCTTTGTGGGGTACAGTGAACACAATCTTTGTGGGGTGCAGTGAACAAAACCTTTGTGGGGTACAGTGAACACAATCTTTGTGGGGTGCAGTGAAGACAATCCTTTTGGAGTGCAGTGAACACAATCTTTGTGGGGTACAGTGAACACAATCTTTGTGGGGTGCAGTGAACAAAACCTTTGTGGGGTGCAGTGAACACAATCTTTGTGGGGTGCAGTGAACAAAACCTTTGTGGTGTGCAGTGAACACAACCTTTGTGGGGTACAGTGAACACAATCTTTGTGGGGTGCAGTGAACAAAACCTTTGTGGGGTACAGTGAACACAATCTTTGTGGGGTACAGTGAACACAATCTTTGTGGGGTGCAGTGAACAAAACCTTTGTGGGGTACAGTGAACACAATCTTTGTGGGGTGCAGTGAACAAAACCTTTGTGTAGTACAGTGAACACAATCTTTGTGGGGTGCAGTGAAGACAATCCTTTTGGAGTGCAGTGAACAAAATCTTTGTGGGGTACAGTGAACAAAATCTTTGTGGGGTGCAGTGAACAAAATCTTTGTGGGGTACAGTGAACACAATCTTTGTGGGGTGCAGTGAAGACAATCCTTTTGGAGTGCAGTGAACAAAATCTTTGTGGGGTACAGTGAACACAATCTTTGTGGGGTGCAGTGAACAAAATCTTTGTGGGGTACAGTGAACACAATCTTTGTGGGGTGCAGTGAAGCCAATCCTTGTGGGGTGCAGTGAAGACAATCCTTGTGGGGTGCAGTGAACAAAATCTTTGGGGGGTACAGTGAACACAATCTTTGTGGGGTGCAGTGAACAAAACCTTTGTGGGGTACAGTGAACACAATCTTTGTGGGGTGCAGTGAACAAAACCTTTGTGGGGTACAGTGAACACAATCTTTGTGGGGTGCAGTGAAGACAATCCTTTTGGAGTGCAGTGAACACAATCTTTGTGGGGTACAGTGAACACAATCTTTGTGGGGTGCAGTGAACAAAACCTTTGTGGGGTACAGTGAACACAATCTTTGTGGGGTGCAGTGAACACAATCTTTGTGGGGTGCAGTGAACAAAACCTTTGTGGGGTGCAGTGAACACAACCTTTGTGGGGTACAGTGAACACAATCTTTGTGGGGTGCAGTGAACAAAACCTTTGTGGGGTACAGTGAACACAATCTTTGTGGGGTACAGTGAACACAATCTTTGTGGGGTGCAGTGAACAAAACCTTTGTGGGGTACAGTGAACACAACCTTTGTGGGGTACAGTGAACACAATCTTTGTGGGGTGCAGTGAACAAAACCTTTGTGGGGTACAGTGAACACAATCTTTGTGGGGTACAGTGAACACAATCTTTGTGGGGTGCAGTGAACAAAACCTTTGTGGGGTACAGTGAACACAATCTTTGTGGGGTGCAGTGAACAAAACCTTTGTGGGGTACAGTGAACACAATCTTTGTGGGGTGCAGTGAAGACAATCCTTTTGGAGTGCAGTGAACAAAATTTTTGTGGGGTACAGTGAACACAATCTTTGTGGGGTGCAGTGAACAAAATCTTTGTGGGGTACAGTGAACACAATCTTTGTGGGGTGCAGTGAAGACAATCCTTGTGGGGTGCAGTGAAGACAATCCTTGTGGGGTGCAGTGAACAAAATCTTTGGGGGGTACAGTGAACACAATCTTTGTGGGGTGCAGTGAACAAAACCTTTGTGGGGTACAGTGAACACAATCTTTGTGGGGTACAGTGAACACAATCTTTGTGGGGTGCAGTGAAGACAATCCTTTTGGAGTGCAGTGAACACAATCTTTGTGGGGTACAGTGAACAAAACCTTTGTGGGGTACAGTGAACACAATCTTTGTGGGGTGCAGAGAAGACAATCCTTTTGGGGTGCAGTGAACACAATCTTTGTGGGGTACAGTGAACACAATCTTTGTGGGGTGCAGTGAACAAAACCTTTGTGGGGTACAGTGAACACAATATTTGTGGGGTGCAGTGAACAAAACCTTTGTGGGGTACAGTGAACACAATCTTTGTGGGGTACAGTGAACACAATCTTTGTGGGGTACAGTGAACACAATCTCATACTTCTGAAGCTTTGAGGGTGCTGCCTGTTCTATACTCCTCCTCCTCCTCCTCATCCATCCTTTTAGGTGTACAAACAATAGTAATTGGGGCCTAGTGTGCTTCTGTACGTGTGAAAAACATACACTTTTTTTGATCATATTTCCTATTCCGTTATTCAATAAAAACCTTTGGGGCTCAATTAAATTGCGGAATAGTCTGTGTCGGTACGTGTGAGATCCACCTTTCCAAGTTTTTGGGGTTCATCTCATACTTCTGAAGCTTTGAGGGTGCTGCCTGTTCTATACTCCTCCTCCTCCTCTTCCTCATCCATCCTTTTAGGTGTACAAACAATAGTAATTGGGGCCTAGTGTGCTTCTGTACGTGTGAAAAACATACACTTTTTTTTGATCATATTTCCTATTCCGCTATTCAATAAAAACCTTTGGGGCTCAATTAAATTGCGGAATAGTCTGTGTCGGTACGTGTGAGATCCACCTTTCCAAGTTTTTGGGGTTCATCTCATACTTCTGAAGCTTTGAGGGTGCTGCCTGTTCTATACTCCTCCTCCTCCTCTTCCTCATCCATCCTTTTAGGTGTACAAACAATAGTAATTGGGGCCTAGTGTGCTTCTGTACGTGTGAAAAACATACACTTTTTTTTGATCATATTTCCTATTCCGCTATTCAATAAAAACCTTTGGGGCTCAATTAAATTGCGGAATAGTCTGTGTCGGTACGTGTGAGATCCACCTTTCCAAGTTTTTGGGGTTCATCTCATACTTCTGATGCTTTGAGGGTGCTGCCTGTTCTATACTCCTCCTCCTCCTCTTCCTCATCCATCCTTTTAGGTGTACAAACAATAGTAATTGGGGCCTAGTGTGCTTCTGTACGTGTGAAAAACATACACTTTTTTTTGATCATATTTCCTATTCCGCTATTCAATAAAAACCTTTGGGGCTCAATTAAATTGCGGAATAGTCTGTGTCTGTACGTGTGAGATCCACCTTTCCAAGTTTTTGTGGTTCATCTCATACTTCTGAAGCTTTGAGGGTGCTGCCTGTTCTATACTCCTCCTCCTCCTCCTCCTCATCCATCCTTTTAGGTGTACAAACAATAGTAATTGGGGCCTAGTGTGCTTCTGTACGTGTGAAAAACATACACTTTTTTTTGATCATATTTCCTATTCTGCTATTCAATAAAAACCTTTGGGGCTCAATTAAATTGCGGAATAGTCTGTGTCTGTACGTGTGAGATCCACCTTTCCAAGTTTTTGGGGTTCATCTCATACTTCTGAAGCTTTGAGGGTGCTGCCTGTTCTATACTCCTCCTCCTCCTCATCCATCCTTTTAGGTGTACAAACAATAGTAATTGGGGCCTAGTGTGCTTCTGTACGTGTGAAAAACATACACTTTTTTTTTATCATATTTCCTATTCCGCTATTCAATAAAAACCTTTGGGGCTCAATTAAATTGCGGAATAGTCTGTGTCGGTACGTGTGAGATCCACCTTTCCAAGTTTTTGGGGTTCATCTCATACTTCTGAAGCTTTGAGGGTGCTGCCTGTTCTATACTCCTCCTCCTCCTCTTCCTCATCCATCCTTTTAGGTGTACAAACAATAGTAATTGGGGCCTAGTGTGCTTCTGTACGTGTGAAAAACATACACTTTTTTGATCATATTTCCTATTCCGCTATTCAATAAAAACCTTTGGGGCTCAATTAAATTGCGGAATAGTCTGTGTCTGTACGTGTGAGATCCACCTTTCCAAGTTTTTGGGGTTCATCTCATACTTCTGAAGCTTTGAGGGTGCTGCCTGTTCTATACTCCTCCTCCTCCTCCTCCTCCTCATCCATCCTTTTAGGTGTACAAACAATAGTAATTGGGGCCTAGTGTGCTTCTGTACGTGTGAAAAACATACACTTTTTTGATCATATTTCCTATTCCGCTATTCAATAAAAACCTTTGGGGCTCAATTAAATTGCGGAATAGTCTGTGTCTGTACGTGTGAGATCCACCTTTCCAAGTTTTTGGGGTTCATCTCATACTTCTGAAGCTTTGAGGGTGCTGCCTGTTCTATACTCCTCCTCCTCCTCCTCCTCCTCCTCATCCATCCTTTTAGGTGTACAAACAATAGTAACTGGGGCCTAGTGTGCTTCTGTACGTGTGAAAAACATACACTTTTTTTTGATCATATTTCCTATTCCGCTATTCAATAAAAACCTTTGGGGCTCAATTAAATTGCGGAATAGTCTGTGTCGGTACGTGTGAGATCCACCTTTCCAAGTTTTTGGGGTTCATCTCATACTTCTGAAGCTTTGAGGGTGCTGCCTGTTCTATACTCCTCCTCCTCCTCTTCCTCATCCATCCTTTTAGGTGTACAAACAATAGTAATTGGGGCCTAGTGTGCTTCTGTACGTGTGAAAAACATACACTTTTTTTTGATCATATTTCCTATTCCGCTATTCAATAAAAACCTTTGGGGCTCAATTAAATTGCGGAATAGTCTGTGTCGGTACGTGTGAGATCCACCTTTCCAAGTTTTTGGGGTTCATCTCATACTTCTGAAGCATTGAGGGTGCTGCCTGTTCTATACTCCTCCTCCTCCTCCTCCATCCTTTTAGGTGTACAAACAATAGTAATTGGGGCCTAGTGTGCTTCTGTACGTGTGAAAAACATACACTTTTTTTTGATCATATTTCCTATTCCGCTATTCAATAAAAACCTTTGGGGCTCAATTAAATTGCGGAATAGTCTGTGTCTGTACGTGTGAGATCCACCTTTCCAAGTTTTTGTGGTTCATCTCATACTTCTGAAGCTTTGAGGGTGCTGCCTGTTCTATACTCCTCCTCCTCCTCCTCATCCATCCTTTTAGGTGTACAAACAATAGTAATTGGGGCCTAGTGTGCTTCTGTACGTGTGAAAAACATACACTTTTTTTTGATCATATTTCCTATTCTGCTATTCAATAAAAACCTTTGGGGCTCAATTAAATTGCGGAATAGTCTGTGTCGGTACGTGTGAGATCCACCTTTCCAAGTTTTTGGGGTTCATCTCATACTTCTGAAGCTTTGAGGGTGCTGCCTGTTCTATACTCCTCCTCCTCCTCTTCCTCATCCATCCTTTTAGGTGTACAAACAATAGTAATTGGGGCCTAGTGTGCTTCTGTACGTGTGAAAAACATACACTTTTTTTGATCATATTTCCTATTCCGCTATTCAATAAAAACCTTTGGGGCTCAATTAAATTGCGGAATAGTCTGTGTCGGTACGTGTGAGATCCACCTTTCCAAGTTTTTGGGGTTCATCTCATACTTCTGAAGCTTTGAGGGTGCTGCCTGTTCTATACTTCTCCTCCTCCTCCTCCTCATCCATCCTTTTAGGTGTACAAACAATAGTAATTGGGGCCTAGTGTGCTTCTGTACGTGTGAAAAACATACACTTTTTTTTGATCATATTTCCTATTCCGCTATTCAATAAAAACCTTTGGGGTTCAATTAAATTGCGGAATAGTCTGTGTCTGTACGTGTGAGATCCACCTTTCCAAGTTTTTGGGGTTCATCTCATACTTCTGAAGCTTTGAGGGTGCTGCCTGTTCTATACTCCTCCTCCTCCTCCTCATCCATCCTTTTAGGTGTACAAACAATAGTAATTGGGGCCTAGTGTGCTTCTGTACGTGTGAAAAACATACACTTTTTTTTGATCATATTTCCTATTCCGCTATTCAATAAAAACCTTTGGGGCTCAATTAAATTGCGGAATAGTCTGTGTCGGTACGTGTGAGATCCACCTTTCCAAGTTTTTGGGGTTCATCTCATACTTCTGAAGCTTTGAGGGTGCTGCCTGTTCTATACTCCTCCTCCTCCTCTTCCTCATCCATCCTTTTAGGTGTACAAACAATAGTAATTGGGGCCTAGTGTGCTTCTGTACGTGTGAAAAACATACACTTTTTTTTGATCATATTTCCTATTCCGCTATTCAATAAAAACCTTTGGGGCTCAATTAAATTGCGGAATAGTCTGTGTCGGTACGTGTGAGATCCACCTTTCCAAGTTTTTGGGGTTCATCTCATACTTCTGAAGCTTTGAGGGTGCTGCCTGTTCTATACTCCTCCTCCTCCTCTTCCTCATCCATCCTTTTAGGTGTACAAACAATAGTAATTGGGGCCTAGTGTGCTTCTGTACGTGTGAAAAACATACACTTTTTTTTGATCATATTTCCTATTCCGCTATTCAATAAAAACCTTTGGGGCTCAATTAAATTGCGGAATAGTCTGTGTCGGTACGTGTGAGATCCACCTTTCCAAGTTTTTGGGGTTCATCTCATACTTCTGAAGCTTTGAGGGTGCTGCCTGTTCTATACTCCTCCTCCTCCTCTTCCTCATCCATCCTTTTAGGTGTACAAACAATAGTAATTGGGGCCTAGTGTGCTTCTGTACGTGTGAAAAACATACACTTTTTTTTGATCATATTTCCTATTCTGCTATTCAATAAAAACCTTTGGGGCTCAATTAAATTGCGGAATAGTCTGTGTCGGTCCGTGTGAGATCCACCTTTCCAAGTTTTTGGGGTTCATCTCATACTTCTGAAGCTTTGAGGGTGCTGCCTGTTCTATACTCCTCCTCCTCCTCATCCATCCTTTTAGGTGTACAAACAATAGTAATTGGGGCCTAGTGTGCTTCTGTACGTGTGAAAAACATACACTTTTTTTTGATCATATTTCCTATTCCGCTATTCAATAAAAACCTTTGGGGCTCAATTAAATTGCGGAATAGTCTGTGTCTGTACGTGTGAGATCCACCTTTCCAAGTTTTTGGGGTTCATCTCATACTTCTGAAGCTTTGAGGGTGCTGCCTGTTCTATACTCCTCCTCCTCCTCATCCATCCTTTTAGGTGTACAAACAATAGTAATTGGGGCCTAGTGTGCTTCTGTACGTGTGAAAAACATACACTTTTTTTTTTATCATATTTCCTATTCCGCTATTCAATAAAAACCTTTGTGGCTCAATTAAATTGCGGAATAGTCTGTGTCGGTACGTGTGAGATCCACCTTTCCAAGTTTTTGGGGTTCATCTCATACTTCTGAAGATTTGAGGGTGCTGCCTGTTCCATACTCCTCTTCCTCATCCTCCCTTTAGGGTAGGAAAAAATTTAATCGGGCCTAGTCTGTGTTTGTACGTGTGAGATACACAGTTTTTTATCCTATTCCGCTATTCAATACACACCCTTTTGGTGTAAAAAACATTAAATTGCGGCATAGTTTGCATATTTGACTGTGAGATACACCCGTGCGATACTGTTGTTCTTTTGTTCCGCTATTCAATAAAGACCTTTCTAGGGCAAGATCTTAAATTTCAGAAATATGAGGAGAGCGTCAAATAGGGGCCGTGGCCTGGGTCGTGGTGGTGCTGCTGCTAGAGCTCCTGTTGCAAGGAGAGGACATGGTCGATCTGTGCCAGCTACACGCACAAGTGAAACACCTTCCTCAAGTGTGAGTAGGCGACAGAACCTGCATCAGTATTTGGTAGGGCATCATACGCCCCTAGAAGTGATGAGGCCAGAACAAGTGGAGGCGATAGTAGATTGGTTTGCTGCTGACAGTGCCTCCAGTTCCTTCACATTGTCTCCCACCCAGTCTACTGCAGAAAGGTCAGAGTTGGCACCTGCAGCCGATGTCCAACCGTCTTTCACCTCACCCCCTTGCAAATCAGGCAAGCAGTCTGAGCCCCAAGCCATACAGCAGTCTCTTCTTCTTTTTGATGACTCTGTCAGCAGGGTTTCCCAGGGCCATCCACCTAGCCCTGCCCCAGAAGTGGAAGAGATTGAGTGCAGCGATGCCCAACCACTTATTTCTCAAGATGAGTACATGCAAGGATCATCACAGCACGTCTCCGATGATGACGAAACGCAGGTGCCAACTGCTGCGGCGTTCAGCATTGTGGAGACCGACAAGGAGGGCAGGGGTGAAGACTGGGTGGAAGATGATGTGGAGGACGATGAGGTCCTCGACCCCACATGGAATGAACGTCATGCAGGTGACCTGAGTAGTTTGGAGGAAGAGGCGGTGGTCGCACAGAGCCACCAGCACAGCAGAAGAGGGAGCAGGGTGCAGAAGCGGAGCGGCCGTGCCCTAGACACTTCGCCCGCTACTGCCCAACGCAGCAAGGGAACGAGCGCACCAAAGTCAGCTCAAAGGAGTTCTCTAGCGTGGAATTTTTTAGAAAATGTGCTGATGACAGGACACGAGTGGTTTGCACCCTGTGCAATCAGAGCTTGAAGCGAGGCATAAACCTTCTCAACCTGAGCACAACCTGCATGATCAGGCATCTAAGTGCAAAGCACGAGCTGCAGTGGAGTACACACCTTCAAAACCAAGAAACGTCTCTGGCTCATCCTGCTTCCTCTTCTGCTGCAGTCTCGGCCGCTCCAGCCACATCTGTAGTGATACCGGCACCTGCCACCCCGCAAACAGACGATCTGTCAGCAACACCACCACCTGGGTCACCAACAACCATCTCCACAATGTCCCGTGGAAGCGTTCAGCTTTCCATCTCCCAAACACTTGAGAGGAAGAGGAAGTACCCCCCTACCCACCCGCGATCCCTGGCCCTGAATGCCAGCATTTCAAAATTATTGGCCTTTGAAATGCTGTCATTCCGTCTGGTGGAGACGCACAGTTTTAAAAACCTTATGTCGGTGGCTGTCCCACAGTACGTCGTGCCCAGCCGCCACTACTTTTCCAGGCAAGCCATCCCTTCCCTGCACAACCAAGTGGGGGAAAAAATCAGGTGTGCACTGCGCAACGCCATCTGTGCCAAGGTCCACCTAACTACCGATACGTGGACCAGTAAGCACGGTCAGGGGCGTTATATCTCCCTAACGGCACACTGGGTAAATGCAGTGGCGGATGGGCCTGAGGCGGATAGCAATTTGGCGCATGTCCTTCCACCACCGAGGATTGCAGGGCGCTTCAGTTTGCCTCCTGTTCCTAACTCCTCCTACTCCGCTTCCTCATCCTCTACCGCCTCCTCATCCGGACAGCGTAACACCTTCACCACCAACTTCAGCACGGCCAGGGGTAAACGACAGCAGGCAGTTTTACAACTTGCCTGTTTGGGGGACAAACCACACACCGCGCAGGAGTTGTGGAGGAGCATGGAACAGCAGACAAATGAGTGGTTGCTGCCAGCGAGCCTCAAGCCCGGCCTGGTGGTGTGCGATAACGGGAGAAATCTCATAGTAGCTCTGGGCCTAGCCGGTTTGACGCACATCCCTTGCCTGGCGCATGTGCTGAATTTGGTGGTGCAGAGGTTCCTTAAAAAACTACCCCGATATGTCAGAGCTGCTGCAGAAAGTGCGGGCCGTTTGTCCGCACTTTCGGCGTTCTCACCCTGCTGCTGCTCGCCTGGCAGCGCTGCTGCGTAACTTCGGCCTTCCCGTTCACCGCCTCATATGTGACGTGCCCACAAGGTGGAACTCCACCTTGCACATGCTGGAAAGACTGTGCGAGCAGCAGCAGGCCATAGTGGAGTTTCAGCTGCAGCACGCACGCGTGAGTCGCTCTGCGGAACAGCACCACTTCAACACCAATAACTGGGCCTCCATGCGAGACCTGTGTGCCTTGTTGCGCTGTTTTGAGTACTCCACCAACATGGCCAGTGGCAATGACGCCGTTCTCAGCTTAACTATCCCACTTCTATGCCTCCTTGAAAAAACAATTCGGGCGATGATGGAAGAGGATGTGGCACAGGATGAGGAGGAGGAGGAGGATGAAGAGGTAACATTTCCAAGGCTTTCAGGGCAGTCATTCGCAAGGGGCTCCGAGGGTGGGTTCCTGCACACACAAACGCCAGGGACACAATTGTCCAGCAGGGGCACAGTTCTGGAGGATGAGGAGGATGAGGAGGAGGAGGAACTGGAGGAGGAGATGGAACCATGTTCACAGCAGGGTGGCACCCAGGCCAGCTCATGGCCATCACTGGTGCGTGGCTGGGGGGATACAGAGGACACGGACGATACACCTCCCACAGAGGACAGCCTTTCGTCGCCTCTGGGCAGCCTGGCACACATGAGCGATTACATGCTGCAGTGTCTCCACAACGACCGCCGAGTTGCCCACATTCTAACTTGTGCTGATTACTGGGTGGCCACGCTGCTGGATCCCCGTTACAAGGACAACGTACCGTCCTTAATTCACTCACTGGAGCGCGATCGCAAGATGCGCGAGTACAAGCGCACGCTGGTAGACGCGATGCTGCTGGCATTCCCATCTGACAGCGGGGCCACAGTGGAAGCACAAGGCAGAGGAGGAGGAGGAGGAGGTCGCCAACTCAACCAGGGCACCGCCAGCACCTCAGAAGGCAGGGTTAGCATGGCCGAAATGTGGAAAAGCTTTGTCAGCACGCCACAACAAACAGCAGCACCAGCAGCTCAGAATGAACGTCTTAGCAGGAGGCAGCATTTTACCAACATGGTGGAGCAGTATGTGTGCACACGCCTACATGTAGTGAATGAGGGGTCTGCCCCCTTCAACTTCTGGGTCTCCAAATTGGGCACATGGCCTGAGCTTGCCCTTTACGCCTTGGAGGTGCTGGCGTGCCCTGCAGCCAGTGTATTATCTGAACGGGTATTTAGCACGGCTGGGGGTGTTATAACAGACAAGCGCAGCCGCCTGTCCAGAGACAATGTGGACAAGCTCACGTTCATTAAAATGAACCAGGCATGGATCCCACGGGACTTTTCTGTACCTTGTGCAGAATAGCAATGGATACCGACCTTACCCAGCCATTGTTCCATTTTTGCTCTTTCTCACTCTTTTGGGGTGTACCCTCATTTAAAATTTGTGAAAAGAAGCAGTGTTGGCTACCTCGTCCTCCTCCTCAGGGCCAGATTAACATGCAGGCCCCTACCTTTTATATAGGCCCCTGGTTGGCCATATTCACTGTGACCGCTCTTCTGTCACTTGTAAACACAGAAGTCTGGCTTCTATGCTCGCTTCCCCAGGCAGCACCCTCAGAACCTCCCCACACAGCGCGAAGGCCGGACAAGGAGGGACAGTTGCCGATGCATGGATGTGTTTATGGGCTTCAGAGACAGCATCCCATGTTGAATTAGGCATGCATGGCTGCACCCTTCCTCCTCTGGGTGCATGCCAAGGCACGGCCCTTAAGGCCCTTCAAAATCCTCAGCACCAAGACCATGATGCTCTTAATCCGGCCCTGGTCCTCCTCCACCGCCGCTTCCACCTACACCGCCCATAGGTGTGCGCAGCCTATTGCATTAGGGTGTGCACCCCAAAGTTGAAATACACATGCATGTGTTTGCCTACATGTACATGGCCCCGATACATTACTCTCCCTGCTGGCAAAGAGAAATAGAGCAGAGCAGGTGCGAGGGAGATCTTTCCCATCTCCTCACTGGCAAACAGAGCGATAATGCTATGTGCCCTAGGTGATTAGGGTGTGCCCAGGTACACCAGGCACACCCTGTGCGCACGCCTATGACACCGCCACATCCACCACCACCTTAACCTCCCTCCTACTCCATATGGGTCTCGTCCTTCAGAGATGAAGAACATTGTTTTATTTTTCTGTTTTTTTTTGTTGTTTTAAGTTATTTCCCTATCCACATTTGTTTGCAGAGCACTTGCCATGCTCTTAACTACGTTTTGCTGCTATTTGCAGCACTCTAGCCCTTTCCATTGGTGTTTTAGAGCCATTTTAGTGCCTTAAAGTTCGGGTCCCCATTGACTTCAATGGGGTTCGGTGTCCGGGAAAATTTCGGTAAAAGTCCGGGACACGGACCCGGACTTTTTTTTAAAGTTCGGCCGAACCCGTCGAACACGGACATCTAGGTGTCCGCTCAACCCTAGTGATCAATGGTCCTACATAGTAGAACCGTATGATCACTGTTTCTGCACAGGGGAGAATGACAGGCGGCTTGTTTACATCAGCCGCCTGCCTTTCTCCCTCTGCACTGACGATCGCCGAGTGACCGGCGGACATCGGGTCTGCCGGTCATATGCGCGGGGGGGGGGTCCGTGACCGCGCGGGAGCGTGCCTCCGGGGGCGTGCGCTCGCTCCCTAGACCCTCACAGGCTAGCGACGTAGTACTACGTCGCTCTGCCTGTGAGGGGCTGACTGCCGACGTAAATAGTTGTGCGGCAGTCGGCAAGTGGTTAAGAAGTTAAAATATGCACCATCTATATGATCCGGAGGTACAAATATCTGAGGACCTATATCCATTTATAAGAATAAGAAATGTGTGGACCATATAAGGACTCATCAATTAGTGCCTAAATCCACAGTTCCTTAATTATTAAAACCAATTAATTAGCTGAAAGGATGTACGAATTTCTAATAATTACTTATAAAACAGCCTAAATCGAACTCTTTATTATATTATTATTATACCCTTTTATACTATGATTATATTGCGCTCCACATGATTTTAATAGTCCATTCAATTCCCATTGAGCTTTGGTAAAATGGCGCCGATCTACCCTATATAATACATTGAGCACCCCGCCGTCAAATCAAATCCCCCTGAGGAAGACACGTGGTCCCTTGTGTCGTCACATGTAGGGGAAGGGCAAGGACGGACAGAGCACTTCGCCGAGAGATTTGTGAGAATGTCAGGCTGTTGGACTGAATCCACTGCAGAGGATAGGACACAGCTGCAGCGTCTCTCACTATACCACAACGGTACTTTAAAGATTGTTACACGTGGCACCAAAGCATGTGAGTGCATTACCACATTTTTAATAAAATTAAAAGGTTTTTAAAAGGTATAAGCACCATTGTGAGCTTTTATATTTTTCATGATATGCTGATTACTACGGAGAAAGTGGCTGATATATGGGATATGATCACCTGGAGGCGTTAACCATTTGATATCCAGCATTTGAGCCCAATTGAATCTAACATAAGATGAGCACCCAATCACAAGGGAGTGAGTTGTGACCCCCCGGTCACTCACCTGGTTTGGGGACACCGCCACGAATTGGTGGCTTGAGCTGCTGGTGCTGCTGCTTGTTGTGGCGTGCTGACAAAGCTTTTCCACATGTCGGCCATGCTAACCCTGCCTTCTGAGGTGCTGGTGGTGCCCTGGCAGCGTTGACGACCTCTTCCTCCTCCTCCCCTGACTTGGCCTTGTGCTTCCACTGTGCCCCCGCTGTCAGGTGGGAATGCCAGCAGCAGCGCATCTACCAGCGTGCTCTTGTACTCGCTAATCTTCCGATCACGCTCCAGTGAGGGAATTAAGGACGGTACGTTGTCCTTGTAACAGGGATCCAGCAGGGTGGCCACCCAGTAATCATCACAAGTTACTATGTGGGAAACTCAGCGGTCGTTGTGGAGACACTGCAGCATGTAATCGCTCATGTCTGCCAGGCTGCCCAGAGGCAACGAAAGGCTGTCCTCTGTGGGAGGTGTATCCTCTGTGTCCTCCGTATCCCCCCAGCCACGCACCAGTGATGGCCATGAGCTGGCCTGGGTGCCACCCTGCTGTGAACATGGTTCCATATCCTCCTCCATCTCCTCCTCCTCATCCTCGTCATCCTCCAGAACTGTGCCCCTGCTGGACAATTGTGTCCCTAGCGTTTGTGTGTGCAGGAAACCACCCTCGGAGCCACTTGCGAATTACTTCCCTGAAAGCCTTGGAAATGTTACCTCTTTATCCTCCTCCTCCTTCTCCTCATCCTGTGCCACATTCTCTTCCATCATCGCCCGAAGTGTTTTTTCAAGAAGGCATAGAAGTGGGATAGTTATGCTGAGAACGGCGTCATCGGCACTGGCCATGTTGGTGGAGTACTCGAAACAGCGCAACAAGGCACACAGGTCTCGCATGGTGACCCAGTTATTGGTGGTGAAGTGGTGCTGGACCTTGCCACAGATGGCGTTGCGCAGTGCACACCTGATTTTGTCACCCCCTTGGTTGTGCAGGGAAGGGGTGGCTTGCCTGGAAAAGTAGTGGCGGCTGGGCACGACGTACTGTGGGACAGCCACCGCCATAAGGTTCTTAAAACTCTGCGTCTCCACCAGCCGGAATGACAGCATTTCAAAGGCCAGGAATTTTGAAATGCTGGCATTCAGGGCCAGGGATCGCGGGTGGGTAGGGGGGTACTTCCTCTTCTGCTCCAGTGTTTGGGAGATAGAAAGCTGAACGCTTCCATGGTGGTGGTGTTGCTGGTGGATCCTCTGTTTGCGGGGTGGCAGGTGCAACCGTCACTAAAGAGGTGGATGAAAAGGCGGAGACTGCAGCAGCAGAAGAGGAAGCAGGAGGAGCCAGAGACCTTTCTTGGTTTTTGAGGTGCGCACTCCACTGCAGCTCGTGCTTTGCACTTAGATGCCTGGTCATGCAGGTTGTGCTCAGGTTGAAAAGGTTTATGCATTCTCTGTTTACCCATTTAAAGGAAGGGTTGTGTTGCTGTAACCATGGGTAGCCAAGGATAACAGGCAGAAGTGAAGAATCAATAAGAGACAGGATGATCTCCTCTTTATGGAGTGCGCCTACCTGAAGGGTGATTGTGGTGGTCTCAAACTTTACAAGGCCATCTCCTAACGGCTGTCCATTCAGGGTGGTAATGCTCAGGGGTCTAGTCTTTGGAAAAAATAGGATGTTGTTCTCTTTAGCAAAAGTGTAAATCAGGAATATGCCAGTGGCTCCTGAATCTACAAAAGCCTCACAGGAGACAAGTTTAGAGACTAAGTGGAAGATTGCAGATACAGTAATCTTGGTTTTGGAGGAAGTGTTTGTAAGGTCTAACCCAGCTCCTCTGACACTGGTTAGACCCTGCCTTTTACTGGATGGGCTGGGCAACCAGATAGCAAAAGTCCTTTAGGTCCACAGCACAAGCATAAGCCCAATGCACGCCTCCTTTGTCTCTCCGACTCTGTGAGGTGGAGACGGCTGACTTCCATGGGTTCCACAGGAGACTTGGACTCAACAGAAATTTCAGGATCAGACTGAGGTGGTGCTTGGAAAGTAGGGGCCAAACGATATACCAGCCTAGGAAGCTCACGAGTTCTAAGTCTCCCCTGGGACCTTTCATGAGATCCAGACAAGCACACAACTCTATGAATTTTACAAGATCTTCTGGGGAGTCCTTAAAGATCAATTCTTCCTTAATGCGATCTGCAAGACCTTTACGGAAAGCTGCACGTAATGCCCTTGAGTCCCATTTGGTCTCAGCCACCAGGGTACGAAACTCAATAGCATACTGTGCCACAGTCCTGGTACCTTGTTGTATGTCCAAAAGTGAGCTGCAGAAGCTCTATCTAACTTGTCAAATACAGTCTGAAGAGAAGCCAGAAATCTATCAGCGTCTTGCAGAACACAGAATCATTATGTTCCAGGTAAGGATAGACCCATGCCAGGGTTTCCCCCTTTAACCATGAAATTACAAAAGTCACTTTGGCAGAAAATACAGTCTGAAGAGAAGCCAGAAATCTATCAGCATCTTGCAGAACAGGATCATTATGTTCCAGGTAAGGAGAGACCCATGCCAGGGTTTTCCCCTTTTACCATGAAATTACAAAAGTCACTTTGGTTGAAAAAGTACTGAAAGCCCCAGGGTTGTTGCGGAAGTGCAAAAAGTCCTGCCAATGTCATTAGTACAGTAACAGTGCATATTTTTAGCACTGATTACTGTAATAATGTCACTGGTCAAAAGTGTCAGGTATCCAATTTGTCCACTGCAATGTCACAGTCCCGCAAAAAAATCGCTGATCGTGGCCATTATTAGTAAGAAAAATTAAAAATAAATAAAAATGCCATAAAAATATTGCATTGTTTGTAGACTAGGCTTTTGCCCAAACCAATCAATATATGCTTATTGGGATTTTTCTCACCAAAAATATGTAGCAGAATACATATTGACCTAAATTAATGAAGAAATTAGATTTTTTTAAAAACATTTTATTGGATAATTTTATAGCAGAGAGTAAAAAATATTTTTTCAAAATTGCTTGTTTTTTTTGTTTCTAGTGCAAAAAAATATAATCCGCTGGGATGATCAAATATCACCAAAAAGCTCTATTTTTGGTAAAAAAAAAAAAAAGGACATACATTTTATTTGGGTACAGTGTCGCATGACTGCGCAATTGTCAGTTAAAATAATGCAGTACCGTATCGCAAAAAAAAGGCCTGGTCATTAAGGGGGTAAAACCTTTCCGGTCAAGAAGTGGTTAATAATTGGAAATAGGCAGTGATCACTACAGATCGCTCCTGTGTGCCCTATTGGCTGATCATAGTAGACTGAATGTTTACCATGTGTTAGTTTATGAATGGATAAGGAGCCTCTATACAGACTCCTTATTCATTCATTTAATGTGCTGCAGAGAAAGGGACTATCTTCTGTCTCTGACTCTTTCTCTTTCACAAAAAAAGAGATATGGAGGTCTTTTTAGACCTCTGATATCTCATCAAACACCCCTCTCCAAAAAAAAAAATATATATATATATATATATAAATATAATTCTAAAAATAATTTAAAAAGTAAAAAAAAAAAAAAACATAGTAAGACCCCTTTTACATGGAGTGTACTCTGTCAAGCAGATCCGCCTGCTCTGCGGGAGATCTGCCTGATGCTCCCCGCTGAGCAGGCGGATGACAGGTCTGTGTCCACTCCGCTGACACAAAGCGGACACGGACATAGCCCGCTGTTCTATATGCGGCGGTCAGATGGAAATGAACTGCCTGTCCATTTCCATCCAATGCCATCTGATCCAATCTGCAAGATGGATGGAAATGGGATCCCCATCCATCTGTCTTTAATGGCCCGGACCGGATTGGATGCAGGTGGGTATAAATGGACACACGACCATTTACATCAGCCTCTCCATAGAGAACAATGGGAGGTCTGATTGGGCCCATCTGAAAAATGGACAGGCAGACCCGATCAATCTGCTTGCGTGAAAGGGGCCTAAGGCCTTGTTCACACAGGGGATACACAGTGTACATCCCTGCAAGGTGGTATTTACCTTTACAGGGATGCACAAGTGTTTTGTGCATCTCTGTGCAGGCAGTCCCATTGATGTAATTTGGGATGTAGCAACTGCACAAACAGAGCCGTTGCTCCCAATTTGACATCCATGTAGGTCCGCCTGCAAGTGCCTGAGCTCACACTGTCTGTGTTTGGGGTCATACACCCACACCCACACCCACATGGATGTCAGATTGAGAACAGCAGCCATGCCTGTGCAGTCTTTGCATCCCAATTGACATAATTGGGACTGCCTGTACAGGGATACACGGAACACCTGTGCATCCCTCTGCGCGTAAACATGGCCCTCTATGAGCATACACTTTAGTATGCCACATGTGAACAATGCTTTAGTAGTATTTAGCAAGTTATGTTGTGTTTATGTGCGCTATTAATGATTTTAGTGTATTTTTAGTTAAAATAGCGATATGATGAAGATTTGCACAATTATTGCAGGGCCCAAAAAATCAGTAGTACTTTTTTTATTCTACAGTCATGAGCTTTCAGAAAATGTATGGTTTGAGGGGTATTTTTAAATTCTGAAAGCTGAAAGTGAAAAATGGTAACTTCCAGATTTTTGGAATAAATATTTTTTTTTGCAGTTTTGCGAACCTTCAGTTTTCACCAGTTTACAAAAAGGTGTAATTTAAAATGTACAAATATTATTATTTTTTTTAAACTCAATATAGTTTTAACTTTTGTATTTAGCAGGAGTTTCATACATGTTGCCATGTATGAATCCACTATTAATAATTTTAGTGTATTTTTTAAGTGAAAATATTGTTTTGATAAACATTTGCGCAGATATTGCGGTGTCTTAAAAATTAGTAGAACCTTCTTTTTTATTCTACTGGCGATGGGCTTTCAGAAAATATATGATTTGGAGGTTCTTTTACAAACTCTGAAAGTTGTAAGTGAAAATGGAAAACCTCCATATTTTCTGAGAAAATTTTGCGTACGTCCGATTTTCCCTATTTCTCAAAAAGACGAAATTTAAAATGTATAAATATTTGTTATTTATTAACTCAATACAGGTTTAGCTTTTATATTTAGAAGGAACATAGCAGAAAGTTTGGAAAATTTGCTGTGTTTGTATCTGCTAATAATTATTGTAATACATTTTTAGCGAAAATATTGTTTTGGTAAACTTTTGCGCAAATATTTCAGGGCCTTAAAAATCAGTAATATACAGAAAATTGCAGCACTCATGTACAACTCATAATACACCTAATAATCAAATTAAAAGTGCAAAAATCCTCTTTAGGGTAATGATTAGTGTTGAGCGAACACGGACTGTATTATTCGGGTTCGTACCGGATAATTGGATTTTTGCTACCCGGACACGGACCCGAAAACTTTACTGTATGTTCAGGGTTTAAAATCCGTGTTCGGTAATTTTATTTCCTGTTTTGTATGTAATGGCGCACTTTTAATGGCGGGCTTTCAACAGCCAATCAACAAGCGTTTAACTGGTGTGCCTTAAGCCATCCCAGCCATGTCTACTAATGTATTAGTAGCTGTGATTGGCCATCTGAAGCATGTGACCCATGTTTTTATAAGTTCGAGAGACCCAGCGCGGTGCGTCATTCTGCTGTAGTGTAGGGAGAGAGCACACATACGTGCTGGCTGCTGCTGATTAGGGACAGACAGTGAAAAATTTGTGCCCAAAAAGAATGCAGGGACAGGTCGGAGTGTAGGCAGGGAAAGATATTTGAGCATTTTAGGGACAGGCTGGAGAGATTAGGCAGGGACAGAACAATCGTCCGTTAGCGATCTACATAGATTTTGCTGTGTGGGGGGTGGTGCAGTAAACAATCTTTTTGCCCTCACTTGAGCCCACTGAGGAGAAGGAGGAGGGAGGGAGAAACAAATATATTTTTATCAGTCTGTTGTGTGCAGCGTTCAGCTATATTTTACTACAGATTGCTATTTAAAAATTACAAAGTTAAAGGGGAATTTTTTTTTTTCCCCTTCATAGCCTGCTGAGCTGACCGTGACATAAGACACTGCTGTGTTCACATGTGCTATTGAAAAATCACCAATTTTATATACTTTTTTCTATTCCACTATTCAATATACTCCCTTTTGGGTTAAAAAAAAATTAAATTGTGGCATAGTCTGTACTAATCTGCTATTTAAAAATTACAAAGTTAAAGGGGAATTTTTTTTTTTTCCCTTCATAGCCTGCTGCTGAGCTGACCGTGACATAAGACACTGCTGTGTTCACATGTGCTATTGAAAAATCACCAATTTTATATACTTTTTTCTATTCCACTATTCAATATACTCCCTTTTGGGTTAAAAAAAATTAAATTGTGGCATAGTCTGTACTAATCTGCTATTTAAAAATTACAAAGTGAAAGGGGAATTTTTTTTTTTTTCCCTTCATAGCCTGCTGCTGAGCTGACCGTGACATAAGACACTGCTGTGTTCACATGTGCTATTGAAAAATCACCAATTTTATATACTTTTTTCTATTCCGCTATTCAATCTACACCCTTTTGGGGTAAAAAAAATTAAATTGCGGCATAGTCTGTATCGGTACGTGTGAGATACACCTTCCAAATTTTTGGGGCGCATCTTCCACCGCCGAGGATTGCAGGGTGCTTCAGTTTGCCTCCTGTTCCAAACTCCTCCTACTCCTCATCCTGCCTTTAGGGTACAAAAAATTGTAATCGGGGCCTAGTCTGGGTTTGTACGTGTGAGATACACCTTTCTATATCATATTTTCTATTCCGCTATTCAATCTACACCCTTTTGGGTTAAAAAAAAATTAAATTGTGGCATAGTCTGTACTAATCTGCTATTTAAAAATTACAAAGTTAAAGGGGAATTTTTTTTTTCCCCTTCATAGCCTGCTGAGCTGACCGTGACATAAGACACTGCTGTGTTCACATGTGCTATTGAAAAATCACCAATTTTATATACTTTTTTCTATTCCACTATTCAATATACATCCTTTTGGGTTAAAAAAAATTAAATTGTGGCATAGTCTGTACTAATCTGCTATTTAAAAATTACAAAGTTAAAGGGGAATTTTTTTTTTTCCCTTCATAGCCTGCTGCTGAGCTGACCGTGACATAAGACACTGCTGTGTTCACATGTGCTATTGAAAAATCACCAATTTTATATACTTTTTTCTATTCCACTATTCAATATACACCCTTTTGGGTTAAAAAAAATTAAATTGTGGCATAGTCTGTACTAATCTGCTATTTAAAAATTACAAAGTTAAAGGGGAATTTTTTTTTTTCCCTTCATAGCCTGCTGCTGAGCTGACCGTGACATAAGACACTGCTGTGTTCACATGTGCTATTGAAAAATCACCAATTTTATATACTTTTTTCTATTCCGCTATTCAATCTACACCCTTTTGGGGTAAAAAAAATTAAATTGCGGCATAGTCTGTATCGGTACGTGTGAGATACACCTTCCAAATGTTTGGGGCGCATCTTCCACCGCCGAGGATTGCAGGGTGCTTCAGTTTGCCTCCTGTTCCGAACTCCTCCTACTCCTCATCCTGCCTTTAGGGTACAAAAAATTGTAATCGGGGCCTAGTCTGGGTTTGTACGTGTGAGATACACCTTTCTATATCATATTTTCTATTCCGCTATTCAATCTACACCCTTTTGGGGTAAAAAGAATTAAATTGCGGCATAGTCTGTATCGGTACGTGTGAGATACACCTTCCACCGCCGAGGATTGCAAGGTGCTTCAGTTTGCCTCCTGTTCCGAACTCCTCCTACTCCTCTTCCTCATCCTCATCCTGCCTTTAGGGTACAAAAAATTGTAATTGGGGCTTAGTCTGCGTTTGTACGTGTGAGATACACCGTTTTATAAAATGTTTTCTATTCCGCTATTCAATACTGTATACACCCTTTTGGAGTGTAAAAAATTAAATTACGGCATAGTCTGTATCGGTACGTGTGAGATACACCTTTTAAATTTGTTTGGCGCATCTCCTTCCACCGCCGAGGATTGCAGGGCACTTCAGTTTGCCTCCTGTTCCGAACTCCTCCTACTCCTCTTCCTCATCCTCCCTTTAGGGTACAAAAAATTGTAATCGGGGCCTAGTCTGTGTTTGTACGTGTGAGATACACCGTTTAATATCCTTTTTTCTATTCTGCTATTTAATATACACCCTTTTGGGGTGAAAAAAATTAAATTGCGGCATACTGTGCATATCTGACTGTGAGATACACCCGTTGTATTTGTATACTGTTTTTCTATTCCGCTATTTAATAAACACCCTTTTGGGGTAAAAAAAATTAAATTGCAGCATAGTTTGCATATTTGACTGTGAGATACACCCGTGCGATACTGTTGTTGTTTTGTTACGCTATTCAATAAACACCTTTCTAGGGCAAGATCATAAATTACAGAAATATGAGGAGACCGTCAAATAGGGGCCGTGGCCTGGGTCGTGGTGCTGCTGGTAGAGCTCCTGTTGCAAAGAGAGGACGTGGTCGATCTGTGCCAGCTACACGCACAAGTGAAACACCTTCCTCAAGTGTGAGTAGGCGACATAACCTGCAGCAGTATTTGGTAGGGCATCATGCGCCTCTACAAGTGTTGAGGCCAGAACAAGTAGAGGCGATAGTAGAGTGGTTTACTGCTGACAGTGCCTCCAGTTCCTTCACATTGTCTCCCACCCAGTCTACTGCAGAAAGGTCAGAGTTGGCACCTGCAGCCGATGTCCAACCGTCTTTCACCTCACCCCCTTGCAAATCAGGCAAGCAGTCAGAGCCCCAAGTCATGCAGCAGTCTCTTCTTCTTTTTGATGACTCTGTCAGCAGGGTTTGCCAGGGCCATTCAATTAGCCCTGCCCCAGAAGTGGAAGAGATTGAGTGCAGCGATGCCCAACCACTTATTTCTCAAGATGAGTACATGGAAGGACCATCACAGCACATCTCCGATGATGACGAAACGCAGGTGCCAACTGCTGCGGCACTCAGAATTGATGAGACCGACAAGGAGGGCAGGGGTGAAGACTGGGTGGAAGATGATGTGGAGGACGATGAGGTCCTCGACCCCACATGGAATGAAGGTCATGCAGGTGACCTGAGTAGTTTGGAGGAAGAGGCGGTGGTCGCACAGAGCCACCAGCACAGCAGAAGAGGGAGCAGGGTGCAGAAGCGGAGCGGCCGTGCCCTAGACACTACGCCTGCTACTGCCCAACACAGCAAGGGACCGAGCGCACCAAAGCCAGCTCAAAGGAGTTCTCTAGCGTGGAAGTTCTTCAGAAAATGTGCTGATGACAGGACACGAGTGGTTTGCACCCTGTGCAATCAGAGCCTGAAGCGAGGCATGAACCTTCTCAACCTGAGCACAACCTGCATGATCAGGCATCTAAGTGCAAAGCACGAGCTGCAGTGGAGTAGACACCTTCAAAACCAAGAAAGGTCTCTGGCTCCTCCTGCTTCCTCTTCTGCTACAGTCTCGGCCTCTTCATTCACCTCTGTAGTGATACCTGCACCTGCCACCGCGCAAACAGATGATCTGTCAGCAACACCACCACCTGGGTCACCAACCATCTCCACAATGTCCCGTGGAAGCGTTCAGCTTTCCATCTCCTAAACACTTCAGAGGAAGAGGAAGTACCCCCCTACCCACCCGTGATCCCTGGCCCTGAATGCCAGCATTTCAAAATTCTTGGCCTTTGAAATGCTGTCATTCCGTCTGGTGGAGACGCACAGTTTTAAAAGCCTTATGTCGGTGGCTGTCCCACAGTACGCCGCCACTACTTTTCCAGGCAAGCCATCCCTTCCCTGCACAACCAAGTGGGGGAAAAAATCAGGTGTGCACTGCGCAACACCATCTGTGGCAAGGTCCACCTAACTACCGATACGTGGACCAGTAAGCACGGTCAGGGGCGTTATATCTACCTAACGGCACACTGGGTAAATGCAGTGGCGGATGGGCCTGAGGCGGATAGCAATTTGGCGCATGTCCTTCCACCACCAAGGATTGCAGGGCGCTTCAGTTTGCCTCCTGTTCCTAACTCCTCCTACTCTGCTTCCTCATCCTCTACCACCTCCTCATCCGGTCAGCGTAACACCTTCACCACCAACTTCAGCACAGCCAGGGGTAAACGACAGCAGGCAGTTTTAAAACTTGCCTGTTTGGGGGAAAAACTACACATCGCACAGGAGTTGTGGAGGAGCATGGAACAGCAGACAAATGAGTGGTTGCTGCCAGCGAGCCTCAAGCCCGGCCTGGTGGTGTGCGATAACAGGCGAAATCTCATAGCAGCTCTGGGCCTAGCCGGTTTGACGCACATCCCTTGCCTGGCGCATGTGCTGAATTTGGTGGTGCAGAGGTTCCTTAAAAAATACCCCGATATGTCAGAGCTGCTGCAGAAAGTGCGGGCCGTCTGTGCGCACTTTCGGCGTTCTCACCCTGCTGCTGCTCGCCTGTCAGCGCTGAAGGGTAACTTCGTCCTTCCCGTTCACCGCCTCATATGTGACGTGCCCACAAGGTGGAACTCCACCTTGCACATGCTGGAAAGACTGTGCGAGCAGCAGCAGGCCATAGTGGAGTTTCAGCTGCCACTTCACCACCAATAACTGGGCCTCCATGCGAGACCTGTGTGCCTTGTTGCGCTGTTTTGAGTACTCCACCAACATGGCCAGTGCCGATGACGCCGTTGTCAGCTTAACTATCCCACTTCTATGCCTCCTTCAAAAAACGATTCGGGCTATGATGGAAGAGGATGTGGCACAGGATGAGGAGGAGGAGGAGGATGAAGAGGTAACATTTCCAAGGCTTTCAGGGCAGTCATTCGCAAGTGGCTCCGAGGGTGGGTTCCTGCACACACAAATGCCAGGGACACAATTGTCCAGCAGGGGCACAGTTCTGGAGGATGAGGAGGAGGAGATGGAGGAGGAGATGTAACCATGTTCACAGCAGGGTGGCACCCAGGCCAGCTCATGGCCATCACTGGTGCGTGGCTGGGGGGATACAGATGACACAGACGATACACCTACCACAGAGGACAGCCTTTCGTTGCCTCTGGGCAGCCTGGCACACATGAGCGATTACATGCTGCAGTGTCTCCGCAACGACCGCCGAGTTGCCCACATTCTAACTTGTGCTGATTACTGGGTGACCACGCTGCTGGATCCCCATTACAAGGACAACGTACCGTCCTTAATTCACTCACTGGAGCGTGATCGCAAGATGCGCGAGTACAAGCGCACGCTGGTAGACGCGATGCTGCTGGCATTCCCACCTGACAGCAGGGCTACAGTGGAAGCACAAGGCCAAGGCAGAGGAGGAGGAAGAGGTCGCCAATGCAACCAGGGCACCGCCAGCACCTCAGAAGGCAGGGTTAGTATGGTCGAAATGTGGAAAAGCTTTGTCAGCACGCCACAACAAACAGCAGCACCAGCAGCTCATATGGAACGTCTTAGCAGGAGGCAGCATTTCACCAACATGGTGGAGCAGTATGTGTGCACACGCCTACATGTAGTGAATGACGGGTCTGCCCCCTTCAACTTCTGGGTCTCCAAATTGGGCACATGGCCTGAGCTTGCCCTTTACGCCTTGGAGGTGCTGGCGTGCCCTGCAGCCAGTGTATTATCTGAACGTGTATTTAGCACGGCTGGGGGCGTTATCACAGACAAGCGCAGCCGCCTGTCCAGAGACAATGTGGACAAGCTCACGTTCATTAAAATGAACCAGGCATGGATCCCACAGGACTTTTCTGTACCTTGTGCAGAATAGAGATGGATACCGACCTTACCCAGCCATTGTTATATTTTTGATCTTTCTCACTCTTTTGGGGTGTACCCTAATTTAAAATGACTGAAAAAAGCAGTGTTGGCTACCTCGTCCCCCTCCACCGCCGCTTCCACCTACACCGCCACATCCACCGCCACCTCAACCTCCCTCCTACTCCATATGGGCCTCGTCCTTCACAGATGAAGAAAATTGTTTTATTTTTCTGTTTTTTTTTGTTGTTTTAAGTTATTTCCCTATCCACATTTGTTTGCAGAGCACTTGCCATGCTCTTAACTACATTTTGCTGCCATTTGCAGCACTCTAGCCCTTTCCATTGGTGTTTTAGAGCCATTTTAGTGCCTGAAAGTTCGGGTCCCCATTGACTTCAATGGGGTTCGGTGTCCGGGTAAAGTTCGGAAAAAGTCCGGGACACGGACCCGGACTTTTTTTTCATCTTCGGCTGAACCCGCTGAACACGGACATCCAGGTGTCCACTCAACTCTAGTAATGATACCCAAAACAAGACCATATAGTGTCAAGTGTTAAGAAAAAATATGAAAAATGTATATATTGGAGAAAAAGTCACTCGCCTAAGGTGGGTCTCTAGATGGAGCCTGTTGTTGATGATGAGTGCTTGCGTCTCTCGCTCCACCACACAGTGATAAAATCAACAGAAAAAAACTCATAGTGCAATAAATTATCCAAATGTTGAAAGAAGTGGATAGAAAAGGAACACCCGTGATGATGGCAAAAAAAAGACTAGGTGCTTCACTCCATCTTCCCCACATGCAGTGCAAACTCATCTGACAGATTAGAACGATGAACCTGTTACAATCCAATTAATATAACAGGGAGTATATAGATTTCAGTAACACTGCCTCCAACATCCACTAGTTTCAGGGATCTCGAAACCGTATATTATTAGGGGACAATTGGTTGCTCTCACCACATAATGATACCAAACAAAGGAGACAAGGTATCATATTGTGGTATAGTTCAATAAAAAAATCAGCCTTAAAACATACATGCATTTAGCATAAAAAGCATAGAGCACTCACATGTAAATGCAGCCACAACCAGCCAGGACTTTTTTCTCCCGTATATACATTTTTCATATTTTTTATTAACAAGGACGTTCACACTTGACACTACATGGACTTGTTTTGGGTATCATTACCCTAAAGAGGACTTTTACACTTTTAATTTGATTATTAGGTGTATTATGAGTTGTACATGAGCGCTGCAATTTTCTGTATATTATTTTATTTGAGGTTGTGTGTCTTTCCTCTATTGCTAGCGGCTTTTACTATAACTTGTGCTGATCTTTTTCCTAATTTTTGTACACTTAAAAATCAGTAGCACCTTCAATTTATTCTACTGGTCCTATGCTTTCAGAAAATGTATAGTTTTTTTGTTTTTTAAAAAAAACTCTGAAAGCTGAAAGTGAAAAAGGATAACCTCAGGAAATTTGGTTATTTATAGCTTTTGTGTACATTCAATTTTCACCATTTCACAAAAAGGTGCAATTTAAAATTTAGAAATATTTGTTATTTATTAACTCAAAACAGGTTAAGCTTTTATAATTAATAGGAATTTAGCAGAAATTTTGTAAAATCTGCTGTGTTTGTATCTGCTAATAATGATTTTAGTGTATTTTTAGAGAAAATATTGATATGGTAAACATTTGCGCAAATATCATGGGGCCTTAAAAATCAGTAACACCTTCCATTTATTCTACTGGTCCTCTGCTTTCAGAAAATATATGGTTTGGGGGGGGGGGGGTCTTTAACAAACTCTGTAAGCTGTAAGGGAACAATGAATACCTTTAGATTTTTAAAGAAATGTGGTTATTTACATTTTTGTGTAGTTCAATTTTCACCATTTTGCAAAAAGGCGTAATTTGAAAATTACAAATATTTGTTATTTATTAACTCAATACAGGCTAAGCTTTAATAGTTAGTAGGAATTTAGCAGTAATTTTGTAAAATTTGGATATTTACATTTTTGCGTATGTTTTTCAGCATTTTCAGCATTTCGCAAAATGGTGCAATCTAAAATTTACAAATAGTGGGCATTTATGAACTCAATACGGGGTAGAGTTTATATTTAGTAGGAATTTTTTAAAATGTGCTTAGTTTTTATCTGCTAATAATAATTTTAGTGTATTTTAGAGAAAATATTGTTTTCATAAACATTTGCACAAATATCATTGTGCCCTAAAAATCAGTAGCACCTTATTTGTATTCTACTGGTCAGTCATGTGCTTTCAGAAAATAATGGTTTGGGGGGTCTTTAACAAACTCTGAAAGCTGTAAGGGAAAAATAAAAAAGCAATGGAAAAATTGCAAAAATGGCCTGGCCAGCTAAGTTTAACCACTTGCCGACCGCCGCACGACTATTTACTGCAGCGGTCAGCCCCTCACAGGCAAAGTGACGTAGTACTACGTCGCTCGCCTGTGAGGCTCTAGGGGGCAAGCGCGCCGCCGGAGGCACACTCCCGCCCCCGCTCGTTTCTAAGCAGTCCGTGCGAGTGACAGGCGGACCCGATGTCCGCCGGTCACTCGCAATCTCCCCGTAAAGAGGGAGAAAGGCAGGCGGCTAATGTAAACACAGCCGCCTGTCATTCTCCCCTGTGTAAGAACAGAGATCATACGGTCCTGCCATGTAGGATCGTATGTCTCTGTTGTTACACCACTAGCCACACCCCTTTACAGTTAGAAGCACGCCCCTAGGGACACACTTAACCCCTTGATCACCAATAAAGTTAAGCCCTTCCCTTCCAGTGTCATTTTTACAGTAACAGTGCATATGTATAGCACTGATTACTGTAGTAATGTCACTGGTAACCCAAAAAGTGTCAAAAATGTCAGTCAAGGGTCCAATCTGTCCGTCGCAATGTCGCAGTCCCGCAAAAAAAAACGCAGATCGCCGCCATAACTCGTTAAAAAAAAAGCACCAAAAATTACAGAAATCTTTCCCTTAGTTAGTAAACGCAATAACTTTTGGGCAAACCAATCAAAATACGTTTATTGCAATTTTTTTTTACCAAACATATGTAGCAGAAAACAAATTGGCCAAAAATGTTAAAAAAAATTATTTTTACATTTTTTTGGGGGGGGAATTTCATATAAAAAAATTTGAAAAATATTGTTCTTTTTTCAAAATTTACGCTGTTTTTTTGTTTATAGCGCAAAAAATAAAAATCGCACAGGTGATCAAATAACACCAAAAGAAAGCTCTGTTTGTGGGGAAAAAAAAGACGTCAATTTCATTTGGGTACAGCGTTGCACGACCGCGCAATTGTCCGTTAAAATCACGCAGTGCCGAATCACAAAATAGGGCCTGGTCAGGAAGGGGCTAAAATCTTCCGGGGCTTAAGTGGTTAAAAGTAGCCAACAGGGCCTGGCAGCGAAAGGGTTAAAATGCACATCTATTTAGACATAGTTTGTATTTGATTGTAGGTAGCTTATAGCGCCTTGTGGTGGTTTTTTTTTTTGCACTCTGCAAGTGCAATTGCTCCAGATCTTAGTAAATGAAGAAAAGCTCTGCTAACTTCTATCATCCAGTAGGTTTGCCACCTTTTGTTCACCTCTGAAAACTTTAGCAGCACGCAACAATTATTATTTTTTTTGTAGTATACATAACAAATGAAAAACAAAATGTAATACAAATACAGTCAGGTCCATAAATATTGGGACATCGACACAATTCTAATATTTTTGGCTCTATACACCACCACAATGGATTTGAAATGAAACAATCAAGATGTGCTTTAACTGCAGACTTTCAGCTTTAATTTGATGGTATTTACATCCAAATCAGGTGAAAGGTGTAGGAATTACAACAGTTTGTTTATGTGCCTCCCACTTTTTAAGGGACCAAAGGTAATGGGACAATTGGCTGCTCAGCTGTTCCATGGCCAGGTGCGTGTTATCCCCTCGTTATCCCATTTACAAGGAGCAGATAAAAGGTCCAGAGTTAATTTCAAGTGTGCTATTTGCATTTGGAATCTGTTACTGTCAACTCTCAATATAAGACCCAAAGAGCTGTCACTATCAGTGAAGTAAGCCATCATTAGGCTGAAAAAATAAAACAAACCTATCAGAAAGATAGCAAAAACATTAGGTGTGGCCAAATCAACTGTTTGGAACATCCTTAAAAAGAAATAACGCACTGGTGAGCTCAGCAACACCAAAAGACCCAGAAGACCACGGAAAACAACTGTGGTGGACACCCTTCACAACAGTTGGCCAGATAAAGAACACTCTCCAGGAGGTAGTTGTATGTGTGTTAAATTCAACAATCAAGAGAAGACTTCACCAGAGTGAATACAGAGGGTTCACCATAAGATGTAAAACATTGGTGAGCCTCAAAAACAGTAAGTCCAGATTGGAGTTTGCCAAACAACATCTAAAAAAGCCTTCACAGTTCTGGAACAACATCCTATGAACAGATGAGACCAAGATCAACTTGTACCAGAGTGATGGGAAGAGAAGTGTATGGAGAAGGAAAGGAACTGCTCATGATCCAAAGCATACCACCTCATCAGTGAAGCATGGTGGGGGTAGTGTCATGGCGTGGGTATGTATGGCTGCCAATGGAACTGGTTCCAGACTTCAGGCTGTAATTGACTGCAAAGAATTTGCAACCAAGTATTAAAAAGTGAAAGTTTGATTTATGATTGTTAATATGTCCCATTACTTTTGGTCCCTTAAAAAGTGGGAGGCACATATACAAACTGTTGTAATTCCTACAACGTTCACCTGATTTGGATGTAAATACCCTCAAATTAAAGCTGAAAGTCTGCAGTCAAAGCACATCTTGTTTGCTTCATTTCAAATCCATAGTGGTGGTGTATAGAGCCAAAAAGATTCAAATTGTGTCAATGTCCCAATATTTATGGACCTGACTATATATATAGATATCGATGTATGGTATATGGTCTATGGTTTATACTGCACTGCTGAATATAGTTCACTATCTGATCTCTTAAATTGTAAAAAAAAAAACACAAATCTCTCTCCCTGACTTACTGACTGTTACTAGCAATGTCTTCTTAATTAGACTACACTGCACTGTCTGATAAACTGCAAATCCCTTTATTCTCCCTGCCTCGTCATGATCCCCTCCCTGCCTAACTCAATGCTAGCAATGTTTCTAATTAGACTACACTGCACTGTCTGATGCACTGCAAATCACTCTCCTCTCCCTGCCTCAATCACGTTCCTCTCCCTGCCTCAACCACTTTCTATCTGTACACTCACTACTTTACATTGTAGCAAAGAGTCATTTCTTCAGTGTTGTCATATGAAAAGATATAATCAAATATTTACAAAAATGTGAGGGGGTACTTACTTTTGTGAGATACTGTACTTGGGGTTTAGGGTAGATGCTGTTTTTACAGCTATTCTTTCAATCATTCTTTCCCCTTCCATCGTACATGTGGCATGATCATTTGCCCTTCCATAAAATTTTGTTAGTGCATGAAGAAGTGCACATTGAGATGCAATAGATTCTCTCAGCTCACATGTTGAAAAACAGTATTGATTCCATTAAGAGCTATGACTTTATTAACAGCTAGAGGGTTATGCAGAAACCCTTTCTAGTTTGTTGGAACATTGACAGCTGAGAGCTGGTGTGCACACTGCTTCAACCTAAATTGTATATGGAGCCATATTCTAGTCTGGATAGCAGACAAATCTACAGGATGGGAACCTACTCAAAGTAAATCATTTCATGTAGGTACCCTGTTGATGGTGTGATTGCACTCTGAATTCAGACAATTTGTTACTTTTTCTTTTTTTATTGTGTAGTATTGGGCCTCATTGATATCTAGCTACCTTTTACACTCTGGAATCTGTGATTTAATGAAAATTGACTAAAAGTAACATAGATACGTTAGTACTGGCTTCTTGAAACTTTGGGTATTAAGTGGAATTTTTTATATTTTTTCATTCTAAAGCCAATATACTGTACTATCTGTGGCACATTCTAATGGTAATATATTACAGTATCTGTGACAAGGGGTTCCTAATGTATCATCGCTAGTTGAGGATTGTAGACATTGCTGCCAAGTGGTTTCATGAGGTATTAGGACTCATTTTCTTATTTTTTAAGCTTCAGTATATCATTGTTATGTATAAAGTATAGACAGTATTTTATATTACAGGCAATGCCCAAGTATCAGTCTTAAAGATAAAAAGACAAGGCGCCTCTAAGTGCAGTAGGCTCTGAGTATTTATTAGGTTAAAAGTATAAAAGCACTCACATTTGGTAAATGTGACATGGGGATAGCAAAGATCTGTCTGGAGTCTTCCTATCCGCTGTGCTGAGTAGTTGAAATGAGGACATCCGGTGATCCGCTTCCTGTAGATGCGTCCTTTCGTCTGTGTCTCAGCCTGGTCGGCATGAGATTTCCTGAGGGCAGGGTGTGGACGCAGCGGCTGGTGTTCAATAGAGCGGGTGGTGGGCGGTTACATGTTTCGGAGCTCAGCTCCTTCGTCAGACCTCCACCCACTGGAGGTAAAAGGACATTTATATAGGCAACTGAAATCGTTATTAAATGGGACAGGTGCATTCAGGCAGAAGATAAATGGATAGGAAATTGATACCACCATGTGCATACCCCTGAAAGCTGGTAACCATTGCTAAATTATCCCACATGTGAATACTGCATTACCATCTTAAAAATATTTAAAAAATGTGTAAATATATATATTAAAAAAACATACACACATACATATACATACATATATATACATATATATATACATACACATACGTACACATATAAATAAAAAAACGCACATCCAGCACAAAATAATATTCAAAGAGACACAAAAAGATATTCTGTAATAGCGTATTCAATTCTAATTCCTCATTTATGCCCCCAGGTGACAAAACGTCAAGGGCATAAATCCAGTAGGTTTCTCTGCGACATAAATGCACGAACCTCTCTTCGGGGGGGGGGATGCACATCCAGCGCAAAATAATATTCTATAATAGCGTATTAATTTCTAATTCCTCATTCATGCCCCCAGGTGACAAAACGTCAAGGGCATAAATCCAGTAGGTTTCTCTGCGACATAAACTAAAAAATAAAATAAACATAAACTAAAAACTATTTTTTAATACTTTGGTGCCATTAAAGTCCTTGCCTCCCCAACCTTTCCATATCTTTTGCAGGCAGTAGCTAGGGAGCAGAACTGAAAGTGAGTATGAACCTGATAGAGTATCTAGTGGTGGTAGGTAGGTTTAAACTTCCATGTTACCAAACACATTGTTAGAAAATTCAAGGTGCTCATACAGTAGAACAATGCAACTGTTTTTTTTTTTAAACTCTTTTAATTGACAAAGATGAAAAAAAAGACAGTTTGGTACAACAACCAATGTGCTCAACATGAGCATAAGGAAGTGCAACGTTTGGTACACAAATACATATTAAGTCCAAAATCGCATATGTAAAGACTAGTTTACCAGTTCTGATAAAGAACAGTCATGAATTACCCTCTGACCAAGTAAAGCTAGATTGGATAAAGAATAATTCTCTACATAGTACACAGGTACGTTCACACATTTACCTATGTATTAAGTATATGCAACACCTCATATATTAGTAGTGGTGAGCGTGGAGGGACACCAGGCATCCCACACCTCGTCATTTTTATTGCTGCAACCCCTTTGTTCAAAAATATATTTTTCATAAGGTAGATGTTCACCATCTTAATCCATGGATGGGTAGATGGAGGAGCCACGTCTAGTTGCACGGCAACTAGTTTTGTTTAGTGATGTCAAAACCGGAAGTGACGTTACAGGGTTTGGAGAAGACGAGCAGAGACACGGAGACCGTCTTATTTGAATTTACCACTACCACGATTTGCTAGCGGCATGTGTGGATTCATTCTGCCCGTTTATCCTTTGAGACATGTGAGTTTAATGTATTAACATCCTTTACTTGAATAAAATTTGTTATTGCGGTATCACGCTATGATTATCTTCCATCTTTTCTCCATGTGCCTATTATTATGGAGCTAATTTAGTTGGTGAATCTCATATGGATTTTAAACCTGTAAAAGGTTTTTCCCTGTCTTGCTGGATATGCAATTACTTGTCAGTCATCTGGTGAGTGAACTATCTAGAGGGAGCGGTGTCATTCTTTCACGTGGTGTGGTGGACGGATAACATCAGGAGTGTCACCTATATGAACTTTATTTATTCATTTATATATGGACTTTGGCTTTTATTACTTATTTATTCACTCTATGGGTGTTTTTTCATGCTACACGCCACTGTTTACCCTTATTAGATCTCTTTAGGAGGTAGACTTGTTTTTAAGGGAATTTTATTAACTAAGGTAGCCAATAGATGAGAATAAGATAGATAAGCGTAAGATAGACAGTAGAGATCAAGCCCTTAGGACATTGCGACCGTAGTACACCTACAGTCAGGTCCATAAATATTGGGACATCAACACAATTCTAATATTTTTGGCTCTATACACCACCACAATGGATTTGAAATGAAACAAACAAGATGTGCTTTAACTGCAGATTTTCAGCTTTAATTTGATGGTATTTACATCCAAATCAACGGTGTAGGAATTACAACAGTTTGTATATGTGCCCCCCACTTTTTAAGGGACCAAAAGTAATGGGACATATTAACAATCATAAATCAAATTTTCCCTTTTTAATACTTGGTTGCAAATACTTTGCAGTCAATTACAGCATGAAGTCTGGAACGCATAGACATCACCAGACGCTGGGTTTCATCCCTGGTGATGCTCTGCCAGGCCTCTACTGCAACTGTCTTCAGTTCCTGCTTGTTCTTGGGGCATTGTCCCTCCAGTTTTGTCTTCAGCAAGTAAAATGCATCAATAAAAAATAAGGGAAGGCGCCTGGCCCTTTAAAAAAGATAATAAAACCTGCTGCCCCTTTAATTGTTAAAAACAATATATAGGTATAAATCGTGGATAAAAAGGCACTGGTAATCTTTTATGTTGCTGGATACAATTATTCTAGGTATCACGTATTTTTATAAAATTATTCAATATTAATATTATAAAAAAATGTGTATATTATGCTGAATTAAACAAGTGCAAATCGTGATTAATAAATATCAAAGGTGCTTAATAGTGCATCAATCTAAAGTTGCAAGTGTTGATTGTCACTAATATATATGTTACATAAATAAATAAATTAATTAGTGCAACAAGCAAAAAAGTGCTTAATAGTGCATGCATAAATTAAATCACATCGAATTAAATTGGAAAATGGTCGTGCTCTCCAATAAAGTGCTCAAAAATATATAACCATTGTCTCTAAAAATACTGAGCAATTCGTGCAATTGGATTGTGCTTCTATATTCTTGTTTTTTAAAGTGCTCCAGGTGGTGGGGTGTGTCACACGTGGCCTCTTACCAGCTTCCAATAGGTCGTAATGACCCCCAACGCCTGTGATCCCTTTATCTGGGTGGATCAAACCTCTCCTCGATATCTTTAGCTTGAATATCTGCTCCTATATTAGGCGTGTATGGACCATGTAGTCCGCATATAAAGATAAAACAAATGCCTCCAATAGTGAAATATTGTATGGTTTATTGTATATACACTAAAGGATAACAGTTGGTCTCTTACTATTTGCTGTGCCCTCCTGGCACTGGGCAATTCGGCAGTACACAATCGTTCGGGTATTGGGAAGATAGTGTCCGAGGATCTGCAGCTTCCTCCTATCTTTCCTTTCACTGTATTGTGTGCGGCGGTCGGCGTGCGTCCCTGCCCCTGCTACGAATGCCTGAGTTTCCACACACAATACAGTGAAAGGAAAGATAGGAGGAAGCTGCAGATCCTCGGACACTATCTTCCCAATACCCGAACGATTGTGTACTGCCGAATTGCCCAGTGCCAGGAGGGCACAGCAAATAGTAAGAGACCAACTGTTATCCTTTAGTGTATATACAATAAACCATACAATATTTCACTATTAGAGGCATTTGTTGTTTTATCTTTATATGCAGACTACATGGTCCATACACGCCTAATATAGGAGCAGATATTCAAGCTAAAGATATCGAGGAGAGGTTTGATCCACCCAGGGATCACAGGCGTTGGGGGTCATTACGACCTATTGGAAGCTGGTAAGAGGCCACGTGTGACACACCCCACCACCTGGAGCACTTTAAAAAACAAGAATATAGAAGCACAATCCAATTGCACGAATTGCTCAGTATTTTTAGAGACACTGGTTATATATTTTTGAGCACTTTATTGGAGAGCACGACCATTTTCCAATTTAATTCGAAGTAAAATACATGCTCAATCGGGTTCAGGTCAGGTGATTGACTTGGCCATTGCATAACATTCCACTTCTTTCCCTTAAAAAAACTCTTTGGTTGCTTTCGCAGTATGCTTTGGGTCATCGTCCATCTGCACTGTGAAGCGCCGTCCAATGACTTCTGAAGCTTTTGGCTGAATATGAGCAGATAATATTGCCTGAAACACTTCAGAATTCATACTGCTGCTTTTGTCAGCAGCCACATCATCAATAAATACAAGAGAAGCAGTTCCATTGGCCACCATACATGCCAACGCCATGACACTACCACCACCATGCTTCATTGATAAAGTGGTATGCTTTGGATCATGAACAGTTCCTTTCCTTCTCCATACTTTTCTCTTCCCATCACTCTGGTACAAGTTGATCTTGGTCTCATCTGTCCATAGGATGTTGTTCCAGAACTGTGAAGGCTTTTTTAGATGTTGTTTGGCAAACTCTACTCTGGCCTTCCTGTTTTTGAGGCTCACCAATGGTTTACATCTTGTGGTGAACCCTCTGTATTCACTCTGGTGAAGTCTTCTCTTGATTGTTGACTTTGACACACATACACCTACCTCCTGGAGAGTGTTCTTGATCTGACCAACTGTTGTGAAGGGTGTTTTCTTCACCAAGGAAAGAATTCTTCAGTCATCCACCACAATTGTTTTCCGTGGTCTTCCGGGTCTTTTGGTGTTGCTGAGCTCACTGGTGCATTCTTTCTTTTTAACGATGTTCCAAACAGTTCATTTGGCCACACCTAATGTTTTTGCTATCTCTCTGATGGGTTTGTTTTGTTTTTTCAGCCTAATGATGGCTTGCTTCACTCATAGTGACAGCTCTTTAGATCTCATATTGAGAGTTGACAGCAACAGATTCCAAATGCAAATGGAACACTTGAAATGAACTCTGGACCTTTTATCTGCTCCTTGTAAATGGGATAACGAGGGAATAACACACACCTGGCTATGGAACAGCTGAGCAGCCAATTGTCCCAATACTTTTGGTCTCTTAAAAAGTGGGAAGCACATATACAAACTGTTGTGATTCCTACACCTTTCACCTGATTTGGATGTAAATACCCTCAAACTAAAGCTGAAAGTCTGCAGTTAAAGCACATCGTGTTTGTTTCATTTCAAATCCATTGTGGTGATGTATAGAGCCAAAAAGATTAGAATTGTGTCCAAGTCCCAATATTTATGGACCTGGCTGTATCAATGGGTAATCAGAAAACCTAGTGCTAGTAACACCAAAGTGGGTTTGTAAAACATGGCGAAGTTGGAAAAATTTAAAAAGGCAGTATGAGGTAGTGCATATTTTCTCTGTAGTTCAATGAAGCAGGCTAGTACATTTCCAGAGTATATGTCGTTTAATGTAATGAGACCCCTATTTTCCCAAGGAATGGTCTGTGAATTTCAGTATTTTAGGGAACATGAGGTTATGACACAAAGGTAGGCCTAGGTCCTATAAACTGTGCAGGCAGTCAAGATTGGCAGTCGTTCCCTTCCCAAAAAGACAAAGGAGCCTCTAAAGCTATCAGTATGTGCTTTAAGTTCAATAGCCAAATATGAATGTGACTTTTTTAAAAGAACTAAAAAAAAAAACACTAAATCAATAAAAAAAAATTTAAAAAATGGTAAGTTATGCTGACACAGGTTTTTGAAAGGGAACCCTGAGAAAAATAAATAAATAAAAGCTGAGGTGCCAATAGTGCACACTTGCTATAAAAAAAAAAAGGTGCAAGTATAAAAAAATAATGACAAAAATATGCGTGTACTGAGCAAGAATTTTGAGCTTGAGAGGGAAAAACTTTCTCAATGGTCACAGGATGATACTGACATCCATTTTTCTTTTTTCTCTTTAGGGTTTAGTGTATTTAAGGCATAATTCCAACAGGTACATTCTGGTTCTTGAAGCCCAGCTGCAAGCTTTATGCTGTTGAACTGTTCTGAATGATGCAAATAGCCACGCTGATGTGATGCAACTCGCTCTTTGCATATGATCCCCTGATTTTAGTGTTTTCTTTGTCATTTGGGTTGAAGCTGGTCTTAATTTAAACCAGAACACTGAGAATGCCTCGTTGCCAGAAGGAGGTAGTGTTGGGGAAAGCTTTTAAATAAAGGTAAGTAAGCAAAACATAATGCACAAATAAATGGGCTTTAATTGGTTAGAGGTTTAAAAAGTTATGGATGCTATCAGTATATGTTTCAGGGAATAAGTGTCCCATTTTGGTTTAATAGTCCAAAAAGATGTTGGAAAAGGTATTTGACTTTGGAAGTAGAATCTAAAGGTAATTGAATTCATAGAGATCATTTTTCAGGGTCTTTGGTAGATAGGAACTTCTATGTTAGTACTTACTATCTACAACTCTTGGATCTAATATTCTTGCTGTGAGCATATACAGAACAAAAACTTAAAGTAAAATTCCAGGCATGGTATATTTTTACATAGTTACCTAGGCCCAGTTTGGACCAATGTAACTATGCATATACTTTACCTGGCAATTTCCCCTAGAAGCTGGAAATCACTGAAGTATACTCTACTACTTCAGTGATCTGCACTTGCTTCTGGATCCCATGCTGAGCAGCTGGCCTGATGCATTGCGAACACAGGAGGTTGGCTGCTTGGCACAGGCACCATTCGAAGAATCATAAAGACAACATGAGAATAACAGCATAACATAACAATAGAGTCACATTTTCTCTGTGGCGCTGGTGTTTATATTATACTTGGAAAAAATAGGGATATTTCTGCGATAAAATTAATATAAATATTGAAGAAATATGTGACAAAGTGTAAAAAGCAGCTAGCACATGATCCACAGACAATGATCAAAAAATACCAATCTTAACAAAAAGTGCAGCGCTAACTATAAATAATGATAAAGACAATGAATAAAAGTTCATTCAAAAAAACATTTAGAAGGACGTGAAGACAATGAATAATGTCTCATTCATTTGAGTAACCACGGCTTTTTGGTAAGCTGCTTCTCACATTAGTACACTGAGGTGTCCCCACTCTGCACAATCCCTGGGTGTCACAGGAAGGAAGGACTATTATCACATTTATATTCCTGGAATTGTTTTATTTTGGACTTTTCTTTGGGATCCTTAGTCACTCCTTATTTTTTCACGTCCTTCTAAATGTTTTTTTGAATGAACTTTTATTCATTGTCTTATCATTATTTATATTTAGCGCTGCACTTTTTGTTAAGATTTATATTGTACTTAACCACTTCAATACAGGACACTTTCACCCCCTTCCTGCCAGGGCCAATTTTCAGCGCTGTCACATTTTGAATGACAATTCATGCTACATGCTGGTCATGCTACACTGTACCCAAACAAATTTTTTATCCTTTTTTTTTCACACAAATAGAGCTTTCTTTTGGATGTATTTAATCACCACTGGGTTTTTTTTTTTTTTGGTGATATAAGCGAAAAAATAGTGAAAATTCTGAAAAAAAAACCCCACTTTGTTTTAGTTTCTATTACAAAATTTTGCAAATAAGTAATTTTTCTTCATACATTTTGACCAAAATGTATACTGCTACATATCTTGGGTAGTGTTGAGCGAACACAGACTGTATTATTCGGGTTCGTACTGAATAATTGGATTTTTTGTTACCACGGACCCGAAAACTTTACTGTATGTTCGGGTTTAAAATCCGTGTTCGGTAATTTTATTTCCTGTTTTGTATGTAATGGCGCGCTTTTAATGGCGGGCTTTCAACAGCCAATCAACAAGTTTTTAACTGGTGTGCGCCATCCCAACCATGCCTACTAATGTATTAGTAGCTGTGATTGGCCATCTGAAGCATGTGACCCATGTCTTTATAAGTTCGAGAGTCACAGCGTGGTGCGTCATTCTGCTGTAGTATAGGGAGATAGCACACATCATACGTGCTGGCTGCTGATTAGGGACAGACAGTGAAAAATTGTGTCCAAAAAGAATGCAGGGACAGGTCGGAGTGTAGGCAGGGAAAGTTTTTGAGCATTTTAGGGACATGGTTGGAGAGATTAGGCAGGGACAGTCTACATCGATTTTGCTGTGTGGGGGGTGGTGCAGTGAACAATCTTTTTGAGCATTTTAGGGACAGGCTGGAGAGATTAGGCAGGGACAGTCTACATCGATTTTACTGTGTGGGGGGTGGTGCAGTGAACGATCTTTTTGAGCATTTTAGGGACAGGCTGGAGAGATTAGGCAGGGACAGTCTACATCGATTTTGCTGTGTGGGGGTGGTGCAGTGAACAATCTTTTTGCCCTCACTTGAGCCCACTGAGGAGGAGGAGGAGGAGGAGGGAGAAAAAAATCTATTTTTATCAGTCTGTTGTGTGCAGCATTCAGCTATATTTTACTACAGATTGCTGTTCTAATCTGCTATTAAAAAATTAAGTTAAAGGGGAATTTTTTTTAAGAGCACTTGCCATGCTCTTAACTACGTTTTGCTGCCATTTGCAGCACTCTAGCCCTTTCCATTGGTGTTTTAGAGCCATTTTAGTGCCTGAAAGTTCGGGTCCCCATTGACTTCAATGGGGTTCGGTGTCCGGGTAAAGTTCGGAAAAAGTCCGGGACACGTACCCGGACTTTTTTTTCAAGTTCGGCCGAACCCGCCGAACACGGACATCCAGGTGTCCGCTCAACTCTAATCTTGGGTAAAAATAACCCAAATGAGTGTATTTTATTCAGTTATAGAGTCTTCATGCTATGGTACCAAATATTGAAAATTGATCACCCCTGATGTAGTGACTTCCTATCTCATTTCTTGATGCCTTGAAATGTCAGGACAGTACAAATACCCCCTAAATTACCCCTTTTTGGAAAGTAGACAGCTGAAGTTGTAATTTTTTCCCACAATTCTTGGGAAAAATGTTATATATATATACTGTATACATATATATATATATTTTACACAAAATTGTCATAATAACACATTATTTCTCACACACAACATATGCATACTTGCAATTCAAAAACATTCTGCTACTCATATATTGCACATCTAGTTTTCTGACTACATATCACAATTTCGAAAGCCCTGAAGCAGTGAAAACGACCTTAAAATGGCCCCATTTTGGAAAGTAAATACCCTAATGTATATTCTATGAGGCATTATGAGTCTTTTGAACATGTCATTTTTTTCTGCAAATTTTTGGAATATGTGGGGAAAAAAAATGAAAACGCATTTTCTCTTTCGGTTGAATTAATATTAAACCCATGCTATATGGAAATTGTTGATAAAATTATTATTTCTCTCATGTCCTCTGACAGACGCATCCACTTCATAGTTTCCTCACAAATGGGTAATGCGCCACCTACAGGAGAAGTGAAACAGGCAGTGAAACTATTTAGAAAAACTTTTCACTAGACGCACCCTAACGGGCTGTCCCCTCAGACATTACCCCAGACACATCCAGCTTACGAATCAGTTTTTTGCTGCTTAGTGTTAGGAGTAGGACCTAGGTTTCTCTGCTGGGACTCCAGCCTCAGTTTTTTATTTTCTTTGAGAAATGTCTCTGTTTATTTTACTATACTCACTATCGCTAACTAGTGTCAGGCTCGCCATGACGGTGCCCCGATGGATGGGGACGAGCCTGTGAACAGAGTTTTTCATTATGACGCTTCACCCTGGAACGCCCAGGTTGCAGAGTACCTTCCTTGGCTGGCAGCATCCCCACAAAAGTCCTTTTAAGGACTGGTATTTGGTATAGGTGTACTATTCTTTGGTGTGCAGTGCCCTATATAGGGGTGTAATACACTTATAATATACTTTCTAATATAGAAAGCATATTATAGTGGATTTGTATTGTGCACTGTGCAGCATTGTGACTGGTGTGTTGAGCGTTTCTGCAGCAATACTACAAACAGTGACAAAAGCACTTTTAAAAAAGTATTACAACTGGTGTGATAGAACAGTGGCCCCCCAATACCACATATTGAAGTGGGGTGTTAACTGAGTATACTTTTATAAGTGTATTTGTGTCCTGCAAAAATATTGCCTCTTTTGCTGCATTAACTCTGCTACACACGTTGCCAAATTTACTGGCCAATTTTTTGAACAAATGGTGTGATAGACCGGTGGCCCCCCAATACCACAGATTGAAGTGGGGTGTTATTTAACAGTATACTTTTATTACAGTGTCTTTTAATCCTGCAAAAATGTGGCCTCTTTTGCTGTGTTAACTGTGCTACACACAGTGACAATAGTTACTGGTCAATTTTTTGTAGAACTGGTGTGATAAACCAGTGGCCCTTCAATACCACAGATTGAAGCGAGGTGTTATATACCTTGTTCCACATATACTGCGCTTCTCTAGAGACTTTTGTCTTTAAGCAGGGGTGGTAGGGGTAGGGCAGGAGCAGTAGGCCGGAGTCAAAGTGTGAAGTTTCAGAAGGTGCGTTCGATTACGTCAAAGGACGCACCAGACATGATTGAGTGGCTCACTCAGCCTTCCTCTTCTTCACCCTCCTCATCCTCTCTATCTTCACCCTCTTAACTCCCTGCTGTGTGCACCCCCAAAGACACCACCACCACCATATACCCTCCACTTGAGTCACTGGAATTATTTTCCCATCATCAAGCCCAGTGGGATCAACGCTGTCAGAACCCACAAAGCTACACTCCAGGCTCTCACCGTCCAGCCTCTTCTCCTTCTCCTCTCTCCTCACAATTGTCCTCCACTCCACCTTCCATCATGCCATCCTCACATTGTTCTGGAAAAATGCAGGCTTCCGTGGCCAAATGTTGGAGCGTAGAAAAAATAATGATGACGCCGGATAACCCTCTTGCCCAATGTTTGACTGCTGGCTTTTCGGAACTGATAGCCCACCAACTACTGCCATATGAACTGGTGGACTCGGAGGCCTTTCGGAAATTTGTGGCCATTGGAACACCATAATGGAAGGTCCCAGGCAGCAAATATTTCTTGCAGAAGGGCATTCCGGAGCTGTATTGCCATGTTCTCTGAATGTATCTCTGGCACACAGTGTCGGTGCTAAGATACATCTGACCACAGACACATGGTCTAGCAAACACGGGCAGGGAAGGTATATAACTTTTACTGCCCACTGGGTGAACCTTCTGACGGCCGTCAAGCATGCACACCGTGGCACCTGTGTAGATTTGGTTTTACAGCCACGGATTGCATGCAGGCCTGCCTCTTCTCCTCCTCCTACTCCATCCTCCCTCTTCTCCTCGGCTGACTCCTCTTTTTCCGCTGATACCGTCTCTTCCTCTGCGCCACCCAAGATCCCCAGAACCTATTCCACATGCTAGGTGAGACGTTGCCATGCTGTGCTGCGTCTGTTGTGCCTGGAAGCCAAGAGCCACACTGGTCCTGCACTCCTTTCAGCTTTGCGTTCACAGGCAGATCAGTGGCTGACACCGCACAATTTGACAGTTGGTAAAATGGTGTGCGACAACGGTGCCAATCTGCTGAGCGTGCTGAAACAAAGTTACACACTTGACAATGCATGGCACACGTCCTGAACTTGGTCGTGCAGCGATTTGTTGCCAAATGCCCTGGGGTCCAGGACATCTTGCGGCAGGCCAGGAAAATCTCGGGCCATTTCAGAAGATCTTACAAAGCCATGACTCGCCTTGCTGACATTCAACGGCGACACAACCTGCCCATCAGGCAGCTTATTTGTGACTGCCTGAAGAAATGGAACTCAACCATGTATATGCTTGATAGGCTGCTCCAGCAGAAACGTGTGGTTAACGACTACCTGTACGAACTCTGCGGCAGAACAGGTTCTGCGTAGCTTGGTTTTTTTCACCGCGCCCGTGGCTGCTCATGCGTGACACATGCAGACTTCTGCGGCCATTTGATGAGATCACCAAACTGGTCAGTCACGGCCAGGGCGCCATCAGCGGCATCGTACCTTACGCCTTCTTTCTTGAGCGTGCATTGCCTCGTGTCATTGATCAAGCCGTCGAGGAGCAGGAGCAGGAAGATGAGGAAGTTGCAATGTTGGATGAATTCCCAGGGGTGCTATTCCATCTGAGACAAGTCAACAACAGGAGTCTGAAGAAGAGTCAGAGGAGGATGGTGCTGGGACGGATGAGGAGAAGCAAGAAGAGCATGCTTTAAACCTGTCTGGGATCGCTGGTGTTGTCTGTGGATGGGGGGAGGAGAACGAGGATGAGATTATCCTGGATGATGAGCTGGAGCCAGGCCACTACACTGCATCCAGTTTAGTGCAAATGGGGGCCTTCATGCTCCAGTGTTTTAAGGGGGACCCCCCGTATAAAAAGCATAAAGGGCAAGGACCAGTACTGGGTGGCAATGTACTTAGACTCCCGGTACAAACAAAAAATGGCGGAAATGCTACCACAATCAAAGAGGGCGGTCAGAATGCAGCACTTCCAGGCCTTGCTGCGAGAAATTCTGCATTCTGCTTTTGAGTGCACTGGCAGAGGATTTTCCACTCACAGAGAAACAGTTGCAGATAGCATTCCAAAAGCGCCTGCAAGAAGAGGGCGGTTTGAAGATGCGTTGGTCACATCAGATATGAGATCCTTCTTTCAGCCGACCCCTTGACAGCTGTACTCTAGATCCAGCATCAGGGAATGCCTAGACCGACAGGTGTCCGACTACTTCGGGTTAACGGCCAATGTGGACGCTCTGAGGAGTGATGAACCCCTGGACTACTGGGTGGGCAGGCTTGGCCTCTGGCAAGAGCTTGCACAATTTGCAATGGAACTGTTGGCTTGCCCCCCTTCCAGTGTCCTGTCCGAAAGGATGTTCAGCGCAGCAGGGGGGGATCGTGACCGATAAGCGCACTCGCCTAGCTCATGACAGTGTTGACTACCTCACATTTATAAAAATGAATGAGGCATGGATCTCTGAGGAATTCAACACATGTGACCAGTAGACAATGTTTGATTACAATTCCTCATGACAGGCCACAAATATCCGCCAGACAGCCATCCACCCACAACAATTCATGGTCCTTGTCTTCGGTAAATACAGCGGCAGAAAAGGCATTTTATGTCCATTGAATGGCTACGTTTTGGGGCCTTTTATGACCGACACTTACTTCCGTATCCTGTGAATGTCTAATGTACCTCCAGCCACAGAATACAACATTCGTATCTGCAGGTAAACCCATGTGGGCTAATTTTTGGGGCCTATACTGGCTGACACTTTCTTCTGTATCCTAAGAATGCCTAATGTACCTTCAGCCACAGAATACAACATTCTTAGCTGTCAGGTAAACCTATGTGGGCTAATTTTTTGGGCCTTTCATGGCTGACACCTACTTATTTATCCTGTGAATGCCTAATGTACCTTCAGCCACAGAATACAACATTATTAGCTGTCAGGTAAACCCATGTGGGCTAATTTTTGGGGCCTGGAATGGCCGACACTTACTTCATTATCCTGTGAATGCCTAATTTTTCTGACTGGTGTTGAAAATCAATGGGTCGGTAAACATTCCGCCAAATTATGGAATGAATGCGGACCCATTTTACAGATGTGTGAATGGACCCTATATGTATTTGACATGTATTTACCAGCTTCTGTCAGTTCTGGCTGATTTAGGAAAAAAAAAAAAAAAAACTTGCTGTAAAAAAAAGAACTTTTTAGGGCAACTGTTCCAATTGCAATACTTTTGTTATGACATTGACCATGTGGTAGGACTATTTGTGCACAGCTAGTAAGTCTTTTGTGGCTGCAAATATGACCTAAAGGTTTTTAAAGTTCGCCTCCCATTAAAATCAATGGGGCCTGCCGCGAACTTGCGGTTCGTGGACATTTGAGAAAGTTTGCGGCTAACGTTTACGAACTACCCCGGCCAATGTTCGTCCATCACTAGTGGCTGCGTCTGTCAGAGGACGTAAAGGAAAATAGAATTTTTGTAAGAAGTTACTGTAAAATTATTTTCTCTGAGTCCTCTGACAGACGCAGCCCCCGCCCCTCTATTTGGGGTTGGTTTTCTTTTTCCTTCACTGCTTGCCATGAAACTGATTAGTAAGCTGGATTTGTCTGGGGTAATGTCTGAGGGGACAGCCCCTAAGGGTGTGTCTAGTGAAAAGTTTTTCTAAATAGTTTCAATACCTAGTCTACTCCTGTACCCATTTGTGAGGAAACTATGAAGTGGCTGCGTCTGTCAGAGGACTCCGAGAAAATAAATTTATGGAAAGTTCTTACAAACAATTATATTTTTAAAAGATGCAGCTGCTGTTCACTAAGTATAAAACTCATATAAAATATATGATAACAATAAAACAGCGTTTACCCCTGTAGCAGTAATAAATAATATAATAAAGTGTTCATGTGCAAACAATTATTATCATACTCACAATAAAGTGCTTAGAGTGATACAATATATGAGTGCAATAGTGCTCTAATTAATCCACAAAAATTACATAAAGTGCATTAGTGCTCCCAAATTGTCCATAAATATACAAAAGTGCTTGGAAGTGAAAAAAGTGCTGGAGTGCTTCAGCCCAATCAGGCGGTGCGGGGTGTGTCACTCCCCTCTTTTGTCCCCACTCACTGAAACCAATGGACCCTCAGCTATCCAGTCTCAGGGTCAAAGAAGCTTTAAGTGTGGAAAGGATCTTTTTTTTCTCCTGTAGAATCTGGTCACTTAATCACGTGATGGCATCTAAAGCAAATCTTTGGGGCTCAAGCAAACAGAATAGCCAACATAGCGAAGTCCATATAAGCCCATTTTAATGTGCGTTGAAATTTTACTTACAAGAACAACTGAAAAAAACAGCTTGGAGAACGGGGAAGTACAGCTTCCAGGAATGCCGTACAGCTGTAATGTTCCGGTACCTATGGTACCCTTGTTCCTATATTTCTCCTCTCTTTGCGTCCCATCTTGTATATACAAAGGACGCATACACCTTTAAGACCGGAAGACATCACTGCCGAGCGCCGCTATGAGCGGCTATTTCAATCGCCGGTTTGCTCTCACTTATCGCTCGTTCAAACCCACATGCTCATCGCACCTACGCCTGAGAAGTCGGAGCTGCTGACATACCTTCCTTGCTGAACTAAGCCGGAAACCTCGCTGGTGATCCGTATCCCGCTACGGGATCACCCCTCTCCTCTGGACATTGTATTTCCTAACCTATCTAAATGATAAGTACCCCGCAGGGGATTCTTACTAACCAATCTCCTACTGTCATCTACTGCAATTACCAAGACTACTCCATCTGTGTCCTCTTACCATCTGCACTATACTTGACATCAGAACCTATCTGCTTACCATCATCTGCAACTCTCCTATACTGCTTCTAGTGCTCACCATACAATAGCCTGTCTCTCATCTATATATCCTCATATACTCTATCCCTCCATTAAACATCTATTAATATATATATAGTATATAACAGGCTGTACACAGTGATGAAGTCCTGAGAGTTGGATATGTTGTTCAACACATTCTCTACAAGGCTACTGAGTGTAATAATTCTGCAGCTGTAAATCCATCCGCAAACAAAAACGCATGAACGTTACAGATTGAACGAGCCTTTAAAAAAAATATGGATTCAGCAGAATTATCCACTCATGTACTACAATTAAAACAACAAGTAGATGCATTGATCCATGCACTTACAGAGGTAAAAAATGACAATCAAACCTTGAGACAGCAGCTTGGCCGTCTCACACAGCCTCCTGCTGCTCAGCCCCGTGAGCCTAAGATAAACCCTCCTATAGTGTTTTCTGGTGATCGGAGCAAATTCCATGAATTTAAAAACGCATGTCAATTGTTTTTTTTGTTAAAACCTCTAACCTACACCACTGACCAAATTAAGGTTTGTACCATCATCTCCTATTTAACGGGTGAACCCCGGGCCTGGGCAGATGCTCTCTTTGAAAAGGATGATCCACTCCTTAATTCCTATCCCTTATTTTTAGCACAACTTGCTACTTTATATGAAGACCCCAACAAGCAGAGTACCGCTGACACCCAGTTACGGGCCCTAAAACAAGGAAGGAGACCTGTTGAAGATTTCGTGGCGAATTTTAAAAGATGGTCCCCTGATTCAGGGTGGAACGACACATCTTTGCGAACGCAGTTTAGACTCGGCCTATCTGAGGCCGTTAAAGACGAGCTCGCCCGAGCGGATTTACCTGGCACTCTAGAGGGACTGATCCAGACCAGTATCAATATTGACAGACGACTACGAGAAAGAAAGGCTGAGAAGATGAGCTCACCATTTTCCAGTCCTTCTCGGATGTTGCCTGCTGACCCTACTCCTATGGAAGTAGGAATGATACGTCCACCTCTGACCCTTTCTGAACGTGCCAGGAGGAAAACCGAACATCTTTGCATGTACTGCGCATCCCCGAATCATCTGGTAAACGACTGTCCTCTTGTCCGCAGAAAAGAGGGTGAGTGTTCAAATGTCTTGCTAGGGGGACTCACAACTTCCTTTCCTAATCCTTATCTTTTTGTTCAATTAACATTGCAGTGGGACCAAACTAGGATCACCACCAAGGCTATGATTGACACAGGATCTTGACATTTGTTTTGTCTCCCTTAATAAAATACCTATTGTTTCAAAACCCAAACCTGTCTCCGTTAGTTTTATTAACGGTACCCCTTTATCCTCTGGTCCTATCACCAGTCAGACACAGGCACTTCTTGTAACTGCTGACGAGTCTCATGTGGAGACCACCACCTTTGATGTATTAACTTCGCCACATTTTCCAATCATTTTGGGACTTCCCTGGTTACACATACATCAACCAATCATCGATTGGAAAACAAGAACGTTAGCCTTCTCTTCTCACTATTGTGAGACGACGTGTAACCTCCCCACACATGATAGGATCCTGTCTGTACTGCCAGATGACATTATTCCTAAGTGTTATCAAGATCTATCGGAGGTTTTCCTCGAGAAAAACGTTCAAATGCTACCTCCTCACAGGGACTATGATTGTTGTATCGATCTGCTCCCTAATAGTAAGTTGCCTTACGGACATGTATATCCTCTCTCACAGGATGAACTCTCTCACCTTAAGGAGTATCTGGATGAAAACTTGGCAAAAGGATTCATCCGACCTTCTACTTCCTCCACTGCTGCTGGGCTTTTCTTTGTCCGCAATAAGGACTCTAGCCTTAGGCCTATCATTGATTTCAGACAATTAAATGCCATCACAATAAAGGATCGTTATCCTTTACCTCTTATTCCTGAACTTATCGAACAGGTGCGTGGGGCTTCTTTCTTTTCAAAATTGGACCTAAAAGGGGCATACAATTTAATTCGAATCCGTAAAGGGGATGAATGGAAGACGGCATTCAGAACCAGATACGGACTGTTTGAGTACCTTGTAATGCCATTTGGGCTATGTAATGCCCCCGCAGCCTTCCAACGTTTTATAAACGAGATATTCCGAGACTTGCTTGATGTTTGTGTGGTAGTATATTTGGACGATATACTTATCTATTCTCATTCCTTACCTGAGCACATAAAACATGTGAGACTTGTGTTGTCAAGACTACTTGCACATAACTTATATGTTAAAACAAAGAAATGTCTCTTTCGTAAAGAGGAAAAGAGGAGGTACTATTCCTAGGATATATTATATCTAAAAGTGGAATCAAAATGGACATGAGCAAAATATCCTGCATTCTGGATTGGCCTGTGCCAACCACTCGCAAAGCATTACAAAGGTTCCTAGGATTCTCTAATTACTATAGGAAATTCATTAAAAACTTCTCTGCGATTGTGAAACCTCTCACACAACTTACAAGCACGAAGAGACCATTTAATTGGTCAAAAGAAGCAAATGGAGCATTCTCTCTGCTGAAATCAAGCTTTACTACTGCCCCCATACTATGCCAACCAGACCCATCCCTTCAATACATCTTGGAGGTAGATGCGTCTAATATGGCAGTAGGAGCAGTTCTCTCACAACGACCAACAAACACCTCACCTCTTCACCCAGTTGCTTTCTTTTCAAAGTCATTAAGTAGCCCCGAGGTGAACTATCCAGTAGGTGAGAAGGAGTTATTAGCCATAAAACTGGCATTAGAGAATTGGAGACATCTACTTGAGGGCACTCAATTGCCAATTCTGATATATACTGATCACAAAAACCTCCAATACCTTCAGACTAATAGAACTCTTTCCCACCGGCAGGTACGGTGGTCGTTATTCTTTCTGAGATTTAATTTTTTAGTAACTTACACGCCCGCAGACAAAAATATAAAAGCGGATGCACTCTCACGACTAGCCGAGAAAGATTGCACTGAGGTTCCCTCAGTTCCCATAATACAACTTGAACGTATTATCGGAGTCGTTCGCTCACTCAAGGAGGAGATTTTGCACAGCATAGGGTTGGATTCACCTCCACCACAACTAACTACTGACGCAGAAGGCTTCCTCTACTACAATGATAAATTATACATACCCCCTACTATGCAAACCAAGATCTTAGAATTGTCGCATGATGTACCTATGGCAGGACATATGGGTATGACTAAAACTCTCAATCTACTCACTAGGCAATTTTGGTGGCCAGACATGAAGACAACCGTAAAAAAGTTCGTTTCATCTTGTGATATCTGTGCAAGGTCTAAAATTGACAACACGAAACCATCAGGATTACTTTGTAGTTTACCAATACCCCAGGTTCCGTGGGAAGTGGTATCCTTGGATTTCATAGTGGAACTACCACCTTCCAAAGGATTCAACACCATCTTGGTATAAGTGGACCATCTGACCAAGATGGCACATTTCACCCCTATCCGAAAACTACCTTCATCCAAACAAACAGCAGAATTACTTGTGAAACATGTCTTTAAGTTACATGGTATTCCAAAAACACTGCTGTCTGACCGTGGTTCACAATTCATCTCGACATTTTGGCTAGCTCTATGTCAGATACTGCGAATAGAGCGTAACCTTACTTCTGCCTACCACCCTCAGACAAACGGACAGACAGAGAGAGTTAACCAGTGCATTGAACAGTACCTGCGTTGCTATACTTCGTATCTACAGGACGATTGGGCAGATCTCCTCCCACTGGCGGAATTCGCCTATAACAACGCTACTCATAGCACTACTAAGCAAAGTCCGTTTTACCTGAATTATGGGTTTCATCCCACACTCCTTCCTCCACGTATCTTACCATCAAGTAATCCAGTAGCATCTGATTATCTTGCCCAGATAAAGGATTCTCTGGGATTACTCAACAATACAATATCTCATGCTCATAGCCAACAAAAAAAATACTACGACCTCCGTAGGAAACCCTCTCCCCAATATGCCATTGGGGATCTTGTTTGGATTTCTACAAAAAAATCTAAGACTAAAGATCCCTAGTAAAAAACTTGGACCTCTATTTCTGGGACCTTTTCCAATAGAGAAGCTTATTGGAAAAGCTGCAGTACAACTCACATTGCCAGTAGACCGCAAGATACATCCTGTCTTCCATGTGTCTCTACTGAAGCCCCATGTTCCTAACCAAGGAATAAGGCCTACTATCTCACCTCCACCTCCTGTACAAGTGGAGGGTGGAGAAGAATTTGAGATAAAAGAAATTTTGGATTCCCGTTTCAATAGAAGAAGACTCCAGTATCTTGTACGATGGAAGAATTATGGGCCCCAAGATGACACCTGGCTGGATACCTCCGATATCCATGCCCCTAGACTGATTCGCAATTTCCACTCGAAATATCCGGAAAAAACAGTTCTAGAGGCCTTCCGGAGCCGGCCTTAAGGGGGGGGTACTGTAATGTTCCGGTACCTATGGTACCCTTGTTCCTATATTTCTCCTCTCTTTGCGTCCCATCTTGTATATACAAAGGACGCATACACCTTTAAGACCGGATGACATTACTGCCGAGCGCCGCTATGAGCGGCTATTTCAATCGCCGGTTTGCTCTCACTCATCGCTCGTTCAAACCCACATGTTCATCGCACCTACGCCTGAGAAGTCGGAGCTGCTGACATACCTTCCTTGCTGAACTAAGCCGGAAACCTCGCTGGTGATCCGTATCCCGCTACGGGATCACCCCTCTCCTCTGGACATTGTATTTCCTAACCTATCTAAGTGCCCCGCAGGGGATTCTTACTAACCAATCTCCTACTGTCATCTACTGCAATTACCAAGACTATCTGTATCTGTCTATTCACTATCATCTGCATAAGACTGTTAGCTCTTGGGACTACCTTGAACTATCCTTGCACTAGGTTACTCTGTCTAAAGTATACTCCATCTGTGTCCTCTTACCATCTGCACTATACTTGACATCAGAACCTATCTGCTTACCATCATCTGCAACTCTCCTATACTGCTTCTAGTGCTCACCATACAATAGCCTGTCTCTCATCTATATATCCTCATATACTCTATCCCTCCATTAAACATCTATTAATATATATATAGTATATAACAGGCTGTACACGGTGATGAAGTCCTGAGAGTTGGATATGTTGTTCAACACATTCTCTACAAGGCTACTGAGTGTAATAATTCTGCAGCTGTAAATCCATCCGCAAACAAAAACGCATGAACCTTACAACAGCATGCGTTCCACGGAGGGCAGGAAGTGGCATCAACATAGGTGTGCGCAGCCTATTGCATTAGGGTGTGCACCCCAAAGCTCAAACACACATGCCTTTCTCTGCAGCCCCAGCTGCACTGGACAGTGAATGAATGGGAAGTGCTCTGTGCTGAGCGGCTTCCTGTTCATTCACAAACTGAAGCATTGTAAACCTAGTTGTGTTAACAATGTTCATTTGGAAAGGGAAGGAACCAGTAAATTACATATTTACTAGCCCCTTTCCCCACTCTCCACCCTGCAGCGTAGTGATTAGGGTGTGCCCGGGCACACCTGGCACACCCCCTGCGCACGCCTATGGGCATCAATGGTTGGATACGACTGGAAATACGTCAACACGTTTGCCCCACCCACCTACCAGGACATCATTTTCGGTACGGCGGCTGGATGTATTTATACTACCCCGCGGTAACCTCCCATTACAAGATGAAGCACCAATACACCTAAATAATCAAAATGATGTGAATAACTGATATTATCCGTCAATTCCTGTTTACATTGGTAATGAAATAACCTCTTACAACATTCATTAAACAATGGTATAATACTCAAAATATGTGCAAAAAAAATAATCAAATATACATAAGAATAAAGATATGTTCTGTATATATATATATATATATATATATATATATATATTAATATATAGGAAAGAAATGTGTAAAAATAATGGAAAATAAAACATAAAGAAGAAAAAATAAATCAATGAAAAGTGGAAAATAAAATGAAACTTAAAAAAAATAAAAAATAAAGAGTAAAAAAAATAAATAAATAATGAATGAAAACATGAAATATAAAAATGATAAACATGAAATGGAAAAATATTGATAATTATAAAATGCTAAAAAAAATGAAAACGTGAAAAAGGTTAAGGATAAAAATGAAAAATAAAAAATAAAAGATAAAAAATAAAAGAAAAATTAAAACAATGTGTGACAAATTTAAGACATTTGGAAGAACAAGTAAATGATTACAATTGGATACAAAACAATTAAATCTAAATCTATATTCAAACCTAAAGGATAAAGAGTACCCAACCGATGTATCCATTGTGTTTCGTTCTGGGAAATAATTTTTTTTCAAAATGCTACCCCTCCAATGTGCTTCCACCCTATCGATACCACAGAAGGCCGATTGACTAGGATCCCTATTGTACACCAATCTGAAATGATTGGACAAACTGTGGTATCTATAACCTTTCTTTATGTTGTTGACATGCTCCCTTAACTTTACTCTCAATTGTCTGGTGGACCGCCCCACATATTGGAGCCCACACGGGCAAGAAACAGGTAAGTGACATGTGTGGAGCCACAGGTGATAAACTTTCTAATAGAATAGGAATCTCCCTGAGAATGAGACCTAAAATCTGTGTTTTTTCTTTTTCAATACTTACAAGTTTTACAAATCATACATTTACCACAACTAAAATAACCAACTTGATCTAAAAAAAAGTACTTGTTTTTACTGGGGGATTAATGACCATATGTGCTAACTTGGTACATAACGTATGCGGTTTAGTGTATATAAATTTCGGTTTGGCAGGTAGAATTGTTTTTCAAGTTTCATCTTTTAATAAAAGGGGCCATTGTTTTGTACGATTCTCTCAAATTGTTTATACTGTCGTGAATGGCAACCCATAGTCATTGTTAGCAGCCTTTCTATTGTTAAACAAACTCTCTCTATCAGCATTTAATACCATCTCTTTGGTGTTAAATAAATCTTTAGCCCTATACCCCTTTTCCCTGAATCTTTCTAAAAACATATTGGCCTGTGTGTCATAATCTTCCTCGGAGTCACAATTCCTCCTGCCTCTCAACATCTGGCTCTTGGGGATAGAACTCATCCACCTGGGGTGATGACAACTCCATAGTGGAATATATCCATTCCTATTCACCTCTTTGAAGTAAGTACGTGTAGATAATCTGCCATTATTTTTGTAAATTACAAGGTCCAGGAAGTTTATTGATTCAAATCCACACGTCTCTTAGCAAGAGATCCCATATCGGTTTTCATCAATGTACCTCAAAAACCTCATTAAAGAGTCCTGTGAGCCTCTCCATACAATGAAGATATCATCAATATATCTTCTATATATCATGAGTTCAGGAAATACTGTATGTTACAAAAGATACTGTAATATTTCCATTTATTCATGAAAATATTGGCTACAGAAGGAGCATATTTGGCTCCCATAGCCACTCCCCTTTTCTGTCTATAATATTTTTTTCATGCCAAAAAAATTATTACTCATTGCTAAATCCAATCCCTGAAGAATAAATTATTTTAGTTTAGTTTTAAACTCAGTGTTGTCTAGGGCCCATTTAACTGCCTCTATATTGGTATATAGAGAGTTACGTATAAACTGACTAAGAAAAAATGGGTAACAGGCCCTAATATGGAAATTATGATAAAAAAGGAGCACCACGTCCCAAATATTGCATAAAAGAAAGGGGAATTGGGGAGGGCGTCTGTTGGGGACTTTTTTAATAGGGTGCCACAATGAGACAATATATGTTTAGAAGCATATAGTAAAAGGGTATAATTTTTATTGAAAAACACACAATTAAAAATATCCACTGTATTTCATCAAAGGAATCAGTGTCACAACAAAGCTTGGTTTAGAAGCCACATGCATATTACAGTTGAAATTGCACAGTTACAATATATTGCGTTCTACACAAGGGTCTTTCCAAAGGAATTGTGGACCCTATTACCAACCAGAGGATTAGCCTGGTTAGCGTTTGTGTAGAGATGACTGATGCCCAGAACTATAGCCCGACATGTTTCGCGGCGGAGGCCGCTTCCTCAGGGGCAGTTGAGGGTTTAAAAAGACATCATACAATAACTAAGAGAGAAAAACACATAGTGTAAGTAACATGTGGATTACAATCATATACATGTCATATTTTTACATATATCCTTACAATAAGACAATGCATTATAGATTTATTGGTCATGGAAAGAAAGTCTGGATATACCACACCTGAGACAAAGGCAATCATCCGCACAGCAAGCCTGGAATCAGGACCGCAAGGTAGGTGTGTCCCCCCCGGGGCGAGCACGGGAGCCAACCAAAAGCAAGGCGGTTAATCAAGTGAATCTAGATTTGAGAGGAAGTATGAACGGTATTAAGTATAGCTACTTTGAGCAGTTGTAATGAACTGTGGGTAAACTAGCCATTGTGCAATATGGTAAATAGGAGCAAAAAGTCTTACCCAAACCACATAGAGTGATATCCTGAGGGCAGGGATCGGGATAGTGAAGACCAAGTTCCTCAACAAGGGAGCAACAAATGGTCCACAACAAGGCCAGTAGGGAAGGTGCCAATATGGCGTCCTCCGTGGCTATAAATCAATAAAATAGTACACATAGTAAGAAATGGCTACTGATTGGCGTTGGCATTCAATTAATGAGTGAATAAAGAAAAAGAGTAGAAGGCCTTACTGAAGTATATGGGCCATTGTATGTATGATGTAACCACATATAGGCCATTGCATATAGAGTATAGCCGTACGATAGAGAGATTTACCATAAAACTAGGGAGACAAGGAACTTAGTTCGCCAAAGAAAAAAAGTAGCCTATCGCCAAAGATGGAAAAGTAGCCTGTACAGAGTATTGTACCAAATAAGTTCAGTTACATACCTAGTACTCGTGGAAACAGCGTCTCCCGTTCCTGCTGCTGCAGTGGGAGACACTGAATCCCGCCGTTATATTGGGGAGGCTCCACCTCGGGAGCGTCATGACGTCATGACGCCGCCCGAGGCTGGCGCCGTGAGTACGCGCGCACATTGAGCGCACATGCGCACTATCCAATTAGGCCAGACCACAGCCGATGGAGGGCTGCGCCATCTTGGACACACCAACCCACCCCAGAAGGGAGGGGCTGGGACACGGCGTCACGTACTCGCCCTGGGGGGAAAAAACCCAAAGCCATCCAAGGCGTCAGCCAGGGCCGACAACCAACCACGATCGCCAAGCAGAGTGCCGTTGTCCAGGCGACCAGGCGCTACACACGTCACATGACCAATTATATACAAATGTATCTAACATATAGATCTTCTTAGACATACTTTGCAGTATATTGGACATAAGTCATTTAAAACATAAAACATACGGGTACATGACAATATGGAATTGTAAATGATAACAGTGTATTTACAGACAATTGTCTTCAGCACAGATTGTTGGGAGCCCATAGGGGTATTCCAGCACTTCGCGTGTTTAGAGTTGCTTAAGATAATGGATAGGGGAAGTGGACAGACGACAATTGGGACAAGATGACAAGGGGTGAGGATGAGACGATAAGGGAAAAGGAAGTGGGGAATAGGGAAGAGGGAGGAAAGTGGGGCTGGGGAACGAATAAAAGGATTGGTAAAGGGAACAAAGACTAGAACATTTCCAGTGGACACAACCTATCACAGGAAGGGTTTGTATGAATGAGCCTCATTCAAGCCTGGTGAGGCAAGAGCATTAAGTTTTTCTATCCAAATGGTCTCTCGCTGTAAGATTCGACGATCCCAGTCTCCCCCCCTTGGGTCCGGGGGAACAATCTCCAGAACCCTGAAGGAGACACAGGAGTTGTCGAATCTATGGTGCAGACCTATATGGCGCATCACAGGGGTGAGGATCTTGCCTCCACCCGAGTAGTAGACATGGTCCCCTATTCTCTGGCCAAACTGTCTAATGGTTTTCCCGACATAAAAGGCCAAGCATAGACAATTCATTAAATAAATGACTCCGTGTGTGGTGCAGTCAGGCCGCCCACGGAGTTTGTGTATTTCTCCACTAGGCAGATGAGTGACTGGGCCTTCCTTAACCCATGGACAGCGAGAGCAACTACCACATTGGTATGTTCCCGGTGTATTGGGGGAAGACTGGCACTCATCTGTGTAGTGGCTTTTAATTAACAAATCTTTTAAGGAGGTAGCAAGGAGGTAGCTCTCCTAAAATCCATTTCAGGACGTGGCTTTATGTATTTTGATAATGTTTGTTCTTCAGCTAAGAGGTGCCAGTGTTTCTGAACGATGGAACGTAGTTGCTGTGTATTATCAGAGAATTGAGTAATTAGCCTGACCGTTTGTGTGGAGGTATTATCTTTTTTCTTATGTAATAGATCCTTTCTTTGAAGTATTTTTGCTCTATTGAAGGCTTTTCTGAGGACAGTACGAGAGTACCCTCGAGCCAATAGTCTCTGTTGTAATTTCTTGGCCTCAATATAAAAGTCCTTGTCCAGTGAGCAGTTTCTCCTTATGCGCAAATATTGCGCATATGGTATGCTCTGCTTGAGGGGGATGGGATGTGCGCTGAAACATGCAGAAGCATGTTTCCTGCCGTAGGTTTCCTGTAGAGGCTGGTGGTGATATATCCTTCAATATCTTTTTTCATCACAACGTCCAGGAAGACGATGTGTTCCGAATGGATGCTGTGTGTAAACTTAAGATTGAAAGGATTATCATCTAGAGAGATAAGCATGTTATCCAGTTCCTCTCTTGGACCAGTCCATATGAGGAACAAATCGTCTATATAGCGGAACCAACACATAATGTGTTCAAGCCAGGGAGCATATGTGTCGTTTGAAAAAATTTATCTTTCCCAGTCGCCAAGGAACATGTTTGCATATGACGGTGCACAACATGTTCCCATGGCGACTCCTTGTATTTGTAAATACATGGAATCCATGAAGGTAAAGAAGTTTCGTGTCAAAATGAATTTTAACAGGGAAAGGATGAAACTGTTGTGAGGCCAAGTGGATCTGTCTTGCTGGTATAGAAATGAACTAACCGACCGGATGCCCGCCTCGTGCGGTATGCTTGAGTACAATGCCTCAATGTCTACCGCAACGAGGAGGGCATCCGGGGGTGTTTGTATATCTTCAATGTGTCTAAGTAGGTCAGGGGTGTCCTGTATATAAGAGGGCAAAGCTTGTACAATGGGGCGCAGAAAAAAATCCACGTATTTGCTCGCATTCTCAGAGATTGACCCAATCCCGGAGACAATAGGTCTTCCGGGAGGTTTATCTTTGTTCTTATGCACCTTGGGCAGTGTATATAGTGTAGGTGTTCTAGGGTGTTTTACAATCAAAAATTCATAGGTATCTTTGTCGATGATGCCTGCCAAAAAGCCATCGAAGCAAAGATTCTGTAGTTCCCTTTGGAAACCGATTGTAGCATCAGGGTGAATTGGGGCATACCACTGTCGGTTACTGAGCACCTCCAAGCACATTTCTTGGTACTGATGATGAGACATTACTACAACGTTCCCCCCTTTATCAGAGGGTTTTATAACGAGATTGGGATTTTTTTTGTAATTCTTTTAAAGCCACGTCCTGATCTGGTGTGAGATTGTTGGATTTTTTTCTGCGCCCCTTTGTACAAGCTTTGCCCTCTTATATACAGGACACCCCTGACCTACTTAGACACATTGAAGATATACAAACACCCCCGGATGCCCTCCTCGTTGTGGTAGACATTGAGGCATTGTACTCAAGCATACCGCACGAGGCGGGCATCCGGTCGGTTAGTTCATATCTATACCAGCAAGACAGATCCACTTGGCCTCACAACAGTTTCATCCTTTCCCTGTTAAAATTAATTTTGACATGAAACTTCTTTACCTTCATGGATTCCATGTATTTACAAATACAAGGAGTCGCCATGGGAACATGTTGTGCACCGTCATATGCAAACAGGTTCCTTGGCGACTGGGAAAGATACATTTTTTCAAACGACACATATGCTCCCTGGCTTGAACACATTATGTGTTGGTTCCGCTATATAGACGATTTGTTCCTCATATGGACTGGTCCAAGAGAGGAACTGGATAACATGCTTATCTCTCTAGATGATAATCCTTTCAATCTTAAGTTTACACACAGCATCCATTCGGAACACATCGTCTTCCTGGACGTTGTGATTAAAAAAGATATTGAAGGATATATCACCACCAGCCTCTACAGGAAACCTACGGCAGGAAACATGCTTCTGCATGCTTCCAGCGCACATCCCATCCCCCTCAAGCAGAGCAAACCATATGCGCAATATTTGCGCATAAGGAGAAACTGCTCACTGGACAAGGACTTTTATATTGAGGCCAAGAAATTACAACAGAGACTATTGGCTCGAGGGTACTCTCGTACTGTCCTCAGAAAAGCCTTCAATAGAGCAAAAATACTTCAAAGAAAGGATCTATTACATAAGAAAAAAGATAATACCTCCACACAAACATCACTGCAACCGTAACCCGGGTGCTAGCCGGCCGGCAGGTGGTGCTGTGGAGCAGAGCGCGGGATCAGAGGCTGTCAGGGCGTGCAAGAGAGGGGAGTGTGTGAGGAGTGTGTGCGTGACCGACCGCGTGTGAGTGTGTGAGTAAACCCCCAGGAGAGCAGCGGCGGGGAGCGGCGCTCGAACCCCCCCCCCCAGAAGCGAGCGGCGAGCGGGTCGGTAACCCCCCTCTCTTGTCGCGGGTGGCGAGCGGTACAGTAAACCCCCCCTTTTGCGGCGGGCGGCGAGTGGTGCGGACCCCCCCAGACAGAGAGGGAGCAGAGGAGACTAGCGGTGCAAAGGCTGACCGGGAAGTGACAGAGGGAGGCGGGTGCAGAGCGGAGACTGACCGTCTGAGGGAAAAAAAAAAAACCAGCCAGGAACTGCTAGAGACAGGCTTAAAGGGACACACACTAGGTAAGTAAGACTGGTGACTGAGATTGTACACTGACTGAGGGTGTAGTGTAGTACCTGAGTATCTCTGAGTACCTGTTACTACCTGAGTATCTGTGAGTACCTATTACTACCTGAGTATCTGTGAGTACCTGAGTATCTGTGAGTACCTGTTACTACCTGAGTACCTGTTACTACCTGAGTATCTGTGAGTACCTGTTACTACCTGAGTATCTGTGAGTACCTGTTACTACCTGAGTACCTGTGAGTACCTGTTACTACCTGAGTATCTGTGAGTACCTGTTACTACCTGAGTATCTGTGAGTACCTATTACTACCTGAGTATCTGTGAGTACCTGTTACTACCTGAGTATCTGTGAGTACCTGTTACTACCTGAGTATCTGGGAGTACCTATTACTACCTGAGTGTCTGGGAGTACCTATCACTACCTGAGTGTCTGGGAGTACCTATTGCTACCTGAGTGTCTGGGAGTGTCTGTGCGACTGAGTGTTGTGCGTCTGACCGGGCTGTGTGACTGAGTGTTGTGCGTCTGATCGGGCTGTGCAACTCAGTGTTGTGCGTCTGACCGGGCTGTGCGACTGAGTGTTGTGCGTCTGACCGGGCTGTGCGACTGAGTGTTGTGCGTCTGACTGGGCTGTGCGACTGAGTGTTGTGCGTCTGACCGGGCTGTGCGACTTAGTGTTGTGCGTCTGACCGGGCTGTGCGACTCAGTGTTGTGCGTCTGACCAGGCTGTGCGACTTAGTGTTGTGCCTCTGACCGGGCTGTGCGACTCAGTGTTGTGCGTCTGACCGAGCTGTGCGACTCAGGGTGGTGCGTCTGACCGGGCTGTGCGACTCAGTGTTGTGCGTCTGACCGGGCTGTGCGACTCAGTGTTGTGCGTCTGACCGGGCTGTGCGACTCAGTGTTGTGCGTCTGACCGGGCTGTGCGACTCAGTGTGGTGCGTCTGACCGTGCTGTGCGACTCAGTGTGGTGTGTCTGACCGGGCTGTGCGACTTAGTGTTGTGCGTCTGACCGGGCTGTGCGACTTAGTGTTGTGCGTCTGACCGGGCTGTGCGACTTAGTGTTGTGCATCTGACCGGGCTGTGCGACTGAGCGTTGTGCGTCTGACCGGGCTGTGCGACTTAGCGTTGTGCGTCTGACCGGGCTGTGCGACTCAGCGTTGTGCGTCTGACCGGGCTGTGCGACTCAGCGTTGTGCGTCTGACCGGGCTGTGCGACTGAGTGTTGTGCAACTGAGTGTCAAGTGAGTGGAGCGGAATACCAGAGGGTGAGAAGGTAGCGTTAGGAAGCCAGGAAATAGCCACATAGGATAGACTTAAATCGCTGAATCCCCATTAGATTAGATTAGTAGGTACAATGCCCGGCGGGTGTGGAGGTGCGACTCGGTGTACATCTTGTGATATGTATGCGTTCCTCAGACATGTGATCAAGGGCGAATACAAATGCGCAAAATGTAAGCACGTTGCTTCCCTGGAAGCTCAGGTCCTGAATCTAGGGAAGCAGCTGGCAACACTGAGACGAATGTCCATACCGGAGGAAAGACAGGATCGTACCAGTCAGGTGCAGGCAGGGGTCTGCACAGAGGTGGGCGGAGTATTGGAGGTGCAGGCATCAGAGCAGAGTAGAGGGGTGACAGTTAGGAGGGGTAGAAGGGGACAAGGCAAGGAGGCTGATCCTGGGCTGGAGCACTGCAATAGATACGCCCCGTTGTGTGATGTTGGGGAAACCAGTCAGGGACCAGCATTGCTGGAGCAGAGTGACGCCCCTAGCTGCCAGGGGAAGAACTCCTCCAGTGAGGCCGGGAGAAAGGGAAAGGAAAGACAGGTGCTGGTGGTAGGGGACTCAATTATTAGAAGGACAGATAGTGTAATCTGTGACAAAGACCGTGTGCGCCGAACAGTCTGTTGTTTGCCGGGCGCTCGGGTTCGGCACATCGCGGATCGGGTGAACAGATTATTGGGTGGGGCTGGGGAAGACCCAGCTGTCATGGTACACGTGGGTACCAATGACATAGGCAGAGGAAGATGGAGAGTCCTAAACGATTTCAGGGACTTAGGCGCTAAGTTGAGGACTAGGACCTCCAAGGTAGTATTTTCCAAAATACTACCTGTACCTCGAGCCACACCAGAGAGGCAGCGGGAGATTAGGGAAGTTAACGAGTGGCTGAGGAGCTGGTGTAGTAAGGAGGGTTTCGGGTTCCTGGAGAACTGGGCCGACTTCTCAGTCGGTCACCGGCTCTTTGGTAGGGACGGATTGCACCTAAATGGGGTGGGTGCAGCCGTACTGGGTGAGAGGATGGCCAAAAAGTTAGAGGGGCTTTTAAACTAGGGAATGGGGGGGAGGGTACAGATGTAGAATTAGCCAGTGGAAAGCAAGTTTCAGAGGGCAGAAATGGGGGCATTAGCGGTAGGGTGTTCGGAGCTCCTAAACCCAGGGTGGGTACAGGGAAAAATCAAGAGAGCAGCCTAAAAACATCAAATGAGGATAAATGTAACTGATCAAAATTACGAGGCTTGTATACCAATGCCAGAAGCCTGGCCAACAAGATGGGAGAGCTGGAGCTGCTGATGTTTGAGGAGGACTTAGATTTTGTGGGGATAACTGAGACTTGGTTTGACAGCTCTCATGACTGGATGGCGACCATTCAGGGGTATTCCCTTTATCGCAGAGATAGAGAAGGTAAAAAAGGGGGAGGGGTATGTCTGTATATTAAGAACAGTATACAGGTAAATATGAGGGATGATATTAATAATGGAGCTATGGACGAGGCAGAATCCCTATGGGTAGAGCTTCAAAGGAAAGGCATGGTGGGGAAGGTAATATTGGGCGTATGCTATAGGCCCCCCAACCAGAGGGAGGAGGGTGAGGCGGACCTCATGTTACAGATAGGATTGGCAGCAAGGATGGGAAATGTCATTATAATGGGGGACTTTAATTATCCTGATATAGACTGGGCAGAAGGAACCACGCACTCAGCCAAGGCTCGGCAGTTCCTAAATGTTTTGCAGGACAATTTCATGGGTCAGATGGTGAATGAACCGACAAGAAACAATGCGGTACTTGACCTACTGATTACCAACAATACAGACCTGCTCACGGATATAGAAATACGGGACAACTTAGGGAACAGTGACCATAGGTCAATTGGTTTCAGCATTAATTACAGTAATAGGAAACACAAGGGTAATATAAGGACACTGAATTTCAAAAGAGCCAATTTCCCTAAACTGCGCTCGCTGCTAGAAAATATCAAATGGGATAGAACCCTGGGAACAAAGAACATGGAGGAGAAAATTGGAGTGCTTCAAGAGCATACTTAACAAGGGGGTGGGCCAGTGCATTCCACAGGGAAATAAATTTAAAAGAGCAAAGCTAAACCCTGGGTGGCTAAACTCCAACATAAAAATGCATATTAGAGCTAAAGAAAAGGCCTTCAAAAAATACAAGACTGAGGGGTCATTGGCAGCATTTAAGCACTACAAAGAGTGTAATAAGAAATGTAAAGATGAAATCAGGGCGGCTAAAATAGAACACGAGAGACATATAGCGGAGGAGAGTAAAAAGAACCCCAAGAAGTTCTTTAAGTATATAAACAGTAGGAAAGCGAGGCCAGAACACATTGGCCCTATAAAAGATGATAAAGGAAAAATGGCCACAGAGGACAGAGAAAAGGCGGAAGTGTTAAATAATTTCTTTTCTTCAGTCTTCACAAAGGAATCGGGGGGCTACACGAACCCAGCTTGTAAGGCCGAACTAAATAATACACCTCAGGAAGTGCCGCCATGGCTAACAGAGGATAGACTTAGAGCTAAACTAGAGAAACTTAACATAAATAAATCCCCGGGACCGGATGGCTTGCACCCAAGGGTTCTTAATGAGCTCAGCCAGGTGATTGCCAGACCATTATTCTTGATCTTTAAGGATAGTTTACAGACGGGTATGGTGCCAGCTGATTGTAAAAAAGCCAACGTGGTACCAATATTTAAAAAGGAGCCGAGATATATCCCGGGTAACTATAGGCCGGTCAGCCTAACATCAGTAGTCTGCAAAATTTTGGAGGGGATGATAAGGGACCACATACAAGACTTTAGTAATGAAAACGGTATTATAAGTAGTAATCAGCATGGATTCATGAAAAATCGTTCGTGCCAAACCAATCTATTAACCTTCTACGATGAAGTGAGCTGCCACTTAGATAAAGGTAAGCCTGTGGATGTGGTGTATCTGGACTTTGCAAAGGCCTTTGACACCGTTCCCCACAAACGCTTACTGTACAAACTAAGGAAGGTAGGTATGGACCATAAGGTGAGTACCTGGATAGAGAACTGGCTCCAGGGGAGAGTACAGAGGGTGGTGATTAATGGGGAGTACTCGGATTGGGCGGGTGTGGAAAGTGGGGTCCCCCAGGGTTCTGTCCTTTTATGTCGGGAAAACCATTAGACAGTTCGGCCAGAGAATAGGGAACCATGTCTACTACTCGGGTGGAGGCAAGATCCTCACCCCTGTGACGCGCCATATAGGTCTGCACCATAGATTCGACAACTCCTGTGTCTCCTTCAGGGTCCTGGAGATTGTTCCCCCGGACCCAAGGGGGGAGACTGGGATCGTCGAATCTTACAGCGAGAGACCATTTGGATAGTAAAACTTAATGCTCTTGCCTCACCAGGCTTGAATGAGGCTCATTCATACAAACCCTTCCTGTGATAGGTTGTGTCCACTGGAAATGTTCTAGTCTTTGTTCCCTTTACCCATCCTTTTATTCGTTCCCCAGCCCCACTTTCCTCCCTCTTCCCTATTCCCCACTTCCTTTTCCCTTATCGTCTCATCCTCACCCCTTGTCATCTTGTCCCAATTGTCGTCTGTCCACTTCCCATATCCATTATCTTAAGCAACTCTAAACACACGAAGTGCTGGAATACCCCTATGGGCTCCCAACATTCCGTGCTGAAGACAATTGTCTGTAAATACACTGTTATCATTTACAATTGCATATTGTCATGTACCCGTATGTTTTATGTTTTAAATGACTCATGTCCAATATACTGCAAAGTATGTCTAAGAAGATCTATATGTTAGATACATTTGTATTTAATTGGTCATGTGACGTGTGTAGCGTCTGGTCGCCTGGACAGCGGCACTCTGCTTGGCGATCGTGGTTGGTTGTCGGCCCTGGCTGACGCCTTGGATGGCTTTGGGTTTCTTCCCCCCGGGGCGAGTACGTGACGCCGTGTCCCAGCCCCTCCCTTCTGGGGCGGGTTGGTGTGTCCAAGATGGCTTGGCCCTCCATCGGATGCGGTCTGGCCTAATTGGACAGTGCGCATGCGCGCTCATTGTGCGCGCGTACTCACGGCGCCAGCCTCGGGCGGCGTCATGACGCTCCCGAGGTGGAGCCTCCCCAATATAACGGCGGGATTCAGTGTCTCCCACTGCAGCAGCAGGGACGGGAGACGCTGTTTCCACGAGTACTAGGTATGTAACTGAACTTATTTGGTACGATACTCTGTACAGGCTACTTTTCCATCTTTGGCGATAGGCTAATTTTTTTCTTTGGTGAACTAAGTTCCTTGTCTCCCTAGTTTTATGGTAAATCTCTCTATCGTACGGCTATACTCTATATGCAATGGCCTATATGTGGTTACATCATACATACAATGGCCCATATACTTCAGTAAGGCCTTCTACTCTTTTTCTTTATTCACTCATTAATTGAATGCCAACGCCAATCAGTAGCCATTTCTTACTATGTGTACTATTTTATTGATTTATAGCCACGGAGGACGCCATATTGGCACCTTCCCTACTGGCCTTGTTGCGGACCGTTTGTTGTTCCCTTGTTGAGGAACTTGGTCTTCACTATCCCGATCCCTGCCCTCAGGATATCACTCTATGTGGCTTGGGTAAGACTTTTTGCTCCTATTTACCATATTGCACAATGGCTAGTTTACCTACAGTTCATTACAACTGCTCAAAGTAGCTATACTTAATACCGTTCATACTTCCTCTCAAATCTAGATTCACTTGATTAACCGCCTTGCTTTTGGTTGGCTCCCGTGCTCGCCCCGGGGGGGACACACCTACCTTGCGGTCCTGATTCCAGGCTTGCTGTGTGGATGATTGCCTTTGTCTCAGGTGTGGTATATCCAGACTTTCTTTCCATGACCAATAAATCTATAATGCATTGTCTTATTGTAAGGATATATGTAAAAATATGACATGTATATGATTGTAATCCACATGTTACTTACACTATGTGTTTTTCTCTCTTAGTTATTGTATGATGTCTTTTTAAACCCTCAACTGCCCCTGAGGAAGCGGCCTCCGCCGCGAAACATGTCGGGCTATAGTTCTGGGCATCAGTCATCTCTACACAGACGCTAACCAGGCTAATCCTCTGGCTGGTAATAGGGTCAACAATTCCTTTGGAAAGACCCCTGTGTAGAACGTAATATATTGTAACTGTGCAATTTCGTCTGTAATATGCATGTGGCTTCTAAACCAAGCTTTGTTGTGACACTGATTCCTTTGATGAAATACAGTGGATATTTTTAATTGTGTGTTTTTCAATAAAAATTATACCCTTTTACTATATGCTTCTAAACATATATTGTCTCATTATATACTGACTAAAATATAATTTTCATTAGTCTCTATTCCCTTTAAAAGCTCCATGAGATGTTTACTATCCCTGAGGTAGGCCTGTCCTTGCTGTGCCAAGGGTTGTAAAAAACAGTCTAGATATTCTCCCAATCTGGAGAACAAGCAGTCAACTCCACTGACTATAGGTCTACCAGAGGGTTTAGTTTTATTTTTATGTAACTTGGGCAACTGGTAAATTACTGGAACTCTTGATGCATCTGGTAACAAATATCTAGATTCCCTTTAATTAACCACTTGCCTACTGTGCACTTAAACACCCTTCCCATCCAGGCCAATTTTCAGCTTTCAGCGCTGTCACACTTTGACTGACAATTGTGCGGTCATGCTACACTGTACCCATTTGAAATTTTTATCATTTTTTTCACACAAATAGAGCTTTCTTTTGGTGGTATTTAATCATCTCTGGGTTTTTTATTTTTTACAAAAAAAAAGAATAAAGACAGAAAATTTTGAAAAAAAAAAAAGTTTTTCTTATTTTCTGTGAGTAAATTTTGAAAATAAATTTTTCTCCTTCACTGAAGGGCGCTGATGAGGCGGCACTGATAGGCTGCACTGATGGGCACTGATGAGGTGGCACTTATAAGCACTGATGAGGTGGCACTTATGGGCACTGATGAGGTGGCACTTATGGGCACTGATGAGGAGGTACTAATATGCCGCAATGATGAGCACTGATAGGCGGCATTGATAGGTGGCACTGATAGGCAGCACGGATAGGCGGCACTGATGAGCACTGATAGGCGGCACTGCTGGGCACTGAGAGGTGGCACTGCTGGGCACTGAGGTGGCACTGCTGGGCACTGAGAGGCGGCACTGGCGGGCGGCACTGATGGGCACTGAGAGGCGGCACTGATGGGCACTGGCGGATGGCACTGATGGACACTGACGGGTGGCACTGATGAGCACTGATGAGCAGCACTGATGAGCACTGATGGGCAGCACCATCAGTGCCCACACTCAGTGCCCATAGTGCTGCCAGTCAGTGCTTATCAGTGCCTAGATGAGCAGGCACTGATGGGCACTGACTGGCAGCACTATGGGCACTGATTGTGGGCATTGATGGGGGACACTGATGGCGGGCACTGATGGGGGGCACTGTGTATGTTTTTTACCTTTTAGTAATCAGGGCACTGGTGATCAGTGCCCTGATTACATGTCTCTTTGTCCCTGGCGCTGTGCAGCTCTCCCTCCTTCCTCACACTGCAGGCTCCGTGTGAGGAAGGAGCGCCGGCGATGAGAGATGATCTCATATGTTTACATATGAGATCATCTCTCATTGGATGATCCGATCACGTGGTGAATGGCCGCTGTGATTGGCCATTCACCACGATCTGTGATCGGCCGTGTCCAAGGGACACGGCCGACGCAGATTCTCCCCGCTGCGCACTCACGGGAGCGCGCGGGGGGCGTGTCACTGGGAGGCCGTTTAAAAACGGCCTCCCGAAAATTTGAGTCCGCGCTGCAGCCGTATATAGGCTGTAGCGCGGATGGGAACTAGTTAAAAATGTCTTCTTTTCCCGCCCATTTTAGTAATCTGGTGAGTTTGGCCTTATACTTATTGGTTGGATTTCCTTTAAGTTCCTCATAGGTCTTTAGATCCCCCACCAATCTACCAATCTATTAAGTTCTTCCAAATAATCATTTTTGTTTAAAATGACAAGCCCCCCCCCCCCCCACCCTTCTTTGTCAGCTCATCTAATAACTATATGCTTTCTTTTTTCTAATTGTTTGAGTCCCTTCTCTAAATCTTTCTTCTTTTTTGGTAAATATACTTTCATATCCTCAAGATCATGCTCCACTAAAGTTTTAAAAACATCCACGAATTGATTATTGGTTGGTTTGGGGTTAAAAATAGAATTGTTTCCCAATTGAGTGTGTAAATATTTGTCTGGGTCATGATTTCCTTTGGGTGGGTTCTTCGCAAAATGTTTTTTAATATTTTGTTTTCTAATGAATTTTAGTGAAAGAAATGAAAGTTAATAAATGTGTCCAATTTATTAAAATTCTTATCCAGGGCACATTTCAAACCTTATTTTAGAACCCTATATTCATCTTCAGTAAATGTGACATCACTTAAATTAAAAACTCCTTCCATTAAGTTTCTCTTTTTCCCCTTCCCTCCTCTACAGCCTCTTGTTCTTCCTTCTTCTCTGTATGATAGGGGTGGTGCCATGGGATACCATGGTCTCCACTCCTTCCTCCTGTCTGGATAGTTGTAATTCCTTCCCCATCCCTGTAATTGGGTTCCCCCCCCCTTCCCCTCTAAGGGGATCTGCCATAACCTCTCCTTTGAAAATCCCCTCTGTAATTGATAGATACTGGGTAATCCACACGTCTCTGTCTAAAACCTCCATTGTAATATTGTCATGGGGCTCCAAAGGGACCACCATGATGGACTGCCGGGTCATATTCTGTAGAGTTGGGGGATTGATTATGTTGTATGTGAGGGGATTTATTTCTCAATGGTTCAAATCCGTTATTGGTAGGGACACTATTTTGGGGTGTCCTAAATTGGGGTCTTTGATGAGATCTAGAATTCAAATATGGCGTCCCCTGTTCTCTGTGTGCCCTAACACCAGTATTCACTGGTGTATTAAGGATATGGGCAGTGGAATGGGGAGCCTCCCTTTCACATGAGGATGCCCTAGAATGTTTCTTCTTGTTCCTTTTGTTCATTCTGCCAATTGTAAACTTTATTATTTTTGTAATCATTGGAATCTCTAATGAATTTTTTTTTTTTTTTTGTGTTTCTTTATCTACCTTTTCCACAAATTATTGTAGATGTTTTATCTTATTCTTTAAACTCTGTGGTTTCTTCTAAATTTACAAACTTGGCCTTAATTGCATTAATATTAGCTTCCAATAATTTAAGTTTTGTTTCTCTTTTCTGGATATGACAATCTTTTTTCAGTAAGGTTAAAGAATGTGAATCATTTCTCTTCTACTCCTTTATCTATAAGGCCATAATTGGGGGCAACTGGGGGTCATACCACCGTTCACATATTTACTTAAAGTAAAAATGTCCCACCAGGTCCGAATTTGTTTGTCTACAATATTCCTAAGTAGTTTAAAATCTTGATTTAAATTAGGCCCACCATTAGTTTGTGAAAAAAAAAATAATCGGCATTAAGAGGCCTATTATGAACAAACAAACGTGTTAACTTCCATAGCTGCTGGCTGGGATTATAAAAAATTAAGTGGTTGAATTAATATTAAACCCACGTTATGTGGAAACTGTTGATAAAATTATTATTTTAAAAGATGCAGCTGCTGTTCACTAAGTAAAAAACTCAGAAATATATGATAACAATAAAACAGCGCTTGCACCCTAGCAGTAATAAATAATATAATAAAGTGTTCATGTGCAAACAATTATTATCATACCCACAATAAAGTGCTTAGAGTGATACAATAGTGCTCTAAGTAATCAACAAAAATTACATAAAATGCATTAGTGCTCCAAAAATGTCCATAAATATACAAAAGTGCTTGGAAGTGAAAAAAGTGCTGGAGTGCTTCAGCCCAATCAGGGGGTGCGGGTGTGTCACTCCCCTCCTATGTCCCCACTCACAGAAAAACAATGGACCCTCAGCTTTTCAGTCTGAGGGTCAAAGAAGCTTTAAGTGTGGAAAGGATCTTTGTTCCCCCTGTTTCAGCATATCATTTTATTAATTTTTTTATAATTTCTAAAGTTCAGTCATCTATTCATTATACCAGAAGTCTCTAAACTTTCCAAACAAAGGGCCAGTTGACTGTCCTTCAGGCTTTAGGGGGGCTGGACTGTGGCTATTGGGAGTAGAAAAGGTCCCGACTTCAGTGGGAAAAAAAAGTCCCATTGTTTGTTTCAGTGGGAGTAATTGTTCCCTATTGTTGGTGTCACTGGGAGGAATTGTGCCGCATCATTGGTGTCATAGGGAGGAATTCTGCCCTATTGTTGGGATCAGTAGATTAAATAGTGCCCCAAGGTCGGCATAAAAGCAAGCAAAGGGCCGCATCTAGCCCCCGGGCCACAGTTTGGAGACCACTGTATTATACAATTGTGCAATTAAAAAAAAACAAACAAAAACCCTATATTCCAATTATGCTTAGCAGAAGAGGTCAGGTCTTCCAAAGTAGCTTTTCCACAGAAGTGTTACTTACTTCCCTGCCAGCAGATGTCATCTATGTTACCTCTGTAATTTGTTGCTGGCCTGCCTGTAGGAAATGTTAATTTTACACATAAATTCTGGGGCCTGATAGGTTTTGCAATTATAGTCTGTAATTATAGGACTCCTGTGCGTTAGGTGCATTCAACCATGTCTGAGCAAAGTGTAATTATTCACACTATAATTATACATACTTTAGTTGTAGAAATGTGCTTTTTAGTAAAACACAGTTCGTGGAATCTGCAGGTGAACTTGAAATAGAAACACTAAAAACACATTTATGTAAGCCAAGGGAACAGAACTCTTTAATATAATTGCTAGTGGAAAAATAGTATTGTTATAATGTCAGGTGGATTGTTAGAATTGAATTAGGATAAAGAGAACCTGTCACATAACACTTCTGTAATGGGTCAAAGAACACACCAAAAAAAAGTCTTTCTTGTTCAACTGGTTAGAACAAACAAAACAAAAGACAGCCAATTGTAAGATTCTGGTACCTCTGGTACCCTTATTTTCTATTTTCTTTTCAAATATGCGTCCCACCTTTCTAATTAGGTGGTACGCATACACCTTTAAGACGGATGACGTCATTGCCGAGCGCCGCAGAGCGGCTATTTCAACCGCCAGCGTTCTCTCTCACATTGTTCGTTCTAACCGCCTGGTTAGTTCGTTCTGACCGCATGGTTAGTTCATTCAAGCCGTCTGCAGATCAGCCATACTTGATGTCACTCGCTCCTGTATCTCGCTACCTGAACTAGTTTCATTACTGATCCCGTATCTCGCTACCGGATCACTCTTGGCTTACTGCTTTCACTCTCTATCCCTGAGCCTGCCTGTGTGTCCACATGCTTACAAGCTTGTCTTGCTGCCGGAACCTCCAGCTACTTTCTTTTACTTGGAAAAGAACGGAACCTCGCTACCGATCCCTGTATCTCGCTACCGGATCACTCCCTTACTACTGGACCCTTCTACTACTAACTTACTAGTGATAAGTACCCCACAGGGGAATCCTCCATAACCTTACTTACACTATCTACCTCTGCACATAAGGACTGTTACTATCTATGCATACTAATTCTATCATCTGCACTGTTACATAGATTGCTAGCTCTAGAGTCTACTACCACCTATCCTTGCACTGGGTTAGTCTATCCTGTATTTGTCATCTGCTGTCCTTACCACCTGTTACCATACTCAATTACTAACCTATCTGCATTCTACCTAATACCATCTAATACTCTCCTGAACATTTCTATCAAGCGCTTACCATCTCTGTCACTGTTCACACCTGTCCCTTCAGCACATCATCTTCATACTATCATATACATCCTATCACTCCAGGAACATCTTATTGAGTGTGTATATCTGTATGCTGTAGCTGACTAGCCCACAGTGATGAGTCTGGAGAGTTGGATCTGGTTATTCAACACATCTCTACATGACTACTGAGTGGAGATTCTGCAGCTGCAAATCCAGCCTACTACAAAAACGCAGGAGCGTTACACCAATGTATGTAGGGAGCCACACAAACCCCTTCATCAAGGCTGAAGGAAAGGATAAAATAACACAAATAAGAACGCTGAAGCAAAACTGCTACTAAAAAATACACCTGCTAAAACAAAAATAAACCAATGCTGAGGACATGTCCATTAAAAATAATAAAAACAAGTTAAAACATTTTTGGTAAGAAATAACTATGTTCTAAATGTGAGAACTTACAAACTCAAGAAACCAAACAATACAAATTTTCAGAATGCAATACAGCTTGAGTATATAAAAATAGAGGGAGCCATATTTCAAACTAAAAAACATTGTTCTCCCTCTCCAATCTAAGCATTGAATGTGTGATCTCTGTAACTTACAGTTGTGATGAGATAGCGATAACCCACAATCTTAGCTGAATTAGCAGACAGCAACTCGATACAGACGACACCTTGAAGATCTTGTGAAGTTTAATCCATAAACTGTGAGGATCTTACAACAATGAACATAGGATAGGTCAAAAGATCCTAATGTGATACACTCCATGAGACATGAGGCTGAGAGGCATTACTGGTAAAAATGAACAAAGGGTGGAGCTATCTATACTGGATAAACTGAGCTAATGTGGCATCAGCTGAAAAGCATTATAACATGGCGAATAGTTGTCCGGACAAGCTTGTGGAACTACAGAAGCCAGCCAGAGGAACAGAGCTGTGCACTCTGCCCCCCCTCTAACTTCCCCTTTTAGTAATGAAATGAGACAAAACCGCAGGTCTGAAATAGCAATTTACAGGAAAAGAGATGCAGAAAGAGAAGTATGTCTCTAAGTATGTAAGCTGAAAGAAAAGTAAAATGTTTTGGTATATGTACTTGTGACGTAACTGTGCATATATAAGTGATGCACATGCCTTTTTTGGGGATTTAGCAAACGGGCATGAGCCAGGCTAAGCCACCTTCGTTAGCGAATGAATAAAAGCTTGTTTCCTGCAAAGCCTGAGTCAAAGAAACTCAATTTCCTGAGTTTCATTATCTATTTCCTGCAACATTTCTTTGGTGCATTGGCCGGAAAACCTCAGGTGGAATTTTTTGAGACTGGTGGCTTTTCCACCGTGGCTCATTGGGGATCGGTCCAGAGCCAGCCCTTTGGATCAAGCCTACGTCTCAGGCGCCACTGGATGAATTGTCTGGGAGACTACGCTGTATCTTGGTGGCCTGCTCTGAAACTGCCCCGATGACGTCTTGAATCCGGGCTCAGGAACCAACCAAACTGTAGGAGCTCCACTTCAGGACCAGGTGAGATCTTTGCCTTTTGGTTTGGGATAATAGTCAGTCAGGACCTCTCAACGGTATTCGAGGGAAGGGGAGCCTGATCCCCTCCCGAGCAAACCCCAAGAAAGAGTATGATAGAGCATCCTAGGTGGGCCTCAGCCAGTTAGTTATCCTGGGTGGCAAAGAACAGTGTGAATGGTGTGTATGAAACGTTGCCTGGCAATGAAGCGATAGTGGATCCTGTGTAGACGCAGTTCTCAATCGGGTGACCGCATTGAGTCTTTGATAAGGGGAAGCGATTGTTGTGAATTACCTTTTTGTGTATAGAGTCTTGGACCCCTTACCAGATTATCAAAACCCTACCCTCTGTGTCTGTCTTGACATCTCTAGGGCTAAAAATGGGTGGGAACCAGTTAGTCCTATCCCCCTTAGATTGTATGATCATAAATTTCAGGAAGGGATTCTGTAAAGGTAGTAAACTAACACTGAGTCCTAAAAAAACTAGAAACACTGTGACGGAAGACTGGCCCCTGCAGGGTGCACTAGACTCAGAGACTGTTGACCGACTGTTATCACTGAAAAAAACATGACTAAATCCTATACATATATAAGGCAGGCTCTCACACTTATAAACTGATCCTGCATCAGAAAAACGAATAAAATGATTGTGCTGCTGCTTAGATATAAATAAAAACTGAAAAAATTAGGTGAAATTATATTATCTCACTTAGCAGCGCATACAATAACCCAATATATGTGATCAAAATTAAATAAATGTGAAAATAATCACTGTGAATATATTAATGGGAAAAGGGTGTGTTTCTATTCAGCTGGCACTGGAATCTCACTGGATCATCATATTGTCACTATTCTTTTACTCTTTTTTTTTAATTATTGGAATTTATTTCATTGGAATATTCTTCACTGGACTATTGTTTGGACTGGTTTTCCCATTAATATATTCACAGTGATTATTTTCACATTTATTTAATTTTGATCACATATATTGGGTTAGTGTATGTGCACATATATTTGAGTGCTGCTAAGTGAAATAATATCATTTCACCTCATTTTTTCAAATCCTATACATAGACAGTTGAAAAAAAGGGTAATTTAGGATGACCCAAACTGGATACAAAGAGTAAAAAAAAAAAAAAAAATGCAAGTGAGGAACAGTGTAGAACTATGATAATGACAGGTACAGCTAGCAACTAGGAGTACTGTACATTTATATATGTCCATCTTGAGGCTGAAGAGGAGCCTTTCCCATACACAGAGGGACATGTCACAGCCAGGTATGAGCAGAAAATAAGCCCTGATGCCCCACCCTGAAGACTGGGGGAATTCAATTTAAGTCATTATGCTACCTAGGAAGGTGACCATACTCTGCCAATGCCAGACCTCAGTGCAAAGTGCATATACTACCATATGTACTCCAGGGGTGACACTGTAAGTATAAATATGATACATTTAGATTAAAATGAGATAATAGCAGCAAATCACTGGGCGCACAGATTAGGAGTCCATTTCCACCCCAAAAGGATCCCGATGCCAGCAACTGAACTCTAGACAACATCCCCGTTTTACCACAACGGACCTACTGAATTGGAGAAAGCCACATAAAAAAAAAAAAACGACAACCCTTTGTGGGTCAGTACAGAGGAGAGAAACAGGCTAGGCAGTGCAAAAGCATGTGAAGAAGAAAAATCAAACAAACAACTGGGACTTCAACCTTATCAGATAGCTATTATAGAGAAGATGTCAGATGAAAGAAAAAAAGCCTACCAACCTTAGCAAAATTTCAGGGCAGCCCAGTGGGAGCCCGGAACAATTTTATGAGAGATGCAATGAGACTTTTTCGGCTGCATGTTGTATATACTGCATTAGACACGAGAGGCTGATAACAATTGGAAACTGTCAGTCAGTCTGCTTGAGACATGGAAAAAGGAATATGAAGACAGGAAGAATAAAAATAACCCTTATAGCTACCATAAGGAGAAGGCTAAGTATCCAGGGAGAAAAAAAAGGCTCAATGTGCCAAGAGACTGTAATATACCTGGGATTCGGGATATGTCCCAAGGCCAGAGACAGTTGGGAAAGGACAGGAAAGAAGCTGTTTGCCAGATCTCTACCCCAACCTGGGAGCAGCGGGATTCTGTTAGATTTGGATACCAGACTTTGCCACCAAGGTTAGGACCCTCTATGAACCCACAAAGGGGGAGAGAGATGTTTCTATGGGAAGAACAACAGCATTGGGAGTCCTGACATAGTACCTGGGATCATGGCAATTCACTGTGGCGTACCTTGCTTGCGGGCTATCGCAGCCACGGCCCTCTTGAAGACGGAAGCTGACAAATTATCACTAGGTCAGGAAACCTATGTCCGAGTCCCATACCAGGTACAGGCACTAATGGATTAAAAAGGAAATCACTGGTTCAACAGCCGGATGGTCAAATACCAGGCCATGCTGTGTGAAAATCCTCAAATCCATTTAGAGACTGTTAACACCCTAAACCCAGCCACTCTGCTTCCTACTTCACCAGAACCTCTGGCACATGACTGCCTCCAGGTCAAGGATGAAGTCTATACAAGTCGGCCAGACTTGAAAGACAGCCCCTTGGAAAAGCCAGATGTTGAATACTTCACTGATGGCAGCAGTTTTGTAAAGGATGGAATTTGATATGCTGGCTATGCAGTGGTTACACAGGAGACAGTGATGGAGGCAGGAGCCTTACCACAGGGAACCTCTGCTCAGAAAGAGGAATTAATAGCACTAACCAGGGCATTACAACTCACTGCCAGACTAAGACTGAATGTTTATGTGGACTCTAAATATGCCTTCCTGACTCTCCATGCTCACGGAGCCCTGTATAAGGAAAGAGGGCTAATTACATCTGGAGAGAAGAGCATCCAGTATGGAACAGGAATACTGGAACTCTTGGAAGCAGTATGGGCCCCCTCTGAAGTTGCAGTCCACTGTAGAGGCCATCAGAAGGGAGACTCAAAGGTAGCTAGAGGCAAAAGAACAGCAGACCGAGCGGCCAGGGATACAGCATTCCAGTGGCCCCCACAACAGATAATAGCCCCCCTGTTCCCAGTACCACTCTCTGACTGCGATCCAATCTACACAAAGGCAGAACAAGAATGGATAGAGACTGAACCTGGAAAGTACAGGGAGGACCAGTGGTACCGGTTGCAGGATGGAAGAATTGTCATCCCAGCTGCAGTGGCAACTGAGTTAGTGATAGAATTCTACAGGGGAACACACATAGGCAAGACCACCATGGAAAAGGTCCTAGAAAGACATTTTTATATTCCGAGGCTACATACACTGACCCAGGCAGCAGCCAGCAGATGCATAGAATGTGCCCCAAACAACCCCAGATAAGGGCCAGTACAAATTCCCGGAGTACAAGCTGTAGGAGCCTCACCGATGGAGGAATTGCTAGTTGACTTCACTGTGATGCCTCCCTCAGGAGGATACAAGTATTTGCTGATGGCCGTCTGCACCTATTCGGGCTGGGTAGAGGCCTGGCCCACAGGAACTGAGACTACAAAAGAAGTAGTCAAATGCCTGCTCCATGAATTCATTCCCAGATATGTAATCCCCTCATCCATAGGTTCAGACAATGACCCAGCCTTTGTTCACAAGTGCCTCCAGGAATTAGCAACAGCACTCAAGATCCCTTGGAAACTGCACACCACATATAGACCTCTGGAAAAGGGAAAGAATAAATCGCACCATGTAGTTGCAACTGGCCAAAATCTGTCAAGAGACCCAAATGCAGTGGACTTTGATGCTGCACATTGCTCTGCTGAGGATTCTGAGTACTCCCAACAAGGAGGACAAAACTATCCCCTTTTGAAGTACTATATGGTAGGCTGCCACCCATCATAAAATACATCAAGGGAGACTTAGACCAGATGGGGGGGGGGGGGTGACCTGTTACAGAAATTAGGGGAGAATATGCAGGACATAGGGAATAGGGAATTGGGTCCAAGAGAAACTCCCCATAAGTCTGACAAACCCTGTCCACCCCTTTAGGCCAGGAGAGGCAGTGTAGGTGAAAGAGTGGAACACAACCACCCTAGGGCAAAAATGGAGAGGTCCTTATACTGTCCTACTTTCAACCCCCAAAGCCATTAAGGTGGCCGAGGTGACTAGAGATGTCCTAAAATTTGCCGTTCGCGAACGGCGAACGCGAACCTCCCCAAATGTTCGCGAACGGGTGAACCGCCATAGACTTCAATAGGCAGGCGAATTTTAAAACCCACAGGGACTCTTTCTGGCCACAATAGTGATGGAAAAGTTGTTTCAAGGGGACTAACACCTGGACTGTGGCATGCCGGTGGGGGATCCATGGCAAAACTCCCATGGAAAATTACGTAGTTGACGCAGAGTCGGGTTTTAATCCATAAATGGCATGAATCACCTAACATTCCTAAATTGTTTGGAATAACAAGCTTTAAAACATCCAGTGTGTGTATACGATCAGGTATGATGTTGTATCAATCAGGTAGTGTAAGGGTTACGCCCGCTTCACAGTGACAGACCAAACTCCCCGTTTAACAGTCAGTCAGTCCATTTGCACAACCGCAAACTCCCCATTTGCACAAGGTTGGATACTAAGCTAGCCATGTCCCGTTCCTTGTCCTCACTGATGTCATTGAAGGTCTCTTCCTCCACCCAGCCACGTACAACACCAAGGGTCCCCGAAAGGTGACAACAAGCCCCCTGGGATGCCTGCTGTGGTTGGTCTTCCATCTCCTCAAAGCCACCTTCCTCCTCTGACTTCTCTTCTTCAGACTCCTCTCTCTGCGTTGCCACAGGTCCAGCAATCGACAATGACAAGGCTGCTTCTGGTGGTGATGGGGACCACAACTCTTCTTCTTCATGCTCATCTACGGCCTGATCCAGCACTCTTCGCAGGGCACGCTCCAGAAAAAACGCATATGGGATGAGGTCGATGATGTTGCCTTGGGTTTGACTGACCAGGTTTGTCACCTCCGCAAAAGGACGCATGAGCCTACAGTCATTGTGCATGAGCATTCAGTAACGCGGCCAAAAAATACCCAGCTTCGCAGAGGCTGTCCTCTTTTTTTTAAATTAAAAAAATCTGTTCTTATCAGTTTAATCCCTGTTACGTTACGTCCCCTATCAGGGGCCGGTGTATGTTATAGATTGTAGGAACCGGGAGATGGAAAAAGATGGTTGGTCTGTCCTCTTTCTTCCAATTTTGGGCCACTGCGCGTGCGCCGTGCAATGTACTGTGCCATCCTATATGAGTGGTTTGTTAAGTAGTACTATTCTTATCAGTTTAATCCCTGTTACGTCCCCTATCAGGGGACGTGTATCGAATAGATTTTAGACAACCGCAAAGAGTTGTCAATAGTTGACACACTCATGACATAAATTTTATTCCTCTATGCGTCAATCTTGCTGTAGTGATGACTGTGCTCATGCGCACGTTTGGGAGATTGCAGGCGATGGCAGTTTTTCAAAGCCTATAGTCGTGCTGAGGTAGTTCAGTGACAATTAAGTGACCCAGAAAACAATGATTCTGCAGTGTGGGCCCATTGTTGGCCTAGTAGGCTTTAACCACTTAAGCCCCGGAAGATTTTACCCCCTTCCTGACCAGGGGGTATTTTGCGATTCGGCATTGCGTGACTTTAACGGACAATTGCGCGGTTGTGCGACGCTGTACCTAAACGAATTTGGCGTCCTTTTTTTCCCACAAACAGAGCTTTCTTTTGGCGGTATTTGATCACCTGTGCGACTTTTTGATCACGCGCTATAAACAAAAAAAGAGCGTAAATTTTGCAAAAATAGCAATATTTTTCCCTTTTTTTATATGAAATTCCCCCCAAAAAAAATGTAAAAATCAAAATTTTTTAACATTTTCGGCCAATTTGTTTTATGCTACCTATGTTTGGTAAAAAAAATCGCAAAAAGCGTATTTTGATTGGTTTGCGCAAAAGTTATTGCGTTTACTAACTAAGGGAAAGATTTTTGTCATTTTTGTTGTTTTTTTTTTTTAACGCGTAATGGCGGCGATCTGCGATTTTTTTTGCGGTACTGCGACATTGCGGCGGACAGTTTGGACCCTTGACTGACATTTTTGACACTTTTGGGGTTACCAGTGACATTTCTACAGTAATCAGTGCTATATATATGCACTGTTACTGTAAAAATACACTGGTAGTGAAGGGGTTAACTTTATTTGAGAGGGAGGGGCTGTGTGTGTCCCTAGGGGCGTGATTCTAACTGTGATTGGCTGTGGCTTCAGCTGTATGCAGAGTGATCGACGGATCTACATAGTAGATCCATATGATCATCTCTCATACAGAGGGGAGAATGACAGGCAGCTTGTTTACACAAGCTGCCTGACTTTCTCCCTCTCCCCCGCCGATCGCAGAGTGGCCGGCGGACATCGGGTCCGCCGGTCACACGCGCGGGGGGGTCCGTGACCACGCGGGAGCGGGAGCGCGCCTCCGGCGGCGCGCGCTCGCTCCCTAGACCCTCACAAGCTAGTGACGTAGCCCTACGTCACTTTGCCTGTGAGGGGCTGACCGCCGCCATAGATAGTCGTGCGGCGGTCGGCAAGTGGTTAATGATCACCCAAGATGATCATAAAGAAAATTAATGTTTTTTCTATGAAAAATTATCCAGCGGATCGCTTTTGGTCTGTTCACAATGAAGCACCGACCTTATCATCTGGGGTGTGCCAACATTGCCAACACACTCCTAGAGGTGATCGCTTCATTGTGATACGCAAGCCCCTTCACCACAACAAGGTAACGATCACGAAGGGGAATTGACACATGTATGTGCCTTTTTTTTTGTGTTTTGTTTTTTGCAGCCACAGTGTAGCACCAGAGGCCAGAAAAATTAGGCATGTACACATGCCTGAAAAAGTTGGTATTGTTGCAGCCGCTGCTGTAGCAGCGGCCGGAAAAATTGAGGTTTTCCAGGCAGAAAGTGCACTAAAACATTGCGGCTTGAACCGTAGTTGGTGGCGGAGAAGTCACGTAAGTAATCCGTAATGCAGAGATTAAATACAGCAGCGTGTGGACCATTTTTAGCCCAAGGCATCTCATCGGGCCTTTTTTAGTCAAATGCATCCCCCACTGTCAGTCCCTTCGGGATCCATGCCTCATTCATCTTAATAAAGGTGAGGTAATCTAGACTTTTTTGACCTAGGCGACTTCTCTTCTCAGTGACAATACCTCCTGCTGCGCTGAAGGTCCTTTCTGACAGGACACTTGAAGCGGGGCAGGCCAGAAGTTCTATCACAAATTGGGATAGCTCACGCCACAGGTCAAGCCTGCACACCCAGTAGTCAAGGGGTTCATCACTCCTCAGAGTGTCGATATCTGCAGTTAAGGCAAGGTAGTCTGCTACCTGTCGGTCGAGTCGTTCTCTGAGGGTGGACCCCGAAGGGCTGTGGCGATGCGTAGGACTTAAAAAGCTCCGCATGTCCTCCATCAACAACACGTCTGTAAAGTGTCCTGTCCTTGCCGGCGTGGTCGTGGTAGGAGGAGGATTACTTTCACCTCTTCCCCTGTTAGATTCCCGTTGTGCTGTGACATCACCCTTATACGCTGTGTAATGGCATGAGCTGAGCTTTGCAATGACGGCATTCTGGTGGTGGCAACAGCTTGCGTTGATTGGCGTGCTGTCTGGCTGACCCCGGGTGCCGATACATGCTGTCTGACTGTGCCACTAGCTCCTTGCGATGACCTCTCCCTGCTTCCAACTCGTCTCCTCCTCCTCTCTGTCTCCCCATCTGAACTTTCCTCCTCTTCTTCTCTTCGAGCAGGCACCCAGGTGACATCCACGGACACATCGTCATCATCAGCCGCTTCACTTGACAACTCAGCAAAGGCAGCAGCAGCAGGTACAACATCATCATCATCATCTCAATGTACGTCAATGTGTATAATGCTGCCTGACTGAGACATATCCCCGTTATCTACATCCTCTGGCACTAATGGTTGCGCATCACTTATTTCTTCCAACTGATGTGTAAATAACTCCTCTGACAGATGTGAAGCGGCTGTGGTGCTAGTGTTGGTGGTGGTGCCGGCGGGTGGGCGAGTGGTAAATTGAGAGGTGCCCGAAGCTGAGCTGGAGGAGGATGGTGCATCAAGGTTCTGAGCAGAAACTGTAGAAGATTGGGTGTCCTGTGTAAGCCAGTCAACTATGTCCTCAGAATTTTTTGAGTTCAGGGTACGTGGCTTCTGAACACTGGGCATTATTCTAGGGCCAAAAGAAATCACAGGACCACGACCACGACGGCCCCTGCGGGGTGGCCTGCCTCTGCCTGTCATTTTTTTTTTAGATTTGTGGTACTATGCGTGCAAGGTGCTGTGCCACCCTATATGAGTGTTGGGCAGTGGGTACAGTACAGTCTGTGGACCTGACACTCACTGGCAGGCAAATATAAAAATTATTATTTATTTATTTTTTTCATTTGCAAGGTGCTGTGCCACCGTATATATGAGTGGTGGGCACTGCAGTGGGCACAGTACACTCTGTGGACCTGACACTCACTGGCAGGCCAGGCAACTGCAATTATAAAAAAATATATATTTTTTTTAATTTGCAAGGTGCTGTGCCACCGATCAGTGGTGGGCACTGCAGTGGGCACAGTACACTCTGTGGACCTGACACTCACTGGCAGGCCAGGCAACTGCAATTATAAAAAATATATATTTTTTTAATTTGCAAGGTGCTGTGCCACCGTATATATCAGTGGTGGGCACTGCAGTGGGCACAGTACACTCTGTGGACCTGACACTCACTGGCAGCCGGCAGGCAACTGAAATTATGACAGAGGAAAAAAACAATTATTTTTTAAACTGCAAGGTACTGTGCCACCCGATATGAGTGTGGTGTGCACACAGTACAGTCTGTGGTGGGTCTGTGGCCTCTCACACACAGCGGGCAGGCAACTGCACAATAGATATATATAAAAAAAAAATTGACTGAAATACCAGCCCTAAAAAGGGCTTTTTGGGGTGCTGTCAGGACGCTGTCCTTACAGCAGGAGTGGACCGAGAACACTATCTAACAACTGTCCCTATTAACAGCAGCAGCACTCTCCCTGCTCTCACTAACACACTGCTTCAGAATGATCTAAGATGGATGCGGCCCTTGCTTTTTTATAGGAGGTGGTAGGGTGTGGGAGGGTGTGGGAGGGTGTGGGAGGGAGGGTATGCTGATTGGCTGGAATGTGTCTGCTGACTGTGAGGTACAGGGTCAAAGTTTGCCTCAATGATGAAGTATAGGGGACGGACGGAACATCGCATATGTTCGCCCGCAGCGGCGGACGCAAACAAGCGATGTTCGCCGGCGAATAGTTCGGGACATCTCTAGAGGTGACCCCCTGGATACGCCATTCCAGGGTAAAGCGAGCTGCTGACCATACAAACTCCTGGCTGAGCACAGTAGACTCTAAATTAAGGCTAAGACTGACCAGAGAAATCAGAGGGAAGAACTCCAGCCCTGCTCCTGACACACACCTGGAAGCTGTCAGGGCTGCGCACGGTGGAAGATAGTTGGACTACAGCCCTGCTCCCAACACATACCTGGAAGCTGTTGGGTCAACGCACGGTGGAAGAAAAGGACATCTGAGATTTACAGCCCTGCTCCCAACACATACCTGGAAGCACTGGGTCAATGCACGGCAGAAGAATTGGACATCTGAGATCTACAGCTCTGCTCCAGTCACACCCAGAAGCTGACTGGTCAACTCACAGCTGAAGCTGGGAATATAAACTGAAAAGATGTTTTTTTTAGAAATGCCTTAATTAGCTTTCTGGCAACCATAGTGATAATACTGGGCAGGCCCATAGGAAGGGGGGGAGGGCACATCATGTCACCCATGTATCAAAACTACTAAGGTAGGTGCCATAACCACCAAAATGTTGTTGTGGCATTTGTATCACAAATGTGAAGGCTTAGTAACTGCCACCTCTGTGCATATTGAAACAAACTATACAATGTGTATTGCAGGGGACCAGGTAACCTGTTACAACCCCACTTTTGCACCCACACACGTGGTTAGTTGTTTGGAGCTTTGGCTCCAGAGGCAAGCTGATAAACCGTATTCTGATTACCAACCTCAATACAGCAGCGAGCTTGCTTCTTGATGTTTGCTCTGCCATTAACCTCAGTGGCTTCCCAAGGAGGGATTAGAATTGGAAAGAGGGTACCTGGCCTCCAGATAGGGAGTTGCAAAGACAATGGTCCCCTGAACGTATTGTCCAGTATTATGGCCCCGCCACCTGTTTGGAGGATGGATCATATGGTTACCGTACCCCTATCTATATGATTAATTGAATTATTAGGCTGCAAGCTGTATTAGAAATCAATACTAATGAGTCTGCAAATGCTTTTAACTTACTAGCTAAACAAGGAACTGAATTGTGTACCGGTATTTACCAGAAAAGGCTTGCCTTAGACTATTTGCTAGCTGCAGAGGGAGGGGTGTATGAAAAATTTAACCTGAGTAATTGCTGTCTGAGAGTCAATGATCAGGAAAAGGTGATTGAGGAAATTACTGATAGAGTGAGGAGGCTAGCTCATGTACCCGTACAGACCTGGGATGGGTTCAATGCTGGTGGTTGGTTTGGGGATTGGCTTCCAGATGCGAGTGGCTAAAAGCCACGTTAGAGGTAGCAATGGCAAAACTGGCCGCCTGCATTTTTCTTCCTTGTCGAATTCCCCTTGTGGCCAGGATGATCCGAAGTTTCATTGAGGCGACTGTAGAGAGGAAGGCAGCGGCCCATGTAATGGCCATGTGGAAGTATCAACCATTAGCTCCCCGGGATGAACTAGAACTACCATAACTCCTTCCTACACCCCAGGGTTTTACCCTCTGAATTTAGTGCTTCACAATGATGCTATGTGATACTAAGTCTCTGCTTAAACTTTCGCTACGACAGTATCAAAGGGGGGAATGTAGCATCAGCTGAAAAGCCTTCTAACATGGCAGATGGTTGTTCTGACAAGGTTGTGGAACTACAGAAGGCAGCCAGAGGAACATCGCTGTGCACTCTGGCCTCCTCTAACTTCCTCTTTTAGTAATGAATACAGACATGTGAGAAAAAACCGCAGGTCTGAAATAGCAATTTAAGAGATGCAGAAAGAGAAGTATGTCTTGCTAAGCTGAAAGAAAAGTTTAATTTTTTGTTATATGCACTTGTGACGTAACTGTGGATATAGATGTGATGTACACGCCTATTTTGGGGACTTAGCAAATGGGCATGAACCGGGCTAAGCCACCTTCACTAGCGAATGAATAAAAGCTTGTTTCCTGCAAAGCCTGAGTCAAAGAAATTCAATTTCTTGAGTTTCATTATCTATTTCCTGCAACACTATGGGGAGGGGAGGAACGAGGGGCAGGAGAATACATTATCTCACAAAAGGGAGTACAACCCTCACAATTTTTAAATATTTTATTCTATATTTTCATGTGACAACACTGAAGAAATGATACTTTGTACCAATGTAAAGCAGTGAGTGTACGGCTTGGATAACAGTGTAAATCTGCTGTCCCCTTAAAATAACTCAACACACAGCCATTAATGTCTAAACTGCTGGGAACAAAAGTGAGTACACCCCTAAGTGAAAATGTCCAAATTGGGTCCAATTAGCCATTTCCCCTCCCCAGTGTCATGTGACTCGTTGGTGTTAAAAGGTCTGAGGTGTGAATGGGGAGCAGGTGTGTTAAATTTGGTATTATTGCTCTCACTCTCTCATACTGGTCACTGGAAGTTCAACATGGCACATCATAGCAAAGAATTCTCTGAGGATCTGAAAAAAGAATTGTTGTTGTACATAAAGATGGCCTAGGCTATAAGAAGTACCCAAGTACCCTAAAACTGAGCTGCAGCACGGTGGCCAAGACCATACAGCTGTTTAACAGAACAGTTTCCACTCAGAACAGGCCTCCCCATGGTCGATCAAAGAAGTTGAGTGCACATGCTCAGCGTCATATCCAGAGGTTGTCTTTGGGAAATAGACGTATGAGTGCTGCCAGCATTACTGCAGAGTTTGAAGGGTCAGGGGGTCAGCCTGTTAGTGCTCAGACCATACGCCGCACGCTGCATCAAATTGGTCTGCATGGCTGTCGTCCCAGAAGGAAGCTTCTGCTAAAGATGATGCAGAAGAAAGCCTGCAAACAGTTTTCTAAAGACAAGCAGACTAAGGACATGGATTACTGGAACCATGTCCTGTGGTCTGGTGATGAGATCAAGATAAACTTATTTGGTTCAGATGGTGTTAAGCATGTGTGGCAGCAACCAGGTGAGGAGTACAAAGACAGGTGCCTACAGTCAAGCATAGTGGTGGGAGTGTCTTGGTCTGGGGCTGCATGAGTGCTGCCGGCACTGGGGAGCGAAAGTTCATTGAGGGAACCATGAATGCCAACATGTACTGTGATATACTGAAGCAGAACATGATCCTCTCCATTCGGAGACTGGGCCCAAGAGCAGTATTCCAACATGATAACAACCCCAAACACAACTCATAGACGACCACTACCTTGCTAAAGAAGCTGAGGGTAAAGGTGATGGCCTGGCCAATTATGCCTCCAGACCTAAAGCCTATTGGGTAGGGCATCCTCAAACAGAAGGTGGAGGAGTGCAAGTTCTCTAACATCCACCAGCTCTGTAATATTATCATGGAGAAGTGGAAGACTCCAGTGGCAACCTCTGAAGCTCTGGTGAACTCCATGCCCAAGAGGTTCAAGGCAGTGCTGGAAAATAATGGTGGCCGTACAAAATATTGACACTTTGGGCCCAATTTGGACAATTTCACTTAGGGGTGTACTCACTTTTATTGCCAGTGGTTTAGACATTAATGGCTGTGTGCTAAGTGTTTTTGAGGGGACAGCAAATTTACACTGTTAAACAAGCTGTACACTCACTACTTTACATTGTAGCAAAGTGTCATTTATTCAGTGTTGTCACATGAAAAGATATAAAATATTTACAAAAATGTGAGGGGTGTACTCACTTTTTTGAGATACTGTATGTATAACATTTAAAGGCATGTCACAAAGAATGTGAAACCTGACACTCCCCATCGAAATCTATGATTTCTAATAATAATAAACTTTAGCCAAGTCCAAATATAAGCAAATGAAGATTCTTTCCGAGGAACATCTGCAAAACAAGAGGGAAAACAATGCAAACATTAACATAACACTTGTAGATGCTGGTCTCAAAGATCCAGGCTGTGACAAGGAAAATCCATCTTCAGAGGAGAAGGCAGCAACATGCACTAATCCTTCTTATCTCCCTATGAATCAAGTTGATGACTTGTGAGACTTTTCTTCCTCTTTGGGCAAAAAAAGTACTAGTTCCTTTATTGGCCTGAAGTAAAGGTGTGCAGAACCTTCTTTCATTGCTTTAGCTTCTACTTTCCTTACTTTTCTATTGTTACTTGACATAGTTGTTGTAATAAGACCCATAGGCCAATGGTTGCGATGGGAATCTGTCTCTTTTAAGAGAACTATGTCTCCCAATTGTACATTGGCTTTGCTAGTTTGCCATTTACTGTGATTTTGAAGGTTAGAAAGGTACTCCATCTTCCAGCAGTTCCAAAACACATTAGCAAGATGTCGAACCCGTTTCCATTGATGCTTGTAAATGTTAGGGTAATCAAGTTCCTCTGTGGAAATAGTGGCTATCCCAATTTTTATGGGTAAGCAGAGTGACCGGAGTGAGCAATACTGGAGACTCTGGATCTGAGGAAACAGGGACCAGTTGCCATGTATTGATTATAGCAGAAACCTCTGCAAGAAGAGTGACTTAGATTTCATGGGTAAGCTAAGTTTTCTGGTCCAGTAGCATAGTCCAGGATTTTTCTTTCATCTCCAATCATGCATTCCCAACCCAAGAGAGGAATGTGTTCCCAAGAGAGTCTCCATTGTGAGAGGAATGAGGTGAGTTGAATTCCCATTTACACTTGTTGTCATTCAAGAAAATCCCTATTTTTCTGGTCCTGTGAAATGAATCCCATAGTCAGATCTAAGTACCTTTGTAGGTCCTTGCACAGAAACAAACCTTCTGAAGGCATTAATGAAACAGGAAGAGTCTATTGAGTCTATCACTTTGATATGCACTGCACGAATGCTCAAAGCAAGTGAAGAGTGCAGCCCACAGCTTATTGTTAGCAAATATGCCACGATTTCTGCATGCAACAACAGTCCAGGGGCCAAATTTTATAACAAATAAGGGTGACCAGCGCTATGAAGTTTAAATAATGGTAGAGTATGGGTCTGGAAGCTGGCCCAGCAGTCTAGATTTTTGCAAAATAGATTCCTTTACGTGGTAGAAGTGTACCCTTAACAGGGTGTCACGAGGAATTTGCTGAGACAGAAATGGAGGTTTTGGAACTCTGTGGATGCAATCAATAGTGAGATCTAGAGGGGTCGCCCCAGGGAGGAGTGTAGTAAATATTTCCAGGGCGAATTTGTGTAGCTCTGCAGGCGGGACTGACTCAGGGATGCCCCGGATTTTTAAATTATTTCGCCTGGAGCGATCCTCCAGATCCACGATTTTTGCTTTAAGCCACTGGCGTTCCGTGATATTTTCCTCGTGCGCCTCTACCAGGTCGTTAACTGTAGTGACCATATCAGACATGGAGGATTCTACATTGTGTACTCTATCACCCAGTGAGTGAATCTCAGTAGTAAATCTATTTGCAAGTGTCATTATATCACACTGCAGAGAAGTGTGAAGAGTATACATCATGTCCTTAAGGGCAGTGTCCAAGATTGGCTTTCCTAAGGTAGGGAACGCTGCTATGGGAGAGGTCCCTAAGGAAACTGGCGGCAGAGAGGTGCCTGTGCGGCCCGTGACTGAGGCCTGGTCCCGGGGATCCAGCCGGAGCTTGGATTTAGCAGGGCTGCTGCAGGAGGGGCTGGAGGGTTAAGGAGTACGAGGAGACACAGTACCTGCAGTTGGGTGTTCCCCTAGAGGAAGATCGTCTGGCAGGTATGAGTAGTGTGCCCGCTGCTGCTCCGGAGCGGCAAGGCCCGAGCCGCCGGCACCATCTTGTCGACCGCTCCGGGATGGCGGCAGGAAGAAGGCCATGAGTTTTTTCAGTCCTTTATCGCTTTTCCTCTTCTCCGTCATGTCTGCAGGTGCAGGGTAGCTTAGAGAAGCAAGTGAGGACTGGATGCCATCTGTAGCTGAGCAGATGTCGCTGGATTCCCCAAGCCTGGAGCCGGAGCGGAGGATCAGACGTCCATCTAGGTCCCGTGCTGGCCACGCCCCGAATGACAGCATTTCAAAGGCCAGGAATTTTGAAATTCTGGCATTCAGGGCCAGGGATCGCGGGTGGGTAGGGGGGTACTTCTTCTTCCGCTCCAGTGTGTGGAAGATAGAAAGCTGAACGCTTCCACGGGACATTGTGGAGATGGTTGGGTGCGCTAAAAATTCACTTGTGTCACAAATCAGGAAATAGGTATGACACTATAATGAGTGTCCCCCATATACCTGTGGTGTGTACCAGGGTTGATGTGCACTTAAACGGGTGTACAGTGAATACTATGCACCCTAGTGCATAAACATAGGTGTATTATGGTAAATAGGTAGTGATGGATGGATAATGAGATATCAACATAAAACAACAAGGTGCACAAATTATTCAAAGAAAAGTGTCCAATATTTCACTGATTGCCACCTCAGTGTATAGTCCATAAACATATGAAAAGTGCATAAAGTCCCAATTGTCCCCACACAGGCTGTAATAGAATCCACTCAGTGGGTTCCTCTAGGTCCGTGGGGTGCAGATGGGTTCCACCACCTTAATGGGGATTAGCCCCTTACCATAGAGAAAGAGGTTAAGGGCGGATAGTCAATTGATCACTACAGATCAGTAGTGTCTTGGGGGTTCCAGGAGGTCACCGTGAAACACTCAGATAGTAAGTATGGCCTCTTACCAGATCGCTCAAACAAAAAGGCAACTGTCTCACTAATATCTCGGCGTCTCAACCCAATCCCGGTCCACTATTCTTCTGGGTGTTACTCTCTGGAGTCACGGGTGAGGGCTTCCACGTGTGTCTCACAGAAACAAAATCAGACCATAGCGCAGTACCTTTGGTAATTTATTGAACAAAAAATATCCAGTGCACTTACAGTTAGTTGTCTACTAATGGTCACAGGAAACCGATACCGGTGATGGAGAGGCCGTGGCCGCCTGCAGTGCGGTCCTTGGCGACTTGCGATGACGATGCGGCGCTCCTTTCTGACGCGTTTCCACTAAACAGTCGTCTACGGAGATAGGAGTGAGCCAGCATCGCCATCAACCGCCCTTAAGTATCCTGATATGCACCAAACTTCCGGTGTCCGCAATGTATGTCTTCCTATGCGCGCACCGGAAGTGACTTCACAATCGGGTCCGCCCAGGAGACTTCCTGTTTTGAAGAAGGTAAACATCCAGGTCAAAGGCCAGAGATGTCACCGTTCTACTGGGCCTATCGGCAGCTAAGTTTTAAAGCTGGATAGGGCTTGCAGCAACCTGAAGCTAGGTCGTAATTAACTTGAACTGAATATATAAAAAGAAAGGTGATCCAAAACAGGATATTCCATTCCATTATTATACAATATAGCGGTAGAATATACTCCGCTACTTAAAATACAATAAAACAATTAAAATTATAAAACAATATTAAAAATTGCCCTCATATTGTATCTTATGCGTAGTAGGCAATAGGCGAAAGCTCTGAGAACGTGTGAAAGCCAATTGGGACGTATCCGTCCGACTAATGGAATAGGATGTCCCAATGGAGGGTAGGGACAAGGGTGGGGGGGACGGTACTCCTTAAGAAGGAAGACTACCTTGAGGAGATGGACAACCTCCTATCAGACCGGGACACATATCAAATCCTCCAAAAAGATCCTACTGGAACACACAAGAGGAAACTTGAAAAGATGGTGAGAAGAGGTTTTGAAGATGGTATCATCAGTGAGAAAGAGAAACAATTTCTGGTCCCACTGGCTCCACGCATACCAATTATTTATTACCTCCCGAAAGTCCACAAGAATCTGACTAAACCTCCAGGGAGGCCTATAGTGAGCGGAATAGACTCCGTAACATCTAGAATAGGCAAATATGTGGACTTCTTCCTGCAACCTCTGGTCAGAGATACTCCGGCCTATTTGAAGGACACCTCCCAGTGTATACAGGAGATAACCAATTTAGAAGTAGATGGGGATGTTCTACTAGTCACCGCGGATGTCACGTCCTTATACACGTTCATTCCTCATGACCTGGGGTATGAGGCGGTCAGTGTGTTCCTGGACCAGGCCCATGAGATCCCACTCCAGCAAAGGCAATTCATTCTCGAATTATTAACATTCCGCATGGAACACAACTACTTCTATTTTGGGAATAAGTTCTTCCTTCAAAAGAAAGGCGTGGCGATGGGGGCTAAATTTGCCCCCAGCCTCGCCAATCTGTTTATGGCACTTTGGGAGGATAGGAACATCTTCTCTGACAGGATACAGGAACTGCTGTTCTGGCGGCGTTATATAGATGATGCCATCTTCATCTGGAGAGGAAACAAGGAGAGTTTACATCATTTTATGGTAAACCTTAACCGTAACAGTTGGGGCATCAGGTTCACCTATTCCTGGAGTACGGTGGCAGTACACTATCTTGATTTGATCATCTTAAGAAGAGGGAATAGATTTGTGACAAGTGCTTACCACAAGCCCACTGATAAAAACGGGTTTATCTCCCTCGATAGTTGCCATCATCCAGCATGGCTAAAGTCCATCCCCAGAGGGCAATTCAGGCGGATACGAAGGAATTGTACGGAACGCTCCGACTACTGTACACAAGCAGAGATCTTGAAACAGCGCTTCGTAGAGAAGGGATACGATCGGAATACCCTAGACAGTGAGATGAAGGAGTTGGAAGACTGCAAACAAGAAGAACTGGTTATTCAACGCAACAAAGAAGCAGTCAAGAAAAGTTTTGACTTCGCCTTCGTTACACAGTTCTCGAGCAACTACAGGTGGATGAACCATGTTTTTCGTAAACATTGGAACATACTAAGGCAGGACAAGGTCCTGGGCCCAGTCCTCCCTACAGGACCGCAGATGATCTTCAGGAGAGCCAAAAACCTGAAAGAAACAATAGCCCGGACACCTGTAGAACCACCTTCGATTCCAAACTTTTTTCCTAACCTGAAGGGATATTTTCCCTGTAGGAGCTGTAATCTCTGTCGGAGTGCCAAAACCAAGAGAATCAATTCCTTCGTGTCAACCGTTACTGGAGAAAGTTTCCCTATAAAAGACTTCATCACCTGCCATACCAAAGGGGTTATCTACCTCGTGACATGCAGTTGTAAGAAACAGTATGTAGGCAGGACCATTAGGACAGCCAACATCCGTGTCTGTGAACATCTGGCAAACATCCGGAAAGGCTTCCCAGGTCACAGCTTATCCCAACACTGTGCCACACATCACCATAAAAACCATCACGATTTGGAGGTGATAGTAATAGAGAAATACACCCCCCACTGGCGAGGTAGCAATTTAAAAAGAACCATATCCCGAAGGGAAACCTTCTGGATTTACCAGTTAAAGAGCTCCCGCCCCTTAGGACATAATGTAGATCTGGATATCAATTCATTTATTAATAATAGCTGAATGTGCACCAGATCCATTAGACCAGCTGCTCATGACATCTTTCCCTACCCTCCATTGGGACATCCTATTCCATTAGTCGGACGGATACGTCCCAATTGGCTTTCACACGTTCTCAGAGCTTTCGCCTATTGCCTACTACGCATAAGATACAATATGAGGGCAATTTTTAATATTGTTTTATTGTTTTATAATTTTAATTGTTTTATTGTATTTTAAGTAGCAGAGTATATTCTACCGCTATATTGTATAATAATGGAATGGAATATCCTGTTTTGGATCACCTTTCTTTTTATATATTCAGTTCAAGTTAATTACGACCTAGCTTCCGGTTGCTGCAAGCCCTATCCAGCTTTAAAACTTAGCTGCCGATAGGCCCAGTAGAACGGTGACATCTCTGGCCTTTGACCTGGATGTTTACCTTCTTCAAAACAGGAAGTCTCCTGGGCGGACCCGATTGTGAAGTCACTTCCGGTGCGCGCATAGGAAGACATACATTGCGGACACCGGAAGTTCGGCGCATATCAGGATACTTAAGGGCGGTTGATGGCGATGCTGGCTCACTCCTATCTCCGTAGACGACTGTTTAGTGGAAATGCGTCAGAAAGGAGCGCCGCATCGTCATCGCAAGTCACTGAGGACCGCACTGCAGGCGGCCACGGCCTCTCCATCACCGGTATCGGTTTCCTGTGACCATTAGTAGACAACTAACTGTAAGTGCACTGGATATTTTTTGTTCAATAAATTACCAAAGGTACTGCGCTATGGTCTGATTTTGTTTCTGTGAGACACACGTGGAAGCCCTCACGGACCTAGAGGAACCCACTGAGTAGATTCTATTACAGCCTGTGTGGGGAAAATTGGGACTTTATGCACTTTTCTTTTGTTTATGGACTATACACTGAGGTGGCAATCACTGAAATATTGGACACTTTTCTTTGAATAATTTGTGCACCTGGTTGTTTTATGTTGATATCACATTATCCATCCATCACTACCTATTTACCATAATACACCTATGTTTATGCACTAGGGTGCATAGTATTCACTGTACACCCGTTTAAGTGCACATCAACCCTGGTACACACCACAGGTATATGGGGGACACTCATTATAGTGTCATACCTATTTCCTGATTTGTGACACAAGTGAATTTTTAGCGCACCTGATTTCTTTTCTATATATTTTTATCACCATTTGGTTCTAAGGTTGCAGCTATTCACACAACTGATCCTGCACACTTATTTAATTTTATACACATTGTGGAGATGGTTGTTGGTGGATCCTCTGTTTGCGGGGTTGCAGGTTCCACTGTCACTGCAGAGGTGGATGAAGAGGCCGAGACTGCAGCAGAAGAGTGTAAGATTCTGGTACCTCTAGTACCCTTATTTACTACTTTCTTTTCAATGCGTCCCACCTTTCCCTTTAGGTGGTACGCATATACCTTTAAGAGCGATGAGGTCACTGCTGAGCGCCGCAGAGCTGCTATTTCAACCGCCGGCGGTCTCACTCACATCGTTCGTTCAACCTGCTTGGCTGTCTACATGCTTGCTAGTGTGTCTCGCTGTTGGAACCTCCAGTTGCTTTCCTTTGCCTTGAACAGACCGGAACCTCACTCCTGATCCCTGTATCTCGCTACCAGATCACTCCTCATTACCGGACCCCACTACTAACCTACTCTCTAGTGATAAGTACCCCGCAGGGGAAACCTCCATAAAACCTACTTACATTATATCTATTGCTCACTAAAGACTGTCACTCTCTGCAATACTAAACCTATCATCTGCACTGTTATTTAGATTGCTAGCTCTTGAGCCTACTAACATCTATCCTTGCACTGGGTTAGTCTCTCCTGTATGTCATCTGCTATCCTACCACCTACTACCATACATGATTGCTAACCTATCTGCATCCTACCTGTTACCATCTATACTCTCCTGAACATTTCTCTCGAGTGCTTGCCATCTACTGTCACTGTTCATACCTGTCCCTTCAGCACATCACCACTATACTGCTATATACATCTATCACTCCAGGAACATCTTATTGAGTGTGTATATTTGTATGCTGAATCAGGCAGGCCACAGTGATGAGTCTTGGGAGTTGGAATTGGTATTTCAACACATCTCTACATGACTGCTGAGTGGAGATTTCTGCAGCTGCAAATCCATCTTGTTACAAAAACGCAGGAGCGTTACAGATTGAACGAACAATAAAAATGGATTCAGCAGAAATACCCACTCAAGTGACACAATTAAAACAACAAGTAAATGCATTAATACATGCTCTTACTGAATTAAAAGAAGACAATCAGGCTCTGAAGCAGCAGGTAACCCGTCTATCACAACTTGCCACTGCTCAGCCCCCTGAACCCAAAATAAATCATCCCTTAGTGTTTACAGGTGATCGCAAAAAATTTTGTGAATTCAAAAACGCATGTCAGTTACTTTTTTTTGCTAAAACCTCGTACTTACCTTACTGATCATATTAAAGTCTGTACTATTATTTCATATCTGACGGGTGATCCACGGGCCTGGGCAGACTCTCTCTTTGAGAAAGATGATCAGCTTCTCAACTCCTATGCTTTATTCCTAGCGGAACTCGCTAGTTTATATGATGACCCCAATAGGCAGAGTACTGCTGATATTCAATTGAGGTCCTTGAAACAAGGTAGGAGACCTGTAGAAGACTTTGTAGCAGAGTTCAAAAGATGGACCCTTGATTCAGGGTGGAATGACACATCTCTGCGAACTCAATTCAGACTCGGCCTATCAGAAGCCATTAAAGACAAGCTCGCCCGAGCGGATTTACCTAGCACTCTGGATGCCTTGATACAACTCAGTATCAACATAGACAGGCGGCTGCGAGAAAGAAAGGCTGAAAAAATGGGAATGCCATTGTCCAGTCCTTCTCGGATTGCCGCTGTTTACCCTACTCCTATGGAGGTAGGAACCATACGCCCACCTTTATCAACTACTGAACGAGCCAGGAGACGATCCAGTAATCTCTGCATGTACTGCGCATCCCCGGATCATATGATAAGCGTCTGTCCCCTTGCCCGCAAAAAAGAGGGTGAGTGTTCACATGTCCTCCTGGCGGGATTAACAACTTCAATTACTAACTCTTATCTTTTTGTTCGTCTGACATTGCAGTGGGACCAGACTAGGATTACCACTAAAGCCATGATCGACACAGGATCTTGCGGAAATTATATCGATATACGTTTTGCTACTTTAAATAAAGTACCTATTATTTCAAAACCTAAGCCTGTCTCTGTTAGTCTTATTAACGGTATCCCGTTAGCTTCTGGCCCAATCACTAATCAGACACAAGCACTTCTCGTCACTACTAACGAGTCTCATACGGAGACCACCACCTTCGATCTATTATCTTCACCCCACTTTCCAATTGTTTTGGGACTTCCCTGGTTACACTCACATCAACCAACCATAGATTGGAAGAAACGGACCTTAACCTTCCTTTCTTATTATTGCGAGACTACGTGTAACCTCCCGTCTTATGGAAAGATCCTGTCTGTGGTGTCAGATGAGATTGCACCACTATGCTATCAGGATCTATCCGAAGTTTTTCTTGAGAAAAACGCTCAAATATTGCCTCCCCATAGGGATTACGATTGCACTATCGATCTACTCCCAAATAGCAAATTGCCTTTTGGTCATGTTTATCCTCTTTCCCAGGATGAACTTTCTCATCTCAAGGAATACTTGGATGAGAATTTGGCAAAAGGGTTTATTAGACCCTCTACTTCTTCCACAGCTGCAGGACTTTTCTTTGTCCGCAATAAGGATTCAAGTCTTAGGCCTATTATCGACTATAGGCAATTGAATGCCATCACAGTAAAGGATCGCTATCCTTTACCGCTCATCCCTGAACTCATTGAACAAGTGCGTGGAGCTACCTACTTCTCAAAATTGGACCTGAAAGGGGCATACAATCTAATCCGAATCCGTGATGGAGATGAGTGGAAGACAGCATTCAGAACCAGATACGGATTATTCGAATATCGTGTAATGCCATTCGGGCTATGTAACGCTCCCGCAGCCTTCCAACGATTCATAAACAACATCTTTAGAGACTTACTTGATGTCTGTGTGGTGGTATATCTGGATGATATACTTATCTATTCACGATCCTTGTCTGAACATATAAAACATGTAAGACTTGTGTTATCCAGACTACTCACACACAATCTATACGTGAAATTAAAAAAATGCCTATTCCATAAAGAAGAAGTATTATTCCTAGGATACATCATATCCAAAACCGGAATCAAGATGGATATGAGTAAGATATCCTGCATTCAGGATTGGCCTATACCAACCACCCGCAAGGCTCTACAGCGATTCCTTGGATTTTCAAACTTCTATAGGAAGTTCATCAAGAACTTCTCTGCCATTGTGAGACCTCTCACACAGCTCACAAGTATAAAAAAAAACATTTAAATGGTCAGATGAAGCAAGTGGCGCTTTTCGCTTGTTAAAATCAAGCTTTACCTCTGCTCCCATACTACGCCATCCAGACCCATCCCTCCAATATATTCTGGAAGTAGATGCGTCAAATATGGCAGTAGGAGCAGTTCTCTCCCAACGACCAACAAATACTTCACCACTCCATCCAGTTGCCTTCTTCTCCAAATCATTAAGCAGCCCAGAGGTAAATTACCCAGTGGGTGAAAAGGAGTTGCTTGCCATAAAACTGGCTCTGGAAAACTGGCGACATCTACTTGAAGGTACCCGATTACCAATAATCATATATACAGATCATAAAAATCTTCAATATCTTCAGACTAACAAAACTCTCTCCCACCGGCAGGTACGATGGTCACTATTCTTCCTAAGATTCAATTTCCTAGTGACCTACACGCCTGCAGACAAGAATAAAAAAGCAGATGCGCTATCACGATTAACTGAAAATAATTACGCCGAAATCCCTTCTGTTCCTATAATACCCTACAAGCGTATTATTGGGGTTGTCCGTTCCTTGAAGGAAGAGATTTTGCACAGTATAGGATTGGATTCACCTCCACCACACCTAAGTACTGATGCAGAAGGCTTCCTCTACTACAACGACAAACTCTACATACCCCCTACTATGCGTACCAAGATCCTGGAATTGTCACATGATGTGCCTATGGCAGGACATATGGGTATGACGAAAACTTTTAATTTGCTTACCAGACAGTTTTGGTGGCCTGAGATGAAGACATCTGTACAGAAATTTGTTTCTTCATGCAACATCTGTGCCAGGTCCAAAATTGACACTACAAAACCATCCGGTCTACTATGCAGTCTACCAATACCCCAGGCTCCATGGGAAGTTGTGTCCTTGGACTTTATAGTAGAACTACCACCTTCCAAAGGATTTAATACCATTCTAGTGTCAGTGGACCATCTAACAAAGATGGCACATTTCGTTGCTTTTCGCAGATTACCTTCATCCAAACAAACAGCGGAACTACTAGTGAAACATGTCTTTAAGTTACATGGAATTCCAAAGACTCTCTTATCTGACAGTGGTTCACAGTTCATCTCCAAGTTTTGGCAAGAACTATGTCACATACTACGGATTGAGCGAAAGCTCATTTCTCCCTACCATCCTCAGACCAACGGACAGACTGAAAGAGTCAACCAGTGCATTGAGCAATATCTACGTTGCTACACATTATACCTACAGGATGATTGGGTGGATCTCCTTCCCCTAGCAGAATTTGCTTACAACAACGCAACCCACAGTACTACCAAACAAAGTCCGTTCTACTTTTCTACTACCGTTTCATCCCTCTCTTCTTCCACCACGCATCCTTCCCTCAAGTAACCCAGTAGCCTCAGACTATCTTACCCAAATAAAAGACTCTCTGGGTTTACTTAATACTACCATCTCACACGCTCATAGTCAACAAAAAAAGTACTACGACCTTCGTAGAAGACCTTCTCCTCAGTATGCTATTGGGGACCTCGTTTGGCTATCAACAAAAAATTTAAGATTAAAGATCCCTAGCAAAAAGCTTGGACCTTTATTCTTGGGACCCTTCCCAATCAGGAAACTTATTGGAAAAGCTGCAGTACAGCTCACCTTACCGGCAGATCTCAAGATCCATCCCATCTTCCATGTGTCGCTATTAAATCCACACGTTCCTAACCAAGGAATAAGGCCTACCATCTTGCCTCCACCTCCTATACAAGTTGAAGGCGGAGAAGAATATGAGATCAAAGAGATTGTGGATTCTCGCATCCATAGAGGAAGACTCCAGTATCTCATAAGATGGAAGAACTATGGACCCCAAGACGACACCTGGTTAGATACCTCTGATATACATGCACCTAGGCTTATACGAAGATTTCACTCGAAATACCCAGAGAAACCAGTACTATAGGCCTTCCGGAGCCGGCCTTAAGGGGGGGGGTACTGTAAGATTCTGGTACCTCTAGTACCCTTATTTACTACTTTCTTTTCAATGCGTCCCACCTTTCCCTTTAGGTGGTACGCATATACCTTTAAGAGCGATGAGGTCACTGCTGAGCGCCGCAGAGCGGCTATTTCAACCGCCGGCGGTCTCACTCACATCGTTCGTTCAACCTGCTTGGCTGTCCACATGCTTGCTAGTGTGTCTCGCTGTCGGAACCTCCAGTTGCTTTCCTTTGCCTTGAACAGACCGGAACCTCGCTCCTGATCCCTGTATCTCGCTACCGGATCACTCCTCATTACCGAACCCCGCTACTAACCTACTCTCTAGTGATAAGTACCCCGCAGGGGAAACCTCCATAAAACCTACTTACACTATATCTATTGCTCACTAAAGACTGTCACTCTCTATGCAATACTAAACCTATCATCTGCACTGTTATTTAGATTGCTAGCTCTTGAGCCTACTAACATCTATCCTTGCACTGGGTTAGTCTCTCCTGTATGTCATCTGCTATCCTACCACCTACTACCATACATGATTGCTAACCTATCTGCATCGTACCTGTTACCATCTATACTCTCCTGAACATTTCTCTCGAGTGCTTGCCATCTACTGTCACTGTTCATACCTGTCCCTTCAGCACATCACCACTATACTGCTATATACATCTATCACTCCAGGAACATCTTATTGAGTGTGTATATTTGTATGCTGAATCAGGCAGGCCACAGTGATGAGTCTTGGGAGTTGGAATTGGTATTTCAACACATCTCTACATGACTGCTGAGTGGAGATTTCTGCAGCTGCAAATCCATCTTGTTACAAAAACGCAGGAGCGTTACAAAGAGGAAGCAGGAGGAGCCAGAGACCTTTCTTGGTTTTTGAGGTATGCACTCCACTGCAGCTTGTACTTTGCACTTAGATGCCTGGTCATGCAGGTTGTGCTCAGGTTGAGAAGGTTTATGCCTCGCTTCAGGCTCAGATTGCACAGCGTGCAAACCACTCATGTCCTGTCATCATCACATTGTCTAAAGAACTGCCACGCTAGGGAACTCCTGTGAGCTGGCTTTGGTGTGCTCTGTCCCTTGCTGCATTGGGCAGTAGCAGGCGTAGTGTCTAGGGCACGGCTGCTCCGCTTTTGCACCCTGCTCCCTCTTCTGCTGTGCTGGTGGCTCTGTGCGACCACCATCTCTTCCTCCAAACTACTCAGGTCACCTGCATGACGTTCATTCCATGTGGGGTCGAGGACCTCATCGTCCTCCACATCGTCTTCCACCCAGTCTTCACCCCTGCAACCCTTGTCGGTCTCCACAATTTGGAATTCCGCAGCAGTTGGCACCTGTGTTTCGTCATTTTCCGAGACGTGCTGCGATGGTCCTCCCATGTACTCATCTGGAAACATAAGTGGTTGGACATCGGTGCACTCAATCTCTTCCACTTCTGGGGCAGGGCTAGGTGGATAGCCCTGGGAAACCATGCTAACAGAGTCATCAAAAAGAAGAAGAGATTGCTGCATGAATTGGGGCTCAGACTGCTTGGCTAATTTGCAAGGGGGTGCGGTGACAGATTGATGGACATCGGCTGCAGGTTCCAACTCTGACCTTTCAACAGAAGACTGGGTGGGAGACAATGTGAAGGAACTGGAGGCACCATCAGCAACCCAATCTACTATCGCCTGTGCTTGTTCTGGCCTCAACATTTGTAGAGGCACATTAGGCCCTGCCAAATACTGCTGCAGGTTCTGTCGCCTACTCGCAGCTGAAGAAGGTGTTTCACCTGTGCGTGTAGCTGACACAGATCGAGCACATCCTCTCCTTGCAACAGGAGCTCCACCAGCAACACCACGACCCAGGCCATGTCCCTTATTTGACCTTCTACTCATATTTATCGAATTTTGGATCTTCCCCGAAATGGGTTTATATTGCAAGGCGCAATACAACAGTATACAACGGGTGTATCTCACACGTACAGATACAGACTAGGCCGCAATTTAATATTTTTTCCCTAAATGGGTGTTTATTGAATAGCGGACTAGAACAACAGTATCCAACGAGTGTATCTCACAAGTACAGATACAGACTAAGCCGCAATTTAATATCTTTCTGTCCCCTAAATATTTTTTTTATTGCAAGGCGCCATACAACAGTATGCAATGGGTGTATCTCACTGTAACATACGCGGACAGGGCAGCAATCAACTTTTTTGTCCCCGAAATAGTTTTTTTATTGCAAGGCGCAATTCGACAGTACGCAATGGGTGTATTTCACTGTAACATATGCGGACAGGGCCGCAATCAACTTTTTTTGTCCCCAAAATATTTTTTTTATTGCAAGGCGCAATACAACAGTATACAATGGGTGTATCTCACTAACATATGCAGACAGGGCCGCAATCATCTTTTTTTGTCCCCTAGTTTTTTTTATTTTAAGGCGCAATACAACAGTATGCAATGGGTGTATCTCACTGTAATGTATGAATGAAAAACTGAAAAATAATTTTTTTACCCTAAATACTGTAAAATAATTATTTTCCCCTCACATTGGTGCTCTTTGAAGAGCAGGTTAGAAAAGCAATGTCTGTCAGACATACAGTCTTTAAAGTTAAATATGAAGGAAAAAATGTTTTTTCTTTTTAAATGCAGATTAAGCACACACATATGCACTGAGGTTGCATGAAATGTGCAGCACCGCATGCCTAACAGACTGATAACATTTTTTTGTTCCTCCCTTCTCCTTCTCACTTGGCTCAGGTCAGGGCATAAAGATCGTTCACTGCACCCCCACACAATACAATCAATGTAGATCGCTGTCTGATTAAAGCAGATTGTTCCTATCTATGCTTTCCCTACAAGCAATCTCTCCAGCCTGGCCCTACAGTAAACTCCTCTCTCCCTCCGGGCAAAAAAATCGTTCACTGCACCCCACAAAATCAAATCAATGTAGATCGCTGTATGATAAAGCAGATTGTTCCTCCAATGCTTTCCCTACAAGCAATCTCTCCAGCCTTGCCCTATAGTAAAGTCCTATCTCTCCCTCAGCAGCAGCAGTCAGGAACCTCTCCCTACAGTAGTATTAGCAGAGTGATGCGCGGCGCTGTGTGACTCCAGCTTTTATAGAGTCTGGGTCACATGCTGCACTGGCCTATCACAGCCATGCCATTAGTAGACATGGCTGTGATGGCTTCTAGGGGCACACTAGTTAAACGCTTGCTGATTGGCTGCCTTGCACCTGTTGAAAGCGCACCATTAAAACTGCGCCAAAACATTAACCACTTGCCTACAGTGCACTTTCACCCCCTTCCTGCCCAGACCTATTTTCAGCTTTCAGCGCTCTCACACTTTGAATGACAATTACTCATGCAACACTGTACCCATAAAAAATTTGTGTCCTTTTTTTTCTCACAAATAGAGCTTTCTTTTGATGGTATTTAATCACTACTGGGTTTTTTATTTTTTGTGCTATAAATAAAAAAAAATGAAAATATTGTGAAAAAACACATTTTTCTTTGTTTCTGTCATACAATTTTGCAAATTAGTCATTTTTCTTCACAAATTTTGGCCAAAATGTATACTGCTACTTATCTTTGGTAAAAATAACCCAAAATAAGTGTATATTATTTGGTCTTTGTGAAAGTTATAGAGTCCATAAGTTATGGTGCTAATCATTAAAAATTTATCACACTTGATCACACCTGATGTACTGAAGGCCTATCTCACTTCTTGAGACACTAAAAAGTCAGGAAAGTACAAATTCCCCCCAAATTACCCCTTTTTGGAAAGTAGACATTCCAAGGTATTTAATAAGGGGCATGGTGAGTTTTTTGAAGTTGTAATTTTTTCCCACAAGTCTTTGCAAAATTAAGATTTTTTTTCACAAATTGACGTATTAACAGGTTATTTCTCTCACACAGCATATGTATACTTGCAACTACACCCCAAAACACATTCTACTACTCCTCCTGAGTATGGCGATACCACATGTGTGAGACTTTTTCACAGCCTGACCACATACAGAGTCCTAACATCCAAGTAGCACCGTCCGGCATTCTAGGAGCATAAATTACACATATAATTTCCTGACAACCTATCGCACTTTTGAAGGCCCTGGAGCACCAGGACAATGGAAACCCCCATAAAAGGACCCCATTTTGGAAAGCAAACACCCCAAGGAATAATATTTGAGGCATAATGAGTCTTTTGAATGTGTCATTTTTTTCCCACAAGTTTTTGGAAACTGTGGAAAGAAAATGAAAATGCATTTTTTTTTTACACAAAGTTGTCTATTTATGAAATATTTCCAACACATAGCATGTACATAGCAAAAATTGCACCCCAAAATACATTCTGCTATTCCTCCTGAGTATGGCGATACCACATGTGTAACACTTTTACACAGCCTAGCCACATACAGAGGCCTAACATCCAAGTAGCATTTTACACAAAGTTGTCCATTTATCCACTTTAAGACTGGGCCTATTTTTGACACTTGGTGTTTACAAACTAAAATCATTTTTTTTTGCTAGAAAACTTAGAACCCCCAAACATTATATATTTTTTTTTTAGCAGAGACCCTAGAGAATAAAATGGAGATCATTGCAATATTTTTTATCTCACCATATTTGCGCAGCAGTCTACCAAATGCAATTTTTTTGAAAAAAATGCACTTTTTTGAATTAAAAAATAAGAAAACAGTAAATTTAGCCCAATTTTTTTCCATAATGTGAAAGATAATGTTACGCCAAGTAATTAGATACCCAACATGTCATCTTTCAAAATTGCGCATGCTCACAGAATGGCGCCAAACATTGGTACATAAAAATCCCCATAGGCAACAATTTAAAAATTTGTACAGGTTACCAACTTAGAGTTACAGAGGGGGTCTAGGGCTCAAATTATTTCTCTTGCTCTAACGATCGTGGCGATACCTCACATGTATGGTTTGAACACTGTTTACATATGTGGGGGGACTTGCGTATGCGTTCGCTTCTGCGCGCGAGCTAACGGGGACAGGGCGCTTTAATTTTTTTTTCCTATTTATTTTATTTATTATTTTTTTATTTTTACACAGTTTTAAAAAAAAATGTTTTGATAATTTTTATTCCTATTACAAGGAATGTAAACATCCCTTGTAATAGAAATAGGCATGACAGGTCCTCTTTATTGTGAGATCTGGGATCAAAAAGGCCTCACACCTCACAACTACACTAAAAAAGAAAAAAAAAATTGTTGAAAAAAAAAAAAAGCGGCCCTTTAAACCGGTTGCTAGGCAACGACTTTTGACGTAGCTCCAGTCCTCCAAGTCCATAGAGTCGAGTGAGGGCCATCTTGCCCTCACTTGACTTCCTGTCTCTGAGGATCCGGGACCGGATAGTTTTCCCCGCTGCCGGCGGGTCCGGTAAAACGCCGGGAAAACGCCTGGGGCGCAGCGGAAGGGTGGGGCACCTTTTCCCCTGCACCGTAAGGGTAATTCCGCTGTGAATTCGCCACTGGGACCACCCTTATCTGAAAGCCAACCACCCGCCGTTTAAAAAAATACCAGTATTTTAACACTGGGGTATTTAAAAATACCCCAGTATTTAGCTTTTAATGACCAACGTATATAGTCGTTAGGCGGTCGGTAAGTGGTTGCATGTATATAGCAAAAATTGCACCCCAAAATACATTCTGTAAAGGAAAGTGTACAGGAATAGTCCGAGTCCATCTCCGATCCGCTACTATTAGCGATTTCAAATTCCGAATCAGGGATCGGAATTGGATTCGGATACTGATGAGAGCTCCCCGGTGCTCTCATCAGTCATGGAGAGGACCTGAAGGGCCTCCTCGCTGCTGTACATCCTTTTTGACATGCTGGCTGTGATGGGCTGTGCGATGGGTGACGGTTGACTGCGGATGATCACTGATGGGTGGCAGGTGACGGTCACTGATGGGGTAAAAGATGACGATGACTGATGGGTTGACAGATGACGATGACTGATGGGGTGACAGGTGACGATGACTGATGGGGTAACAGGTGACGATGACTGATGGGGTAACAGGTGACGATGACTGATGGGGTGACAGATGATGATGACTGATGGGGTGACTGGTGACGATGACTGATGGGGTGACAGATGACAATGACTGATGGGGTGATGATGATTGATGGGGTGACAGGTGACGATGATTGATGGGGTGACAGATGACGATCACTGATGGGGTGACAAGTGACGATGATTGATGGGGTGACAGATGACGATCACTGATGGGGTGACAAGTGACGATGATTGATGGGGTGACAAGTGACGATCACTGATGGGGTGACAAGTGACCAAGTGACAATGACTGATGGGGTGACAGGTGACGGTGATTGATGGGGTGACAGGTGAAGGGCGATGGTCACCGATGGGTGACAGGTGACGGGCGATGGTGCACGGTGGTACTGATGGCAGTCTCTGGTGACAGGTGCACTTTAGGCTACGTTCACATGTGAGCGTAGCGATCATGGGCAGAATCACAGCGATTCTGCCCGAGATCCGGAAATCATTGCAAATCGCGGGACGCCTGTGCCACTGTCAGTGACTGTTTACTTTGTATAAATATAAGTTGCGCTATATAGTGAAAACATATATGATAATGTAAAAAAGTCCAGAGATAAAGTCCATATAAAGGCAAACAGCACGTCTGACGAAATTTTCTGTACAGGTACCGCTTACCAAAGGCTAATGATAAATAGGCCCAAAGATTCCAAGTGATCCACAGGAACCAGATCTCAGACGGACTCCGTATGTTGAATGGATCTCCTCAGTGTTGAGTGATCATGTGAAATGAAATAAAAAACGCCATAGCGTAAAACCACAAACAAATAGATGTAACAACCCAAGTGATGGGAATATCAGAAAGGTGCTGTAGTAGTGATAGTAAAGAACATAGACACCTCCAATCCTGTGAATATACTCCTTACCAGAGTAATAGAAAAATATTGCAGAAACAAATAGTGTAGAGGACCTCCCCCAATAGGACTGCAGCTTACCAAAAGGAAAGTAAATAGAGCACATAGATCCCAATCGTGTCACCGAAGAGGGCTGACATACATCTTAAGAGAGAGCTTCACCAGATTTTGCACGCTGCAGTTTTAGGAAATAACCCCCTATATGTTGCTATGTGTTTTGTTTTGCTGTGCTGCGGTGCATGCACTTGAAAGCCATCACCATCTGTATGCTGAGCCTGTATCAGTGTTCCCATTGGAGGCGCCTGGTTTGGAATATCTAGACACCAGCATTTGGAGTTTTGCTCGCAGCGGAAGTGCTTAGGCGAATCAGGACCTTTTTCTGCCTTTATCATTTTGGAGCTGGTAAGGGCATATGTATGTCAGCCCTCTTCGGTGACACGATTGGGATCTATGTGCTCTATTTACTTTCCTTTTGGTAAGCTGCAGTCCTATTGGGGGAGGTCCTCTACACTATTTGTTTCTGCAATATTTTTCTATTACTCTGGTAAGGAGTATATTCACAGGATTGGAGGTGTCTATGTTCTTTACTATCACTACTACAGCACCTTTCTGATATTCCCATCACTTGGGTTGTTACATCTATTTGTTTGTGGTTTTACGCTATGGCGTTTTTTATTTCATTTCACATGATCACTCAACACTGAGGAGATCCATTCAACATACGGAGTCCGTCTGAGATCTGGTTCCTGTGGATCACTTGGAATCTTTGGGCCTATTTATCATTAGCCTTTGGTAAGCGGTACCTGTACAGAAAAAATCGTCAGACGTGCTGTTTGCCTTTATATGGACTTTATCTCTGGACTTTTTTACATTATCATATATGTTTTCACTATATAGCGCAACTTATTTGTTTCTGAGGTGATAGTCACACTTGAAGTTGCTGCTTACACTCTCTTTGGTTTAGCGCAGTTGTTTACTTTTTTTTTTTTTTAGTGACTGTTTACTACTGCCGGTGACTAGCTGTGTTCCTAGGGAACACAGAGCCACCGACATGACCGCGCTGCGCGCTCCCGATCACGCATGCGCGGTCTTCTTCCGGGCTTTCCCATTGTAATCGGCTGTGTGATTGAAACACAGCCGATCACGTGAGAAACAGCCACGCCCAGTGTTGCCAACCGCCCGTAGATTTACAGGCAGCCCGTGAACTTTAGCCCATTTTCGGGCTGCCCGTAAATGCCCGTTACGGGCAGCGGCGCCCATAATAAAGATGTCAGAACGGGCCGACACGCAACTGCGCATGCGCCGTTCCGAAGCCTGTCTGGCTCGGAAAAGCTCGCCTATTTCCGGCTGGACGGGCGCATGCGCAGTAAAGAACTGGTGACGGTTGGCGCCATTTTTAAAAGACAGTGAGTGACACTGTCTTGCTGACTGCGGCTAGAGAAGAAGAAGAGGACGGGGCTCTCCGCCGTCCTCTGGGAGAACCCTCCGCCGCCCCTCCCGGTCGGTCCCCCCTCCTCCAATGGCGGGACACGAGTGGGATCGGTTCCAGAGAGAGGAGCAGCAGGAGCTCATCGGGCAAATCAGCGACATGAGAGTGCAGAACATGCAAGGTAGGAGCAACCCCCTCCCAGCAGCCTCTTGTAATTTATTGGTGTGGCTATAAGAAATAATATAAATCAAGAAAGTTGGTAAGTTAGCACTACAGTAATCCCCCGCTACATCGCGGTTCAGTTTTTGCGGTCCCGGTAATTTGCGTTTTTTTTTTGTAATGTTATTTTACTATATAAATCATTAAAAATGAAATATTTTTGTGTTTTCCATAGCTCTTGCTATGTCTCTTAGTATCTTTTATGTGTTTAAATGAGTTTCTATTGTTTTAAAAGTGTGTTTAAAGACCTTAAAATGCTTCTACACGTACAGTGACAGTAAAATAAACATGCCTACAATGCATTTTAATAGGGTTTTTCTATTTCGCAGGAATTTCACTTTTCGCGGCTGGGTCCGGAACGTAACCCCCGCAATGGAGGGGGGTTTACTGTATACAGAAATAAAAAAAAGCTGCTAGCACAAAAGGAGTGATCATACAACTCATAAATAACCAGAAAACTAAAACGGTGCAGTGCTTTGTGGATCCCTTGATAACGTGCCCCATAGGGGCCTATGTGCTGATGTCATTGCCGCTACATCTGTGTGTTCAGGAACAGCAGCTTTTGCTGTAAGTCTGGCCAATTCATTTTACTACTTATTTGCTATGCTATAGCTGTGTAATGGTGTTTAATACATTTTTAAATAAATTCTGCACAATATAAGCACTCTTGTTGGCTCCTGGTGTTGGGCTTTTTTATGCAGCTTACTGTTTTCCTGACTGATCCCCTCATCTCACCAACAAGAGGAATTGGGAGGGACTCTATTCTAAAAGAGACCATTAAGCGGGGGGGGGGGGGGGGGGAGAGACGCACACTGCTATGTTAATGGGGGTTTAAGCATTATGGGGGATCCTAAAATCCTGGTGGTTTCGTCATTATGGGGGAGTAATCATTATGGGGGAGTGATTAATATGGGGGTGTCATCGTAATGGGGGAGTCATCAGTTTGGGGATCAAATCATCCTGGGATTCTTATTATTTTGGGGGTCTAATTGTTATGGGGGTCATATCATCCTGGAGGTCCCATCAATATGGGGATTATATCATGAGGGGGGTCTCATCATCCTGGGGGTCTCATAATTCTGGGGGTCCCATCATCCTGGGGGTCCCATCATCGTGGGGGTCCCATCATTCTGGGGTTTTATCATTTTGGGTGAGTTATGATGGTGGGGGAGTAATTATAATAGGGGTTTGATCATTCTGGGGTCTCATGATCTTGGGGGAGTTATCATGCTGGGGGTCCCATCATTCTGGGGTCTCATCATCTTGGGGGAGTTATTATTTTGGGGGCAGAGAAGGACACTGTGCTATGGGGGCTAAAGGCAGGGGGCGGAGGACGACAGTGCTGTGGGGGGCTAAAGGCAGGGGGCAGAGAAGGACATGTAAATGGAGAAATATGGTTTATGACTTTTGTTTAACTTGACGGTGGGCGGGCGGCAAGTGGTTAAACAGGTTGCCTGTAGCATCGGCTTAGACTTTCCTGAAGATTCACAGATTGCGAAATGCATTGTGGTCTAAAGCCAAACTATTGACCTTCACACGTCACTTCCTAATCGGTGGAACGCACGGCGGAACGCACGCCATCACCACAATCCACTCCTGTCAGCCCTGAACTCACCTGCCGGAAGACAGGAACAGCGGCGTTTCAGAACTCCTAAGAGCTTTCTTTCTGGTGCTAGGAAGGCACCTTACAATGTAAGCACCCATTCTATTATTTTATTTGTGATTTTATGTCATTAAAACGGTATCACACTATCCCTGGCTTCGTGTCTCCTGCATCCCCTCCCCCCCATTGAGTCCTCTATCTAGAGATCCCATACTGTTTTTTTGGATTAGTACTGCTGAGAGATAAGTGGAGCAGTGTATTTCTTGAAGCCTGGTGAACCCCTGGTGAATACCGTATCCCCCTGGTGAATATCTGGTGATGACCATACTTCCTATTGAAAGGGATTGATGGAGGAGGATTAAAGAGCGATTTATATAAATCCAAATGCCTGCAGGGTCTGTGAGACCCACATCTTTCTGGTGAGCACATTATACTATCCACTCCTTGCTCACTGGATCACTGAATCACAGATTGAGTACACCTGGATGATTTTAGTTCACCTTACAAGACACTTCTTGTTCACCTTTAACCACTTGCCTACTGTGCACTTAAACACCCTTCCCATCCAGGCCAATTTTTAGCTTTCAGCGCTGTCACACTTTGACTGACAATTGCGTGGTCATGCTACACTGTACTCATATAAAATTTTTATCATTTTTTTCACACAAATAGAGCTTTCTTTTGGTGGTATTTAATCATCTCTGGGTTTTTTAATTTTTATTAAAAAAAAAAGAATAAAGACAGAAAATTTTGAAAAAAAAAAAAAGTTTTTCTTATTTTCTGCGAGTAAATTTTGAAAATAAATTTTTCTCCTTCACTGATGTGCGCTGATGAGGTGGCACTGATGGGCACTGATAGGCTGCACTGATGGGCACTAATGAGGTGGCACTTATGGGCACTGATGAGGTGGCACTTATGGGCACTGATGAGGAGGTACTAATATGCCGCACTGATGAGCACTGATAGGCGGCACTGATAGGCGGCACTGATGAGCACTGATAGGTGGCACTGCTGGGCACTGAGAGGTGGCACTGCTGGGCACTGAAAGGTGGCACTGAGAGGTGGCACTGCTGGGCACTGAGAGGTGGCACTGACGGGTGGCACTGATGGGCACTGAGAGGCGGCACTGGCGGATGGCACTGATGGACACTGACGGGTGGCACTGATGAGCACTGATGGGCGGCACTGATGAGCACTGATGGGCAGCACCATCAGTGCCCACACTCAGTGCCCATAGTGCTGCCAGTCAGTGCTCATCAGTGCCTAGATGAGCAGGCACTGATGGGCACTGACTGGCAGCACTATGGGCACTGATTGTGGGCATTGATGGGGGACACTGATGGCGGGCACTGTGGGCACTGTTGGGGGCAATTTGTATGTTTTTTTACCTTTTAGTAATCAGGGCACTGGTGATCAGTGCCCTGATTACATGTCTCTGTGTCCCCAGCGGCTGACGGCTCCCCCTCCTTCCTCACACTGCAGGCTCCGTGTGAGGAAGGAGCGCCGGCGATGAGAGATGATCTCATATGTTTACATATGAGATCATCTCTCATTGGATGGTCCGATCACGTGGTGAATGGCCGCTGTGATTGGCCATTCACCACCATCTGTGATCGGCTGTGTCCAAGGGACACGGCCGACACAGATTCTCCCTGATGCGCGCTCGCGGGAGCGCGCGGGGAGCCTGCTTCTGGGAGGCCGTTTAAAATCGGCCTTTCCGAAAATTCGAGTCCGCGCAGCAGCCGTATATAGGCTGTAGCGCGGATGCGAGGAAGTTAATACCACTATATGGACTTTACCATTGTTCATAAGAGCACATTATATGCACGGTTAACCATCACTTTTGAGTGATTCACACTTTGTCACTTTGAGTCATAATTTTGTTTGACTATTAATGTCACACCATAGCAATTTATCAGTTTTATATACAATTTATATATTTATGTATTGCATCTCATTTGCACATATTGCACAATTGCACATGAATTAATCCTTTGATATTGATGTTCAACCGATTCATGTTTATATGTAGCACTGTATCCGCTTCATGCTTATATGTAACACTATTTATCATATACACTTCATCATTTTTTTTTAAGTATATATTTTTAAGGCTTATGTATTTGTTGGCAGAAAAATAAAGTTTTTGTTGTTGTTGTTGTTTTTCTAGTTTTTTTTCTATTTTTTTTTTTGTTTGGTAGCAAAAAAAAAGTATTCTAGTCAACATTCTTACATCTATTTGAAAATTGTCAGGTTTATTTGATAAAATTTAGTGTTCACCTCAATAGTTTTCCTACCTGTTGCATGGTGAATGGGAAAACCCGTCAGTAAAATCAGAAATACCTTGAAAAGTAGATGGCTTGGATAAAAAGCATCACTATTCTGGGCTTCGGAAGGATAAATATTACCAACATGTATTCTATGCACAGCAAATTCACTGAGCAACACCCAGTCTTTGCCTTTTGTCTATCCTGCCTTTACTGTAAGCTACCAGCTTACCAGCAAGGGTTACTTTAGATATCCAGTTTCTTGTGAAAGATGTCTTTTTGTTAAGTGTTCTATTTCAGAGCGGCTAAGGATACAAAGGACTAAGAATGTTGTCATACTGTATATTGCCATGTCATGTGTTTGTCCCCTTCATTCTTCCATCACAATTGCCCAGTGTGGTTTAATGACCTGCTTCCCCTGTTCACAGTTTGATGCCAATAGAGATTTTACACTACCGCTTCAAACATTTTTTTAAACTGATGTTTGTTTATCTCAGCTGTTTGATGTATGGTGCGGTTGATCCCCATGGGGACCACATTTTTTAAGAATAAATTGAAAAATACCCAGGAGATTGGTCCACTTTACAAGTTATAACATTATATCACTTAAAGTTAACAAAATGCCTACATGACCCCCTGTATACGCACTGCTCAACTAATATAACTATTTGAGTATACAGGCAAACACCACTGATGGGAGTAGCAAGTTATTCATCTACTAATAAAGCTGATTTGAGTGGTGGGACAGGAGCAGCCTAAAGCCCCGTACACACGTACCGATCGTCGGCCGAACGATCGGCCGTCTTTTGTCCAGGGCTGTCGGTGTCTGTTGAAAAGTGCAAAAGACTGCACAAGAATTTTGTCCGCCGACTACAGCCGACTGCAGAAGTGATGTCATGTAATGGTTAACTTTCCCTGTGTTTTTTCTTTTCTGAGCATGCCCAGTCTTGCAAATCTGCTGTCTGTCGGCCGAATTCTGTACTGACTGGCGAACAATCGGCCGCTCTGGTGTTGGCATACAAAAATTTTCATGCTTGCAAGACAGATTCTTTTCGGCCGAAACTGCGCTGTCGGCTGTCGGAAGCATCATACTAACAAGCCTACAATCAGCAGATCGGTCGTCGGCCGAAGCTTTTCGGCCGACGATCGGTACGTGTGTACGGGCCTTAACTTACTGCATCTAAATATGCTAATGAAAGTGCCAGTGTATTTAATATCGGGGTATCACATCCAAAATTCTATGCAAAAATTGTATGTAATGTAAGAGAAGAAGAGCTTTCTTTTAAGACACTGGGGTTGAGTTACCAAAACAATAGAGCGCAAAATCTGGTGCACCTTGGCAAAGAAACCAATCTGCTTCCAGGTTTTTGTGTCAAAGCCTACTTTAACACGCTGAAGTTAGAAGCTAATTGGCTATCATACACAGCTGCACTAGACTTTGCACTCTCCAGTTTTATTAAATCAACTCCAATGTCTCAATTACTTAGCAATATTAAATAAATGCATATAATTACATGGGAGACAATGCCAGGTTTGTATTTCTCCACATGTTTCATGGCACAGGGCCGCATCCTCAAAGTGAAGTGTTTTTATCTTCCCAGTATGTGCTTGTTTACAGCTTACATGGAAATGGAAATCATGTTATGGTCACTGCTACCCAGATGTTTTTTTTTTAATGAACATTAGCAATAAGCTCTGCATAGTTTGAGATTACCAGGTCCAACAGAGCATCATTCCTAGTCAGGGCCTCTATGAACGGTACCATAAAATTGTCTGGTAATAAGTTTATACATTTTTTGGCAGAAAGAAACATATTTTTTATTTTAAAGTTCTAGTACAAATGAAAAGCATCCTATGACTTTTTGGTTGAAGTAGAAAAAGCATATGTTTCTTGAAGTGCTGTTCTTAGTTATTTCAGTCAATTCAACACTCAATCTCTCACACTGGCTACCAAAAAAAAAATCTTTTTAATTTTTGTAGCAGAAAAAAGTATTCTAGCCAACATTCTTACATCTATTTGAAAATTGTCAGGTTTCTTTGATAAAATGAGGTGTTTTCTTACCTGTTACATGGTGATTGGGAAAACCCAGTAGGAAAATCAGAAATAGATGTAGATGGTTTAGATAAAAATTGTCACTATTCTGGGCTTCGGAAGGATAATTATTACCAGAATGTATTATCTGCACAGCAAATTCACTGAGCTGTACCCAGCCTTTGAATTTTGTCTATCCTGCCTCTACTGTAAACTACTAGCTTACAAGCAAGGGTTAGTTTAGATATCCAGATTTTTATGAAAGATGCCTTTTTTTGTTGAGTGTTCTATTTCAGAGCGGCTAAGGATACAAAAGACTTGACTGTTATCATACTGTATATTGCCATGTCACATGTTTGTCCCCTGCATTCTTCCATCACAATTGCCCAGTGTGGTGTAATGACCTGCTTCCTCTATTCACAGTTTGATACTAATAGTGATTTTACACTACCTCTTCAAACATTTTTTTTTTAACTGGTGTTTGTTTAGCTCAGCTCTTTGATGTATGGTATGGTTGATCCCCATGGGGACCATGTTTTTTAGAAATAATTGAAAAATGCCCAGGAGATTTGTCCACTTTACAAAGCATAAAAGCATATCACTTAAAGTTAACAAAATGCCTCCATGACCCCCCTGAATACCCACTGCTCAACTAATACTTGCAAAATAACTATTACAGTTTGCAGGCAAACACCACTGATGGGAGTAGCAAGAGTTTGATCTTCTAATAAAGCTGATTTGAGCGGTGGGGCAAGAGCAGCCTAACTTACTGCATCTAAATATGCTAATGAAAGTGCCACTGTATTTTATATTGTGGTATCACATCCAAAATGCTCTGCAAAAACTGTATGTAAAGTAAGGGAAGAAGGTATTTCTTTTAAGACACTAGGGTTGAGTTACTAAAACTAGAGAGTGCAAAATCTGGTGCACCTCGGCAAAGAAACCAATCGGCTTTCAGGTATTTGTGTCAAGGCTTACAGTAATTGAGCACATTGAAGTTGGAAGCTGATTGGCTACCATGCACAGCTGCACCAGATTTTGTACTCTCCAGTTTTAGTAAATCAACCCCAATGTCACTAACTTGGCAATATCCTATAAATGCATATAAAAGCATGGGAGATGGTTCCACATTTGTAGTTTCTCTACATATTTCATAGCACAGGGCTGATTTCTCCAGAAATGTGGAGGTCACAATATCAAAGAGTGGAAGAGTGGTTAACCTGTTAAAGATCCCGCCAAAGCCGCCCAATCTCTCATCACGGCAGGTATGGGAGCAAACAAGGGCTAAAAACAATGATGTATCAGTGGTGCATGGGAAATGGACCCGGGGCAATAAGGACCATTTTATATCAGACGTTTGAAATTATTATTTACAGTACCTAAACAAAGGTAAAGACAACCTAGATGTTGCCTAAAGCAATCTCCCCATGTGTCCCGCCCCAACAGGGGTCAGCTCCAGGTTGGTGGACTGGAGCTGATCTTTTTTAACCACTTTACCACCGGAGGATTTTGCTGTCTTACGTCCAGGCCACTTTTTGCGATTCGGCACTGTGGGAATTTAACTGACAATTGCGCGGTCATGCGACGCCATACCCAAGCGAAATTTACGTCCTTTTTTTCCCACAAACAGAGCTTTCTTTTGGTGGTATTTGATCACCTGTGCAATTTTTACTTTTTGCGCTATAAACAAAAAAATGCATACATTTTGAAAAAATAACAACATTTTTCACATTTTTTAATATGAAATTCCCCCCAAAAAATGTAAAAATCAAATTTTTTTTTAAATTTTTGGCCAATTTGTTTTCTGCTACCTATGTTTGGTAAAAAAAAAATCACAATAAGCGTATTTTGATTGGTTTGCGCAAAAGTTATTGCGTTTACTAACTAAGGGAAAAATTTCTGTCATTTTTGGTGTTTTTTTTTTTTAACGAGTAATGGCGGCGATCTGCGATTTTTTTTTTGCGGGACTGCGACATTGCGGCGGACAGATCGGACCCTTGACTGACATTTTTGACACTTTTGGGGGTACCAGTGACATTACTGCAGTAATCAGTGCTATATATATATGCACTGTTACTGTAATAATGACACTGGCAGGAAAGGGGTTAATTTTATTGGAGAGGGAGGGGTTAATGTATGCCTGGTGCTTACTAACGTGTGTGGGGGGAGGTGACTGAGTGACACAGGGACAGATCGCATGTTCAGCTATGCTGAATCCTGCAATCTGACCCTGCCTGTCACTTAGGAGATCCGCCCGCTTGTGTTTACACAAGCAGGCGGATCTCCACACTCGATTCCCCGACGATCGGGGAAGAGCAGCCTGCTGTGAAGACTCCCTGCTGTGACTGAATACAGCAGGAGTGAGCCTCCGGCGGCACGCGCGAAAGAGGAGTGTCTGGCGACGTAGGTCTACGTCGCCAGACGATAACAAACCACTTTGCCGCCGTAGAGCTCCAGTGAGCAGACGGCAAGTGGTTAAAGCGGGACACATGGAGATATTGCTTTGGGCAACATCTAGATGGTCTCTGGAAACACACACATTGATGCATAGTTTGATGCTACTTTTGTTTAAGCACCATGATACTCATTTTAAACATATGATATAAAAGTACCTATTGCCTTTTGTCCGTCTCCCAATGATACATCTTTATTGCTTGTTTATTATTTAGCTGCTTTTTTTTTGGTCCTTGTTTGTCCTTTTACCTGCTTACATAGTTACATAGTTACATAGTTACATAGTAGGTGAGGTTGAATAAAGACAATAGTCCATCCAGTTCAACCTGTGTAGGTGTGTGTGGCTGTAATCATCTCACATACCCCTGAATGTTCTGATCCTTGAGATGTAAGTCTAAGAGTCTTTTGAAAGCCACCATACTACCCGCAGAAACCACCTCTTGTGGTAGAGAATTCCACAATCCTGTAGCCCTAACAGTAAAGAACCCCCTGCGTTGCCTGAGGTTAAAACGCTTCTCCTCTAATCGCATTGTATGCCCTCGAGTCCTCATGCAATCCCTTCAAATGAACAGCTTTTTTTCTAAGCTGGGATCCCCATTAAGATATTTATAAATTGCTATCATGTCCCCCCTCAGACGTCTCTTCTCCAGGGAGAATAAATCGAGCGATTGCAGACGCTCTTCATAGTCAAGGTCCTCCAATCCCCTAATTAGTTTAGTTGCCCTTCTCTGGACTCTCTCCAGCTCCAACACATCCCTCCTGAGGACTGGCGACCAGAACTGGACAGAATACTCCAGATGCGGTCGGACCAGAGTTTTATAAAGTGGAAGGATTATAGTCTTATCTCTGGAATACATCCCTTTCTTTATGCATGCTAATATTCTGCTGGCCTTGGCAGCTGCCGCTTGACATTGCATGCTGTTGCCTAATCTATCATCAACCAAGACTCCCAGATCCTTCTCCATTTTTGATTCCCCCAAGGGTTCCCCTCCTAACGTGTAGTGTGTTTTTATGTTTTTAGTCCCCAAGTGCAAAACCTTACATTTCTCCACGTTAAACCTCATTTGCCATGTCGTTGCCCACTCTGTTATTTTGTCCAGGTCATTCTGTAGGATATCTGCTTCATGCTGTGCAGTTATTGCCCTGGCCAATTTTGTGTCATCTGCAAAAACTGATAACGCACTACTGTTCCCGTCCTCAATGTTGTTTATGAATAAATTGAACAAGGTTGGTCCCAGGACTGAGCCCTGGGGCACCCCGCTTACAAACTCAGACCAGTCTGAGTATGCGCTGTTTATTACCACCCTTTGGACACGGCCTTTAAGCCAATTCCGTATCCAAGAGCAAACCCTGCTGTCGATACCTGCAGACCTTATTTTATAAATTAAGCGCTTGTGGGGAACTGTATCAAACGCCTTAGCGAAATCCAAGTACACCACATCCACTGGTCTCCCCCTATCTAGCTCACAGCTCACCCCCTCGTAGAATGTTAAGAGATTGGTTTGACAAGAACGCCCATTTGTAAACCCGTGCTGATTACTGCTGATGATGTTGTTGTCTTTAGCAAACTCTACGATATAGTCCCTTATCATCCCCTCCAGAAGTTTACATACTATTGATGTCAAACTGACAGGCCTATAATTTCCACGGGATATGCCTCTGGCCCTTTTTGAATATCGGAATCACGTTAGCTTTCTTCCAATCCCCTGGTACATCTCCTGTCCTAATACTGTCAGTAAAGATCAGGAACAGTGGTCACTATCGAATGGGAGTCTCCTGAGGAGGCATAATATTACTACATGTTTTTAATTAGATTTTGTTGTAATAAAAATGTGTATTTTTACAGAATTCTAAAATATTGTAAATGTTGTAAAATTATTCTTGGGGGGGATATGGAGAAAGTCCTCCTTTCCTCAATTTACTTACAGCTTTTGCTAACTCGATGCATGTTTCAGATCATGTGATCTGCTTTATTAGAAACAGCTCTACAACACATATAGTTACATAGTAGTTGAGGTTGAATAAAGACATCAGTCCATCCATTTCAACCTGTACAGGTGTGTGTGTGTCAGTGGCTTGATCATTTCCCATAACCCTGAATGTTGTGATCTGTGAGATGCACGTCCAAGAGTCTTTTAAAAGTAGCCATACTCCCCGCAGCTACCACCAGTTGTGGAAGAGAGTTCCACATTTTCACTGCCCTTACAGTGAAGAACCCCTTACGCAGGTAAAGGTTAAACCGCCTCTCCTCTAATCTCATTGTGTGGCCACATGTCCTGTTGCACTCCTTGAGACTGAATCATTTTTTTACCTATGCTGGGATCGTCATTAAGGTATTTGTAAATCGCTATAATTTCCCCTCCCAGACATCTCCTCTCCAAGGAGAATAAATTAAGCGATTGTAATCGCTCCTCGTAATTAAGATCCTCCAATCCCCTAATTAGTTTAGTTGCCCTTCTTTGGACTCTCTCCAGTTCCAGCACATCCCTTCTGAGGATTGGCGACCAGACCTGGACAGAATACTCCAGGTGTTTCCAGACCAGGGTTTTTATAAAGTGGTAGGATTATAGCTTTATCTCTGGAGTATATACCCTTCCTTATGCATGCTAATATTCTGCTGGCTTTGACAGCTGCAGCTTGACACTGCATGCTATTACTTAGTCTATCTTCTACTAGAACCCCCAAATCCTTCTTCATCCTGGATTCCCCCAGAGGTTCCCCCCCCAGAGCATAATTTGTGTTTATGTTTTTTGCCCCCAAGTTCAATACCTTAGTGCGAAAACTGAGATTGAGCTACTGATTCTGTCCTCTATGTTATTGATAAATTTAACAAAATTGGTCCCAGGACTGAGCCCTGGGGGACACCACTTACCACTCTAGACCAGTCAGAGTACGCGTTATTTATCACCACTCTTTGGACTCGCCCATGTAACCAGTTTTTCTAACCAAGAACAAACCTTGAGGTTAATGCCTGCAGACCTTAGTTTGTAGGTTAAGCATTTGTTGGGAACTGCGTCGAATGCCTTAGCAAAATCCAGATACACCACATCCACAGGTCTCCCCTATCTAGCTCACAGCTCACCTCCTCGTAAATTGGTTTGGCAAGAACGTCCTTTTGTGAACCCGTTCACTATATAAAATAAATAACATATAAACACCATATAAAAGAAACAAATTTACAATTACAGATATATATATATATATATATATATATATATATATATATATATATATATACATACAATATTCCATGAATACATTTAGTTTAAAAAAATTTGCATACTGTATATCAGAAAAACATGTATAGATTGGAGCTTGTTGTGAACCAAAAGCTAAATACCTAGGTTGGAGACTACAGGGGAGATGTAGGACCTGGAAGTCCAAGCAGGCAGTGCTGGGACTGGGACACTTATCGATAATCGCCCACTTTGAAATTGTTTGCTAACCTTGAACTATATACTGTAGAAGATTTTTTAAAAATAATGTAATTGGCATGTACCTAACGAATATCTAGACAGTTTTCAAATATTTGAATATTTGTAGATCTATAAGATCCGTCTAAGGGAGTCTCAACATCATCATATCCAAAAGCTGATAATCAGACTGGTACGTAGTTCAGAGAGTTATAATCAGGGAGGTATGTGTTAAAAATGGCCAAACAGCAACTAAACTCACCAAATATCTTTTCTTTACTGTGTCTCTAGCAAATGCTCCACCATTTATTTGAGTTATCATCAAGCACCACCCACTAGCCCAGAAAAGGCTGCAGGTCCTGCTTTTTTATTTCCTCCATGTCATGATGCACAGCTTAGAGTCCTAAAAAGTGGCGTAGACATAAACTTATGCATGTGCAGTAGCCAATCGGTTTGCCTGTTGGTAGCCACCCAAAACTCCACCCCAAGAGGCTGCCATGCTTAACCACTTAACCACTTAAGCCCCAGGCCTATTTTTGACACTTTTTGTTTTAAGTTAAAATCAGTATTTTTTGCTAGAAAATTGCTTAGAACCCCAAAACATTATATATATATATATATATATAAATATATATATATATATTTTTTTTTAGCAAAGACTCTGGAGAATAAAATGGCAGTTATTGCAATATTTTGTCATGCGGTATTTGCGCAGCGGTCTTTCAAACGCAATTTTTTTGGAAAAATTACGTAAAATCACATTTCACTGCATTTAAAAAAAAACTAAACAGTAAAGTTAGCCCATTTTTTTGTATATTGTGAAAGATGATGTCACGCCGAGTAAATAGATACCCAACATGTTACGGTTTAAAATTGCGCACAACTGTGGAATGGCGACAAACTACGGTCAATAGAAATCTCCATAGGCGACGCTTTAAAAAAATTTAACGGTTACCAGTTTAGAGTTAGTGTAGCTCTTTTTTTTTTTTAAATTATTGCTCACGCTCTGGCGATCGCAGCAATACCTCACATGTGTGGTTTGAACAGTGATTTCATTTGCGGCGCGATTTCCATATACGTTTTCTTTCGTGCGCGAGCTAACTGGGGCGGCTAAAATGTTTTTTTTTTCCTATTTTTTTTAATTTTAACACAGGTTTTAAAAAAAAAAAAAAAAAATCTGATCACTTTTATTTCTGTCACAAGCAATGTAAACAGGTACTCTTTATGGAGGGATCGAGGGTCTAAAAGACCCTAGACCCCTCCACTACACTTCCATGTATTCAAAACGCAGAAAACTGCATTTTTGAATACACTCGCTTTTTGAATCTGCCGCCTTTAGCAGCCGAGTAACCCGGATGTGACGTCATGGACGCCACCTCCGGGTTACGTCATCGGAGACCCGATCGAAGCCGCATTTAGCTTAGATCGGGACTCCATCCAGCCGGCGGAGGTGCCTGGTGGGACGGGAGACCCGGGCAGAGCCGCAGAAGGTGGTGGGAGGGGGGGACGTCCGCTCGCGCTCGCCGGGGGTAACGATCGAGCAGCTCCGGAGCCACATTGGTCACTACCGCCTGAAAGCTGTCCACCGGCTCTAAACAATGGCACTGGGATGATCCCTCTAGCTAGAGGCATCATCCCGGTATAACCACCCAAAGTCAGCCGACGTACGGGTATGTCACTTTGCGGTAAGTGGTTAAGGACCAGGCCTATTTCTGACACTTGTTGTTTACAAGTTAAAATCAATATTTTTTGCTAGAAAATTACTTATAACTCCCAAACATTATATATTTTTTTTTCCAGCAGAGACTCTAGAGAATAAAATGGAGATTGTTGCAATACTTTATGTCAAGGCCGTAGAGTCAAGTGGGGGCCAACTTGCCCTCACTCGACTTCCTGTCTGGGACATGGTCGGATTGGATCGTTTTCCCCGCTACCGACGGCTCCGGTAAGCTGAAAAACTATCGGGAAGTGGCGGGAGGGGGGCACCTCAAATCCGCCACTGGGACCACTTTTATGTGAAAAAGGACTGTAGGCCCTGGAAGAAAATACTGGAGTTATGGCAGCTGTCTGCTGCCATAACACCGGCATTTAACGTCAATGTTATTTACACCTGGAGCTTTCTTGGCTTTTAAAGATGGAATCTCATGAGTTTCAAGTAGTAGTGTTTTGTTAATATCACCTCTTCTGGGGTTGCCATGTACTTGATCAATTAAGCTGTAACAAAAAAAAAAGAGAGGAAAAAAAATGTAAGCTGATTGGTTTCTATGCAGAGCTGCAACAGATTTTGCACTCTCCAGTTTTAGTAGATCAACCCTAATGCATAATAGTTATTGCAGAGGCTAACATGTCTACTGACTGTCGGATTGATCCCAATGTTTTCTAAAATATACAGTGTATATATAGGCATAAATGTGTTTGTGATGTTATCATTTTGTTTGGCTTATACAGTATCTCACAAAAGTGAGTACAACCCTCAGATTTTTGTAAATGTTTTATCCTATCTTTTCATGTGAAAATACACTGAAGAAATTACTCTTTTCTACAATGTAAAGTAGTGACTGTATAACAGTGTAAATTTGCTGTAAACCCAAAATAACTTAACACACAGCCATTAATGTTTAAACTGCTGGCAACAAAAGCGAGTACACCCCTAAATGAAAATGTCCAAATTGGGCCCAATTAGCCATTTTCCCTCCCCGGTGTCATGTGTCTCGTTTGTGTTACAAGGTCTCAGGTGTAAATGGGGAGCAGGTGTGTTAAAGAGGTTGTAAACCCACCTCACAAACTTTTACCTATAGGTAAGCCTATATTAAGGCTCACCTATAGGTGCTATAAATATCTCCCAAACATGCATCGTTTAGGAGATATTTAGAGTGCATACTGCCAATGACGTCATCGGCGCATGCGCTCTGAAGGAACGGCTACCCGTGCCGTTCCTTCAGAGCTCAGTGCCATGAACGGCGGCGCGGGAGTGATGTAATCGCGCCTCCGGCCAAGATGGCCGGAGGACGTGAACCCAGAAGCAGGACGGCCGGACATGTCGGCCGTCCTGTCGCTGAGCGGGCGGCACGGCGGGGACTTCGTTTTAAGGTAAGTACTTCATAATGAGCTAGTATGTGATGCATACTAGCTCATTATGCCTTTCTCTTTACAGGCTTTTTTTTCTCTTTTTTTGGGGGACTTTACTTCCTCTTTAAATTTGGTGTTATCGCTCTCACTCTCTCATACTGGTCAGTGGAAGTTCAACATGGCACCTCACACCAAAGAACTCTCTGAGGATCTGCAAAAAAAAAAAAATTGGTGCTCAGACCATACATCGCAAACTGCATTGAGTTGGTCTGCATGGCCGTTGGCCTAGAATAAAGGCTCTTCCAAAAATAATGCACAAGAAAGCCTCAAACAGTTTGCTGAAGACAAGCAGACTAAGGACGTGGGTTACTGGCAGTGTTGGAAGTAACTGCGTTTAAGTAAACGGCGTTACTTAACGCAGTTACTTTTTAGGGTAACGAGTAATCTATCAGATTACTCGTGCTTTCCCTTTAACGCCGCTGCCGTTACTTTTGGCTGCGTTACTGCAATTATATCTACCGCCACTAGATGTAATTAGTAGATGCAGTAGATGTAATTGTATTCCCCTCTCCTCTATGACCGCTGTCCGCGGTACTGGAGTGGAGAGAGAAGAGGAGGAGACTCAGGAGTGAGTCACGATCGTCTCGATAGAGTCCGGCGGGCGGGCGGCGGATCGGCGACCCGACCAGGCAGGTAAGCGGCTTGTTGCAGCCAGCCAGTCAGTCATCATCACTCATCTGTACTGTATATAACACCACCGGTCCGGTCCACCACAACAGGGCAGCAGGAAGTCCACCACCTACTCCACCAACGCACATACCAGAAGAGGAGAGAGCCTGAGGCCTGGAGGAGGACGGAGCCAGAGGCCCAGAGGGACCCGGACAACAACAGTTTGCCACACACCACCAGCACAGCAGGTACCAAAAAAACTCACAGACTCAGTCACTCACAGTCACAGTCAGGACCCCCACCAGCCACCCACCACCAGTGTGCCACCGACACCAGCAGCCAGCCAGTCCAGACTGAGACAGCAGCAGCCAGAAGATACCAGAAAAAAAATTAAGTCAGGTCAGGAGGACCCCCACAACCAGTGTGCCACGTCACCACCAGTGTGCCACCCACGTCACCACCATTGTGCCATGCCCACGCCACCACGAGTTTGCCACGTCACCACCAGTGTGACACACCACCACCATTGTGCCACGCCACCACCATTGTGCCACGCCACCACCAGTTTGCCACGCCACCACCATTGTGCCACGTCACCACCATTGTGCCAAGCCACCACCAGTGTGCCACGCCACCACCAGTGTGCCACATCACCACCAGTGTGCCAAGCACCCACGCCACCCCAGTGTGCCAAGCGCCCACGCCACCATCAGTGTGCCACGCCACCACCATTGTGCCAAGCCACCACCAGTGTGCCACGCCACCACCAGTGTGCCACATCACCACCAGTGTGCCAAGCGCCCACGCCACCCCAGTGTGCCAAGCGCCCACGCCACCATCAGTGTGCCACGCCACCACCAGTGTGCCAAGCGCCCACGCCACCACCAGTGTGCCACTCCACCACCAGCCAGGCAGCCGCCCACCACCAGCAGCAGCCACCCAGTCCAGAGACAGCAGCAGCCAGCAGATACCAAAAAAAAAAGTTACTTAAGTCAGATCAGGAGGACTCAGACCCCCACCACCAGTGTGTTATTGTGTTATAAGATGTTATTGAACGTAATTGCATTATAGAATATAAAAAAAAAGTCAGTTACTTTGCTGAGTAACTAATTACTTTTTCTATGTGGTAACTGAGTCAGTAACTCAATTACTTTTTGGGAGAAGTAATTTGTAACTGTAACTAATTACTTTTTTAAACTAAGATGAGCAACACTGGTTACTGGAACCAGGGCTGCTGTTAGAAATCGCGGGGCCCCGTACAGACTACCTGGCAGGGCCCCCCCAAGAAAATATTAAAGATATATTTAGCTAAAATTACAACAAAATCACTATTAGAAGACACAAATATAACATAACTCGCATAATTCCTGATTGAGATGAGCAAAAATATACAGGCTAGGCAGTTGGAGCTCAGTGATCAGAGAGACAGAGGAAGAGAAACAAAGTTACAAATAAACTCCTGAGCAGAGATAACATTAGAGCCAGTGCTGGGTGGGGGGCCCACACAGGGAGGGGGACAGTGGCGGCTGGTGAAGTTTTAAGATGGGAGAGCGCAAGGCCCCGCCCTTCCATTTTGACCCCTCCCATTTCTCAGAAGCCCCACCCTTATAGACTCCACCCATTTTGTCCCCTGTATTTTGCTAGCGTGAACCAATTCTCCCAATATATCACATATTAAGGGGTCCATCAGTACTAGTATATCCCATAATAGGGAACAGGGGCCCTATTATGGGATATACTGTGAGAGACATCCTATTATGGGATACATGGACTGAGAGTGGCACAAACCCCACAGTACAGACCCCCCCAGCACGAACCCCTCAAGCACAAACCCCACAGTACAGGCCCTCTAGCATAAACCCCACAGTACAGGCCCCTAGCACAAACCCCACAGCACATGCCCCCTTCAATATAGTGACCAGTATAAATGCACCCTTTCAATGTAGTGACCAGCATACATGTCCCCAATGCAGTGACCAGTGTACATGTCCCCAATGCAGAGCTATGCGTGCCTCCAATGCAGTGACCACCAGTGTACATGTCCCCAATGCAGAGCTATGCGTGCGTGCCTCCAGCGCAGCCAGTGACCACCAGTATACATGTCCCCAATGCATAGCTATGCGTGCGTGCCTCCTGTGAGCACCAGTATACATGTCCCCCAATGCAGAGCTATGCGTGCGTGCCTCCAGTGCAGCCAGTGACCACCAGTATACATGTCCCCAATGCAGAGCTATGCGTGCGTGCCTCCAGTGCCTCCAGTGACCACCAGTATACATGTCCCCAATGCAGAGCTATGCGTGCGTGCCTCCAGTGCAGCCAGTGACCACCAGTATACATGTCCCCCAATGCCGAGCTATGCGTGCGTGCCTCCAGTGCAGCCAGTGACCACCAGTATACGTCCCCCAATGCAGAGCTATGCGTGCGTGCCTCCAGTGCAGCCAGTGACCACCAGTATACATGTCCCCCAATGCAGAGCTATGCGTGCGTGCCTCCAGTGCAGCCAGTGACCACCAGTATACATGTCCCCCAATGCAGAGCTATAAGTGCGTGCCTCCAGTGTAGCCAGTGTCCACCAGTATACATGTCCCCCAATGCAGAGCTATGCGTGCGTGCCTCCAGTGTAGCCAGTGTCCACCAGTATACATTTCCCCCAATGCAGAGCTATGCGTGCATGCCTCCAGTGCAGCCAGTGACCACCAGTATACGTCCCCCAATGCAGAGCTATGCGTGCGTGCCTCCAGTGCAGCCAGTGACCACCAGTATACATGTCCCCAATGCAGAGCTATGTGTGCGTTCCTCAGTACAGCCAGTGACCACCAGTATACATGTCCTCAATGCAGAGCTATGCATGCGTGCCTCCAGTGCAGCCAGTGACCACCAGTATACATGTCCCCAATGCAGAGCTATGCGTGCGTGCAGACTGAGAGCAGTGCACTTACCTCTGAGTCACGGCGGCTTCTTCCTCTTCTCTTCTTTGTTCGGCGGCGGGAAGATGAGCGGCGCTTCTCCCTCTCGGCCTCTTCTGCAGCGGGTGACGGGCGGCGGGAAGGTGACTGGCGCCGGCTTCTTCTCCGGACTGGACTCCTCTTCGGCGGCGGGAAGCTGACCGGGCAGTGACGGTGAGTGACTGATGCACGCACTGGCACCGCCCCCATTGCGAACGCAATTTTTTTTTTTTTAAACTTTATTGTTCTTTTTGTAATTTTTTTTCCTTTTCTTTAGGGGGGGGCGGCGCCCTGGCGCCCCCTATGCACAGGCCGCCACTGGAGGGGGATTAGTGAGAGACAACTATCTCTTTCTCAGCAGATAAAAGCTGATAGCAAGGAGAGGGACAGATCAGATTCAGGTGCTGGAGGAAGATTTCTGAATTTGTTTTCCATCACTAATCCCCCTCTCTGTGTGGGCCCTCCTGTGTGCTCGGGCCCCCTACAAGAGGGCTGGTGGTCCCCCCCTATCAGCGGCCCTGACTGGAACCATATCCTGTGGTCTGATGAGACCAAGATAAACGTATTTTGTTCAGATGGTGTCAAGTGTGTCTGGCGGCAACCAGGTGAGGCGTACAAAGACAAGTAGGTCTTGTCTACAGTCAAGCATGGTGGTGGGAGTGTCATAGTCTGGGGCTGCATGAGTGCTGCTGGCACTGGGGAGCTACATTTCATTGAGGGAACCATGAATGCCAACATGTACTGTGACATACTGAAGCAGAGCATGATCCCCTCACTTCGGAGACTAGGCCGCAGGGCAGTTATCCAACATGATAACAAACACCCCTCCAAGACGACCACTGCCTTGCTAAAGAAGCTGAGGGTAAAGATGATGGACAGGCCAATCATGTCTCTAGACATAAAATCCTATTGAGCATCTGTGGGCATTCTCAAATGGAAAGTGGAGGAGCGCAAGGACTCTAACATCCACCAGCTCGATGATGTCGTCATGGAGTGAAAGAGTACTCCAGTAGCAATCTGTGAAGCTCTGATGAACTGCATGCCCAAGAGGTTAAGGCATTTCTGGAAAATAATGTTGGCACACACAATATTGACACTTTGTGGCCATTTTTACTTAAGAGTATACTCACTTTTGTTGCCAGCGGTTTAGACATAAATGGCTGTGTGTTGAGTTATTTTGAGGGGAGAAAATGTACACTGTTATACAAGCTGTACACTCATTTACATTGTAGAAAAGTGTAGACAGTGGTCCTCATGTAAACCAGAAGTTTGGGGAATTATCCTTAGCTCCAAACCATGTGAAAAAAAACATAAAAAAGGGGGACCCCACTGGTGCAATACCATTAAAACCCTTTATTAAATCAACAAAACAATAAAATGCCGTACATGTATTTAACTTGCCAAGCACATATATACATCCAAAAACCAAATGAGAGGGATAGGGAAGCTCACTCTAGTCCGGGGTGCTGCAGCATGAAGTGCGCTGTGTCCACAAAGTCATCAGTGATGAAACGCGTCACTGCATGGCTACACGACAGACCAAAGGAGTGATCGAGGTGAGCAGGGTGGTTAATCTGGTTCCGTGGACACATCGCACTTCACGCTGCAGCACCACGGACTAGAATGGGCTCCCCTATCCCTCTTATTTGGTTTTTGGATGTATATATGCGCTTGGCAAGTTAAATACATGTACGGGCATTTTATTGTTTTGTGGATTTAATAAAGTGTTTTAATGGTACTGCATCAGTGGGGTCCCCCCTTTTTTATGTTTTTTCCACATGGTTTGGAGCTAAGGATAATTCCCCAAACTTCTGGTTTACATGAGGACCGCTGTCTGCATTGCCTAAGTGGAACACCATATTCAACATTAATATATACAGCGAAATTTGCCTTATCCACGAGAGTGGTAGGCAACAAATGAGGGTAAGTTGCTAATCTGACGGATGTGGAGTACATCGGTGGTGGATCTATTTTGGGTGTCACCTACTTCATTAAGACTGGAATCTCACAAGATCATTTGGCTTATCACTATTATAGAAGTTACTTTTTGGACTCATTTTTTATTCATTCATTTTTGTTCACAGTATATATTGATTTTTGGATCATTCATTGTTTATATTATGGATTATATTTTCAAATTTTTTGGGCACAGTTGATTGATGCACCATTATTTTATGTATTTATGATTAATGGGTGTTGTGCGCAACTAGTGTTATATGTTTTTCTTTCACTCGTTTTTATTACTTGTTCATTTAAGTTGCGGCACACATATACAGTGCCTTGCGAAAGTATTCGGCCCCTTTGAACTTTGTGACCTTTTGCCACATTTCAGGCTTCAAACATAAAGATATAAAACTGTAATTTTTTTTGAAGAATCAACTACAAGTGGGACACAATCATGAAGTGGAACGAAATTTATTGGATATTTCAAACTTTTTTAACAAATAAAAAACTGAAAAATTGGGCATGCAAAATTATTCAGCCCCCTTAAGTTAATACTTTGTAATGCCACCTTTTGCTGCGATTACAGCTGTAAGTCCCTTGGGGTATGTCTCTATCAGTTTTCCACATGGAGACACTGAAATTTTTGCCCATTCCTCCTTGCAAAACAGCTCGAGCTCAGTGAGGTTGGATGGAGAGCGTTTGAACAGCAGTTTTCAGTTCTTTCCACAGATTCTCAATAGGATTCAGTTCTGGACTTTGACTTGGCCATTCTAACACCTGGATATGTTTATTTGTGAACCATTCCATTGTAGATTTTGCTTTATGTTTTGGATCATTGTCTTGTTGGAAGACAAATCTCTGTCCCAGTCTCAGGTCTTTTGCAGACTCCATCACGTTTTCTTCCAGAATGGTCCTGTATTTGGCTCCATCCATCTTCCCATCAATTTTAACCATCTTCCCTGTCCCTGCTGAAGAAAAGCAGGCCCAAACCATGATGCTGCCACCACCATGTTTGACAGTGGGGATCATGTGTTCAGGGGGATGAGCTGTGTTGCTTTTACGCCAAACATAACGTTTTGCATTGTTGCCAAAAAGTTTGATTTTGGTTTCATCTGACCAGAGCACCTTCTTCCACGTGTTTGGTGTGTCTCCCAGGTGGTTTGTGGCAAACTTTAAACAACACTTTTTATGGATATCTTTAAGAAATGGCTTTCTTCTTGCCACTCTTCCATAAAGGACAGATTTGTGCAGTATACGACTGATTGTTGTCCTATGGACAGAGTCTCCCACCTCAGCTGTAGATCTCAGAGTGATCATGGGCCTCTTGGCTGCATCTCTGATCAGTCGTCTCCTTGTATGAGCTGAAAGTTTAGAGGGATGGCCAGGTATTCGTAGATTTGCAGTGGTCTGATACTATTTCCATTTCAATATTATTGCTTGCACAGTGCTCCTTGGGATGTTTAAAGCTTGGGAAATCTTTTTGTATCCAAATCCAGCTTTAAACTTCTCCACAACAGTATCTCGGACCTGCCTCTCAACTACCTACATGCATCGGGCGATGGTTGGCAGATTTGGGCAAGGACTTTACAGCTGCCGATTGGCAAACATCTTACTCACAAATCTACTATCTCCTGTTATGCCCAGGAAAAACATTTCAAGATCCTCTCCAGGTGGTACAGGGATCCCCATTCCCTACATAAAATGTTTCCCTTTTGGTGTCCTTTTTTTTTTTTTTTGGAGATGCGAATCCGCGGAATGTACCTACCTTCACATACAGTATGGTGGGAATGCAGTGGAATACGGCCTTTTTGGTCAATGGTTTTCTCAATTTCCAATAAACTGTATGATGAATCCTTAACACCTTCCCCGGAGATCGCGCTCCTATCCATGCTGCCGGGCTCGGTGGCTTCTCAGAAGCGAACCCTCTTACGCTTCTTCCTTACGGCAGCAAGACAGATTATTCCTATGTTTTGGAGGACTACGACCATCCCTCCGCTATCCTTGTCGGTTTCTACGGCTAATGATATCATGCGAATGGAGGAAATGCTGGCATTAGATAATGACAATTTTAAGAAATTCACACTGCTGTGGCTCACTTGGCTTGATTTTTCTGGCTCTGACGTTTTGAAGACCATGGTATCCACGTATTAGAATGTTCTAATCCATTTCTCTGACCCCTTCCCAATAAAGTTTGAAATGACTCAAGTCATATTCTCCATTGCCATGTTTGTGAATGTTCATATGCTCTCAGTTTTGAGTGTTCCCATTTTTGTGGGGATACTCTCCCCAGTGTTTTACCATTTCACATATGTTCCATTGGTTGCCTGTATCACATTTTTCTTATGCATTGAGGAGTGTCCCCTCTTTTTATTGTACTTTGTCATTCTTTTTCTTGTGAAACTATGAATAAAAACATATTTGTCTCTAAAACAAGGGGATACAGTTCTTGAAGGTCGCCAAGACAATACTCGCCGTGACGGGTGAATATTGGATTCCTGTTTTATACAGAATCCTGCAGGAGGACTGGTGAGTCCAATTTAAAATATTTATATATACAGCAAACACTGAAGATAAAAATTGCTGGCATAATTTCAGATTGTAAATATTTTATGCACTGTTCCCTTTAAAAAGATAACAGAGACCGAGTGCCACGTGAGTCTCTGCATGAGACTATGGATGTTAAGCCTAGGCAAAATACTTCTAAATAAGCATTATTTCTGTGCTTGTTTTTCTGACACACTGTTTTCACCCTGTGCTGATTACCTGAAAGGTATCAGCTGTGACAATCCAATGTGTGCATGAGACTGTGGATGTTAAGCTATGCAAAATACATCTTGTTGAAAGCTCCTACTTTTCCTTGGGGATTAAATGTGCTATTTATATCAATTGTGATTATACAAGCTTGTGCATTTGTGGGATGATGTAAAGTTTGTTTAAACATTATTTCTTTGCCTATTGTTATCACAATGTTTTCTTGCCCTGTACTGATCACCTGAAAGGTATCAGCTGTGACAAACACAATTCAGCCTAAGCTGCTCTCACCCCATGTGGTTGCTGTTTTCGCCTTGGCACATAAGCGCCCGCATGTTTGTCTCCATCCTTGATAGTGTGTCTGTGGCAAAGGGCTATTCGGCCCACTAGAGAGAATCTTCGCCTTTAGGGTGCAGGCGAACGCCGCATGGAGAGTGTGTTTGAACACAATTGACGTGCACTTGGATACCACATAGCATGCCAGGCTCTGCTGAGGCTGAAGGGGACACAGAACAGCAGCAGCTGGGTTGCGTGAGTCACTGTGGGTGTATGATTACTGGCACAAACGGGTCCTGTATCTTAGGGTAATCAGTGCTGTGTGTGATAAGCAGTATAAGCTTGGCACAAGCCTTGGGTACACTGATGTTAGTATCTCAAGTGTGTCTTGCTTTTAAAGTAATGTCTGTCCCAATGAGGGCTGGGGGGGGGGGGGGGGCACAGTTGGAAGGGGCACTGTGATGCCACCGTCAGGCCTTAAAGGTCCTAGCCATGCTTCCTCTGTGTCTACTCCCCCTGAACAGTCAGAGGCAACTAGCCCATCTGAGCCATTACAATTGTCAGGCATAGTAGCTACCCCAGGTGCTTCTGCCACAACCTACGTCACTAAGGACAATTTGGCATCAGCATTAGCCTGCCTTGAGGGTAAGATTGCTGACATGATTGCAGCATCACAAAGAGGGAAGAAACGTGATAGATCCCCCTCACCTGGGTCACCCCCTAATTTCAGTTCAGAATTGGGCAGAGGATGTGGAAGAAGTAGCTGATGATGACTCTATAAAAGGTCAAGCTGAGGTTTCCACTCCTAGTGAGTCAGGGTCAGAGGAGTCTCTGTCAGCCTCTCAAACCCAGAGATTGTTGGTTCAGTCTCTTACTGAAATGGTCCGGTCTTCACACAAATCTCCTCCCTTAGAGATGGCTGAAGTCTCATTTTCCTCTCTAGGCTCATTGCGCCCTCCTCATAGTCCTCAGACGTTTCCCATACATCCGCACGTGGAGCAAGAAATGTATAATGATTTGGGCCATCCTGATTTTTTGTTCCTCCTAAAAGGTTTTTACTAATGTATCCTATGGAGGAAAAAGTTTACTAAGAAATTATATATACCCACTGTGGATGCTGACATTTATTCAGGTAACAAGAATTCAACCTCCCCTGTGTATAATGCTCAGGTTTTTAAAGATCCAGCAGATAAGAAGATGGAATCTTTATTGAAAGCCTCCTTTGCAGGTGCAGGATCCACGATACAACCAGCAGTAGCGGCCATAGGAGTTTGTCAGTCTTTAAAAGACTGTATGAAGCGGGTGTCCAAGACAGTTCCTTCTCAAAGAGAGTCTGTGGAAGATCTGTGAGATCTACCTCGCACTTTATGTTTCGCAGTGAGTGCTCTTACAAACTCCATAAGGGCAAATGTCACGAGTTGCTCTGATGACAGTGCATATGCACAGAATCCTTTGGTTAAAGAGCTGGTCTGCTAAATACCATGTAAAAAGTTACTGGCTGGCTTCCCTTTTCAAGCCTTTTTGGTGATGATCTGGATAAGTATATCCAAAAGATCTCGGGGGGGAAGAGTACATTGCTGCCTGTGAATAGGAAGAGCAAGCGTCCTTCTTTTAAGGTCCCCAGCACTCATACTACCAGTGCTTCTAATTCCAGACGGGGGCAATGGCCTCAACCATCTGGGTCCGAAACCAAGCCTTCAGGGCAGGGTCAGAAAAAGCCCTGGGCCCATAGATAAGCCAAGTTTTCCTCTAAGCCTACTCTGTGAAAGGTCGCCCCACTCACTTGGGTGGGGGGAAGGCTGCTTCAGTTCGGGTGGAATGGATCTAAGACAATTGGGTTATCTCCACTCTTTCACAGGGGTACAAACTAGAATTTCCGGTGTTCCCGTATCCTCGGGTTATAGGTCAAGTATACTGACAGATCCCCAAACTAAGCGGGGATGTGAGACCTATTCTGGATCTCAAAACTCTAAACGAGTTTCTGAATGTTCATACTCTCCATATGAAGTCAATTCGTTCAGTCACAGCCTCCCTACAGGGAGAGGAATTTCTAGCATCCATAGACATCAAGGATGCATATCTTCACGTGCATATATTACAGGCTCATTAAAGGTTTCCATGCTTTGCTATAGAAAACCGTCATTTTTAGTTTGTGGCCCTGCCCTTTGGGTTAGCCACAGCTCCAAGAGTGTTCACAAAGATCTTAGCTACAGTATTGGCTTTTCTACGGTCCCAAGGGATATCTGTAATAGGATATCTGGACAATCTATTACTAATAGATCGATCGGCTTTGACTCTAAGCCAAAATGTCCTCCAGACAGTACAGTTCCTAGAAAGTCTGGGTTGGATACTGAACTTGGCAAAGTCAGCATTACAGCTGGTCCAGTGTCTGGAATACCTGGGTCTTCTTGTGAACACAGTACAGGCAAAGATATTCTTGCCAACAAGAAAGGTCACAGACCTGAAGGATCTGGTTCGGTCCATAGTAAGGCTGAGATATCCTTCTATATGTTTTTGCATGATGTTACTAGGGAAGATGGTGTCCGCATTCGAGGCAATTCCCTATGCTCAATTCCATGCCAGATCCTTACAGAACAACATTCTGTCTACATGGACCGGAAGGGTTCAGTCTCTTTCTTTTCAGTGACCTGGAAAGTGGTGACTACAGATGAAAGTCTCTCCGGTTCTTGAGGAAGCCACTGTCCAGGGAAAACAATCTTGGGTAGAGAGAGATGTCTCCCCATTAACATTCTGGAAATCCAAGCAGTAAATCGGGCTTTGAAATACTGGACGCCCAGACTTCGGGGTCATCTTGTCAGGGTGCAATCCGACAATACCATAGCCGTGGCTTTTATCAACCATCAAGGAGGTACAAAGAGTCAGTCAGCCCAGAAAGAGGTGGATATTATCCTATCCTGGGCAGAGAAGTTTGTGCCATGCCTGACAGCAGTTTTTATTTCAAGAATAGAGAACTGGCAGGCAGATTTTTCTGAGCTGTCAACAGATATTTCCAGTCTGGTCAGACCGAATACATAATAAACAAGCAAAAAATTTGGGGGAGCATACCCATAGCGCACCCATGCAAAAGAAATTACCAAATTTGAGGACAATCCATAAATAAAAATGGGGATTTGGTCCCACCATATGGCCATATAGTGCTCAAACCCACCACTACGTCAAAGTACCCCATTATCAGTGGGTCCTACACTATCCATGAAAAAGAGATGAATCCAGCCTTTCTAACCCTTGGAGACAACACTCCTTGCTGGGAAAGATGTGCAAATGCACTACATGGGTATGCTCCCCCAAATTTTTTGCTTGTTTATTATGTATTCGGTCTGACCAGGTTGAGCAACACACCCCACCCCCCACACACACCTGTACTCCATCAGTGTCCACTATCAAGTGGATATAGTAGGAGTCCCCTGTAGTGCATTTGTACATCTTTCCCAGCAAGAAGTGTTGTCTCCAAGGGTTAGAAAGGCTGGATTCATCTCTTTTTCATGGATAGTGTAGGACCCACTGATAATGGGGTACTTTGACGTAGTGGTGGGCTTGAGCACTATATGGCCATATGGTGGGACCAAATCCCCATTTTTATTTATGGATTGTCCTCAAATTTGGTAATTTCTTTTGCATGTGTGTGCTATTCTTTTTTAATATACATGTCTTTTGGTTCATAGCTGCACCAGCTTTAGAAATACATTTTTTGCTTGTATTGAAGAGTTGACAGTGGTTCACTCTTCAGAGGACATTTTGTTTTATTTCATCATTTTTATATATATATATATATTTTCTTCATTGTTTGATACTTCTTATTTCTAGTCATCACTTATTTGTCACTGATCTTTCTGTTCACCGTCTATGAGGAAGTACAGTGGTTCACTCTTCATAGGGCACTTTAACTTTTGACCAAAAATATTTTTTGGTTATTTCTCATTTTTCACTACACATTCATTATAGACACCGCTTCTGTGTCCTTCCAGTGACTATTATTGAGCACTTCTTAAAGATAATTTTTATTTATTACTTGAAGAATTCACCATTTTCTTCTCTTTATAATCACCATTGTTATCTTTCATTTCTACCCGTTTTCTGAGTTTGGGTTCACGGATTTCATATCATCGCGCTTATTACTTAAACTTCATTTTTTCTTCACATTTGTTTATTAATTTGGCACCATTATTGCACAGATTGATCATCTTATATTGTGTTATCTACTTTTAAGTGAGTTGCATATAGTGATGGTTCACCAACTGTAGAGTACCTGTGCTGATTTTACTGCTTTTATCATTGTCTTTATTGTATGTGGTGACACTACACTATTGGCTGTAGGTCTCTGGTGCTCCATTCCTGTTTTTTCTCACCTCCTCCTAGTGATCCATCTCCTTTTCTCCTTTGGTAGCGCATAGGTTTATTTTCACTCCCTTTTGTGAGATACTGTATAAAGGATATCGCGTCTCCAAGATGATAAAGGTTATTGCATTGATATTGCATTAGATACAGGACACCAACAGTCTGGCAGTTAACCACTTGCCGACCGCCAGCAGTACATATACTGCGGCAAGTCGGCTCTATTGTGCGAAACGACTTACCTGTACATTGTTTTGAGCAATAGCCAATGAAGAAGGAGCATAGCTGCATTGTAACATCGCAGTCAGCAAGCTCGGAAACGCGTTGCATTTGAGTGAAGACATCTGCTCTCCAGTCACGGCCTTTTTGTCCAAATAAATCATCCTGCTTATTACACTTAGAGGCACTTCCTGTTCATTTTCTTTTTTCACAGTAAAATCAGACTGCCTGCCAGAGCACTAATATACAACTGCCCACGACTATACACCTCCCATGGTCGCGATGGTGCTTCACAGCCATGGCAAAACCTAAACCCTTTTGACTAATAGTGTTGCCATCAAACATGTATAATGCCGTTTTATGGGGATGTCCTGCAACTACCCTCATTTTCTTGAAATTGTGTGGTCAAAAGAAAAATAAACTGGATGGAAGGGGGGTGTTGTAACATAGGTAAATGAGTGTAATTTAGTCTCCGAGCCATAATGAAAATATATATTGTTTTTTTCTGTAAATGGACCCTTTTATTAAGGCACCAGAATCACATTTTTGGTGAAAACTATTTTTTAATGTGATATTGCAAAAATGTACACACTTTTGTAATATCATTTTTGTAAAATACACAATTGAACAGTAAAAAAATAAATTCTCTCAGTGAAGAAGAAAATTAGGCTCGTACTTGGGGTAAAGTAAAGGTTAAATGGGGCTAAAGGTTTGTTTAAAAAAAAAAAAAAAAACATATAACAGTAATGCAGGAATGAAGGCTACAACAGCAGATTCATTAATAATAAATGAACAGCAGGACATGGCTGTTCGTTGTAATCAGCAGTGCTCTGCTGTCAGTTAATAACTGGTCCATGGTGCTTCTTATTATCAGGAGCCCTGTCAGAAACCCTGATACAGAGAGGGACTGTCACATTGGGCACAACTCTTGTATTTGCATAGAGGGAGCCACAATCTCCTGCATAAAGACAAAAGAGAAACAAAGAACCACTAACTAAAATGTAGCGATTTATTCTAACTAAAGTAAAAAAACAATAATATGAGGTGTGTCTAAAGTTTGGTGAATGGTCCGATATCCCAAAGTCAACATGGGACAGGTGCACACGCATGCACATAGCTATCAAGAGACATATTGAGAAGCCCCCCCCCTAGCATGGAGTACACGTGGCCGCCAGGGTAAACCTGCTGCTGGCAGTCGAACGTAGTCAGTGTAAGAGGTATGAAAAAAATGAAAAAAAGGGGGGGGGGGGGGGGGGTCCAAGCGCTTATGGATCTTATCTCAACCAGTCATATACATTAATCGAAAAAACGTGAAAATTAATCCAAAATGGCTGCTGTGGTGCCTTTTAAAAGTTGTGGTGCCTTATAAAATGAAAAAATCAGTGAGTCAGCGCTGTCCTTTTTATCTAATATACTGTGTATTATAATTATAGTAAAGTGCACTAGTGCAAATTCTATTTGTCATCTGTATGGATCCTAGTGAAATTCATAAACAGTAATAAAATAAAATATCTTTAACTTACAATATAGCAGGTAAAACAATGTGGTCTGGTCTGATCTGATGGACGCTGCTCTCGCAGCGTGTGTTCCCCTGACCAGAAGTAATAGGGGCTGATGTCACTCGCTCCCTGCCACGCTAGACGCTGTGTTTTGCCCTCCTTTTGGGCGTTAGAGACACTACCGGATTAAATAGGAGGAGACAAATTAAAAGATGAAGGGGAGGAGAGTTTAGCTATTTAAGTTACAGACACGCTCTCTCTGCCAGCTATTGAGAATGCCCAATAGGAGGGCGAAACCCAGTGTCTAGCATGGCAGAGAGCGAGTGACGTCAGCCCCTATTACTTCTGGTCAGGGGAACGCACGCTGCGAGAGCAGCGTCCATCAGATCAGACCAGACCAGACCGCATTGTTTTACCTGCTATATTTCAAGTGTGATTCTTTTCTTAATAAAACTTCCAATATGTACTTCACCATGGCGGGCTATTTTTGTTTTATCTAATGAGGAAATACACAGCCAATGATACTACCAGCATACCTGTAGAGACATAGGAACAGTGTGGGATCATCCAGCTATTACCAAATCCAGATACAAGGCACAGTTTCTACATCTCTCTGGTGAGTGGGGTCACCCAAGGGGAGCACCAGAACTTTTTTGTGTGAATACTGCACGGAAGCACTTTCTTTCCACCACAAATTGATTTATTGAAGGACTTTTTTCATCATATATTTTTGCATTGGATATATAATATTCATATGTTTTTTGATTGAATATCACCACCAGCATTTTGATTATTTAGATAGTATTATTTATTTGGTTAAAGATATTTTATTTTATTACTGATTAAGAATTTCACTAGGATCCATACAGATGACAAATACATTTTGCACTAGTGCACTTTATTATAAGTATAATACACAGTATATTAGATAAAAAGGACAGTGTAAGAGGTAAGGTCACAGTGCAATGAAGCCCGAGTGAACATCAAGCTCTGCTACAAATTGGGGAAAACGGAGATACATGAAATGTTGGGGCACGTGTACAGGATGGAAGCCATGAGCAGAAAATGTATTCACGAGTCACGACTGCTTCAAACGCTTTCATGATGGAAAGGAAACAACTGAGGATGAGCCACATTCGGGACTGACTCTATGGTTGATGGTGGAGGAAGTGGGCATTAGCAACGATACGGTGTGCACTATCATCCACGAAGATGTGGAAAAGCGGAAGATCCATTCAGGGTTTGTACCGCACAAGCTGACAGACAAACAGAAAGCAAAACGGATGGAACCATCGTCACAGGGATGAGACCTGGTGCTACCAGTTCGATCCAGAATCTAAGCAGAAATCAATGAAATGGCATTCGTCGTCTTCCCCGTGACCCAAAAAGAGTCGCCTGCAAAAGACTAGGGTCAAGACAATGTTGATCACCTCCTTCAAAAAAGATGGCATCATCCATAAGGAAATCCAGCATTGTGTGACAGCAGTTCTGTGATCAATTCCTAAAGAGGCCTTTGCTGACATTTTCCAAAAGCTTTGTGAACGTTGCCAAAAGTGTGTTGCAAAGCATGGTGATTATTTTGAAGGCCTATAAAGGTAATTTGTTTGTATCTTCTGATTTGTTTGTTTTCTGATACCATTCACCAAACTTTTTTAGACACACCTAGTACACTCACAATATGTGATTCTGAAAACAGCATGTAACAATTACAGTAAATCGCGCCTCTCCCCAGTCCAGCCTTCTGTCTCATACAGATAGCCTGTTATCAGAAATTAGCATGGCAGCTGTGAGCAGCACAAGAAACCTCATAGCAAAAATAGGGCGTAAAGAAAATGTGATGACATCATAGGCGGTGTGGCAGCATGTTTTAGGGTGGTACTACCCCTGCTCCATCTGAATAAAGGAGAGAGGAGGGTTCCCCCCCCCGGGACATTATCATCAAGTTCACGTACTATCGCACTAGGGAGACCCTCCTTAAGGCAGCACGTCAGAAACCTGACCTACGCTTCCAAGGGCACAAGTACCAGTTCTTCATGGATCTGGCATCCTCTACAGTACAAAAATGCAGACCGAGGAAGCCATACACCTCAGTTTTGATTGACCTTTATATTAGGTATGTTTGGGGCTTCCCTTTCTGCCTCATGTTTACATACCAAGGTCGGAGCCACATTATTCCCAATGCAGGGGAGGCCCAGGCGACCTTCGAGGCTCTCCACCTGATGTCCCCTCTTGATGCCTCCCATAGCCAGGTGAGGGCTACAGGCCCCTAGCCTTCTTCCAAGCAATTGGGTCACATGTGGGAGTCATGTGGGAGTCAGTTGGCAGCCATAAGCGCACCCTCGCTAGCACCCCAATGCTTTCAAGATCCCTTTGCGCCGACTCGGGATGAACGATGGTGAGTCTGTTTGCTACTTCTCGTCTGCAAAGCTGAGACTTGTTCTCTTTCCTGAAATAGTCTACCCCTGATGGGTATACCATTCCTGTCAGTTTTTCAATTACTTGTTTTATTTTTTTTCTACTGTTGGCTAATTCACCATGTCTACCTTTACATTCCTCTGTTGCCCTGTCACCTTACTAGCGGATTGGCATTTCGAGGATTGGCATTCTTGCTCAGGTCTCACTGATATGAGTCTGGGGTCTCAACTTGGGCCTTATTGTTGCCTTTACACCGTGGCCCCAGACACCTGGGCAGTTGGATGGGAGTTGAAACCCCCGGGTGCACCTGAGACTTTTCTGAGACTCGAGTCCTGTGCTATTATATGCACTTCTCCAATTTAGTGCAGATTTTGCTAACTGGAAGACCTGCTGTTTTACCCAATCCCTCCATTCCTCCTTTCCCTCTACCCTCCCTCCCCCCCTTTCCCTCCCCCCCCCTTTCCCTCCCCCCCCCCTTCCCCCCCTCCCACATTTTTTTTTGTAAATAAATATTGTGCCAATATCGATGGTCTTCCTGGTCAACCTAATGGGTTGTCCGCACCGGGGTTTTGCCTTGTGCTCCGGTTTGGCCCTCTCCCCTCGTCAGGGGTAGTTTGAGTCACTGGAAGTTCCACAATGCCCCTGAGTGGGACCCTTACTGTCGATCTTTCTCCAGCGTCCCCCGGCTGGGGACACTTGACCGGAGATGTTAAATTGGGTCTGGATATTGGAAAAAAAGCCCAATGGTGAGGCTACCTATAGCGCTTGCTGGTATGTGTACACCTTATTACAAAAATGAAAATATTTGTGACTTGTGATAAAATTAGTGGTGTTTTGTAAATAAAATGTTAACTAATGTACACCATATAGAACATCTAGTGCATAGATAAGAAATGTTGATAAATAATACACTTATATTTCATACAGTAGTAAAAACAATCCAAAATTTAAAAATAAATAAATAATTAATGGTGAGATATAAAGTGCTTGTGGCTTATTTGATCAAGTCCATAACATGTGACTGTAGTGATAAAGTTCAGAGTGGTTCTCTTGTGCAAATGATGCTTATCCAATGCAAAAAGTGCAGGTGCTCAACGTGGAAATTTTCTGTTCACTTTCTGACAATAGTACAGCTCTGATTCCTTTTCCACCAAGGTAAGATAAGGGTGGGTCACTTACCAGATGGAGTGAGTCTTGTATGCCTTATAGCAGTGGTCCTCAACCCTGGCCTACAGGGCCCACTAACAGGCCAGGTTTGCAAGATAACTGAAATACATCCCAGGTGATATCATTTGCTGCTCAGTGATTGCAGTACTCTAGTCTGCATCTCCCCAAGGTAATACTTAAAATCTGGCCTGTTAGTGGGCCCTGAGGACCGGAGTTGAGGACCACTGCCTTATAGCATCAAGACCGGTATCACTTTAGTAGCCTCAAGGCTAATAGGGGTCTCCTCGTGGCTCTCCAAATGTGGGGTGGATGGGATGGTGGACTCCCACCTCTCCTCTCAACTCATTGGATTTGGGGCAGCTCACAGTAGCAACATGTGGCACTTGGTGACAGCAGACTTTCAGCAGTCCTAGCAGTAGTTAGTCTCATCCACACATGGGTTCCCCCTCTGCTTACAGTCTCAGTAGCTCAAGGGCACATTTTCTCACCCTTTTCCGCAGGACTCCCTTGCACTTCTTTTCTGGGTAGTGGGTGGGGCTACAAATGCCTGCTGCAGCAGCCAATAAGATCACTTCTCTACGCTATTGCTAGGGGTGGGTATAGTCGAGGTTGAAGCCACAAACAATTGATATCCTCCTTCCCCCCTTTCCTCCCTGTGCTGTTCATCAAGCAGGGCTGGGGAGATGTGCAGCAGGGAAGCAAAAGTGCTCTAACAGGCAATTTTAAAGGTACTACTGATCCTGCAAATGTGTTTATCTAAATGCAAGCAGTGTAAATACCTGAATTTGATCTGGTTTCAGCCTCTTGCAGTTACTGTAAAGCAGAGCTTGTTGTATGTCTTCTCTTTCTTGTCATGTTTGCTCAAGTTTCTGTCATGGGAGAAGTTTGCAGGCTGCAGATTCCTCTGCTAAAACTACAATTTTCATTTTTGTAATAAGGTGTACACATACCAGCAAGCGCTATAGGTAGCCTCACCATTGGGCTTGCTTTTTTTCCAATATCCACCCACTTTTTTTCTATAGCTGCTGCTAAAACACAAACAAAACATATATATATATATATATATATATATACAGTGCCTTGCGAAAGTACATAATACCAAAGTATATTCCCCACTCCTGGTGGTATATATGGAAAATGTATATTTATATATATATATATATATATTTTAGTACAGACCAAAAGTTTGGACACACCTTCTCATTCAAAGAGTCTTCTTTATTTTCATGACTATGAAAATTGTAGAGTCACACTTCAAGAGGTAGTCACCTGAAATGGTTTTCACTTCACAGGTGTGCCCTGTCAGGTTTAATAAGTGTGATTTCTTGCCTTATAAATGGGGTTGGGACCATCAGTTGTGTTGTGCAGAAGTCAGGTGGATACACGGCTGATAGTCCTACTGAATAGACTGTAAAGCCCCGTGCACACCTACTGATCGTCGGCCGAACGATCGGCCGTCTTTTGTCCAGGGCTGTCGTGTCTGTTGAAAACTGCAAAAGACTGCACACGAATTTTGTCGGCCAACAACAGCCGACTGCAGAAGTGATGTCATGTGATGGTTAACTTTCCTTGTCTTTTTTCTTTTCTGAGCATGCCCAGTCTTGCTAATCGGCTGTCTGTCGGCCGAAATCTGTACTGACTGGCGAACAATCGGCCGTTCTGGTGACGGCCAACAAATATTTTAAAGTCTCCACGAAAGATTCTGTTCGGCCGAAAATTCGCTGTCGGCTGTCGGAAGCATCATACTAACAAGCCTACAATCGGCCGATCGGCCGGCGGCCGAATATTTACAGCCGACAATCGGTACGTGTGTACGGGGCTTTAGAATTTGTATTATGGCAAGAAAAAAGCAGCTAAGTACAGGAAAACGAGTGGCCAAATTGGGAAAATTGGGAAAACTTTGAAAGTGTCCCCAAGTGCAGTCACAAAAACCATCAAGCGCTACAAAGAAACTGGCTCACATGCGGGCCGCCCCAGGAAAGGAAGACCAAGAGTCACCTCTGCTGCGGAGGATAAGTTCATCCGAGTCACCAGCCTCAGAAATCGCATGTTAACAGCAGCTCAGATTAGAGACCAGGTCAATAGCACACAGAGTTCTAGCAGCAGACAAATCTCTAGAACAACTGTTAAGAGGAGACTGTGTGAATCAGGCCTTCATGGTAGAATTTCTGCTAGGAAACCACTGCTAAAGAAAGGCAACAAGCAGAAGAGACTTGCTTGGGCTAAAGAACACAAGGAATGGACATTAGACCAGTGGAAATCTGTGCTTTGGTCTGATGAGTCCAAATTTGAGATCTTTGGTTCCAACCACCGTGTCTTTGTGCGACGCAGAAAAGGTGAACGGATGGACTCTACATGCCTGGTTTCCACCGTGAAGCATGGAAGAGGAGGTGTGATGGTGTGGGGGTGCTTTGCTGGTGACACTGTTGGGGATTTATTCAAAATTGAAGGCATACTGAACCAGCATGGCTACCACAGCATCTTGCAGCGGCATGCTATTCCATCCTGTTTGCGTTTAGTTGGACCATCATTTATTTTTCAATAGGACAATGACCCCAAACACACCTCCAGGCTGTGTAAGGGCTATTTGACCAAGAAGGAGAGTGATGGGGTGCTACGCCAGATGACCTGGCCTCCACAGTCACCGGACCTGAACCCAATTGAGATGGTTTGGGGTGAGCTGGACCGCAGAGTGAAGGCAAAAGGGCCAACAAGTGCTAAGCATCTCTGGGAACTCCTTCAAGACGGTTGGAAAACCATTTCAGGTGACTCTACAATTTTCATAGTCATGAAAATAAAGAAAACTCTTTGAATGAGAAGGTGTGTCCAAACTTTTGGTCTGTACTGTATATATATATATATATACAGTGCCTTGCGAAAGTATTCGGCCCCCTTGAACTTTGCGACCTTTTGCCACATTTCAGGCTTCAAACATAAAGATATAAAACTGTAATTTTTTGTAAAGAATCAACAACAAGTGGGACACAATCATGAAGTGGAATGAAATTTATTGGATATTTCAAACTTTAACAAATAAAAAACTGAGAAATTGGGCAACACACCAGGCAGGTCCGAGATACTGTTGTGGAGAGGTTTAAAGCTGGATTTGGATACAAAAAGATTTCCCAAGCTTTAAACATCCCAAGGAGCACTGTGCAAGAGATAATATTAAAATGGAAGGAGTATCAGACCACTGCAAATCTACGAAGACCTGGCCGTCCCTCTAAACTTTCAGCTCATACAAGGAGAAGACTGATCAGAGATGCAGCCAAGAGGCCCATGATCACTCTGGATGAACTGCAGAGATCTACAGCTGAGGTGGGAGACTCTGTCCATAGGACAACAATCAGTCGTATACTGCACAAATCTGGCCTTTATGGAAGAGTGGCAAGAAGAAAGCCATTTCTTAAAGATATCCATAAAAAGTGTCGTTTAAAGTTTGCCACAAGCCACCTGGGAGACACACCAAACATGTGGAAGAAGGTGCTCTGGTCAGATGAAACCAAAATCGAACTTTTTGGCAACAATGCAAAACGTTATGTTTGGCGTAAAAGCAACACAGCTCATCACCCTGAACACACCATCCCCACTGTCAAACATGGTGGTGGCAGCATCATGGTTTGGGCCTGTTTTTCTTCAGCAGGGACAGGGAAGATGGTTAAAATTGATGGGAAGATGGATGGAGCCAAATACAGGACCGTTCTGGAAGAAAACCTGATGGAGTCTGCAAAAGACCTGAGACTGGGACGGAGATTTGTCTTCCAACAAGACAATGATCCAAAACATAAAGCAAAATCTACAATGGAATGCTTCACAAATAAACATATCCAGGTGTTAGAATGGCCAAGTTAAAGTCCAGACCTGAATCCAATCGAGAATCTGTGGAAAGAACTGGAAACTGCTGTTCACAAATGCACTCCATCCAACCTCACTGAGCTCGAGCTGTTTTGCAAGGAGGAGTGGGCAAAAATTTCAGTCTCTCGATGTACAAAACTGATCGAGACATACCCCAAGTGACTTACAGCTGTAATCACAGCAAAAGGTGGCGCTACAAAGTATTAACTTAAGGGGGCATAATAATTTAGCATGCCCAATTTTTCAGTTTTTTATTTGTTAAAGTTTGAAATATCCAATAAATTTCATTCCACTTCATGATTGTGTCCCACTTGTTGATCCTTCACAAAAAAATTACAGTTTTATATCTTTATATATATATTTATCAATGTGGCAAAAGGTCGCAAAGTTCAAGGGGGCCGAATACTTTTGCAAGGCACTGTGTGTGTATATATATATATATATATATATATTTATTTATACATTTTTCATATATACCACCAGGCGTGGGGAATATACTTTGGTATTATGTGCTGAGTTTTGAGGTGTTTCTTTCTTTTTTTTTTTTTCGTTTTTGGCCCCCTCTCCAGGGGCAGTTTTATCTTTATAAAGTTTAAAGCTATGTGGTTGGTGGAAGAGCCACCCCCTTGAGTATCCTGTAGTTAGGATGCGATTCCCACTTCATGTGGTGATTATGTGTATTGTTTGTATACTATGACTTGTTCTCTTCCTTCTCTACTTTTCTCTTCTTCCCCCCTTTTCCCCTTTCCCTCTCGGACTCGGAGAGCTCCTTCGGGTGATCAGGGCAGATGTCTGGCCTGCAAAATCTTAAAGCGATTCCCCCCCCATGATAGATGTATTCTTTTTACATGGTAAAGGGCCATATTATACCTGCCCACTTGATTTCACATATAAGTTTGTATACAGGAAATAAAGCTTTGACTAGATCTGGAATAATACTTAAGTGTGTGTTTCAGATCTGTTCCCGGGGTACCCATTTAAGCCCCCAGGTTGTATGGGAGAGTGAGTAGATCCTGACTGAAATTAACCTTTACAGGTGCATAAAATTAAAATTTTTGACAGCAAGGTTAATTCTTGCTTTCATCAAGAGTACCTCTATAGGGTTATGGTGTGAAGGCACCATCAACACCCAAAGACACATTTTTCCACACCTGGTACTTGTAACCAAAGTCTGGGAAAGAGACACCAGGATTTACCGGAAAAATCTCTAATCTTGTTCCCAGTGCACTACATTATGGCCTTATCATACAGACTGGCTCCCTAAACCTTTTTTTTTTTTTTCTAAAATAAAGAAAGCTTCCAGGGAAAATGTAATTTATTTATTTATTTTTTTGGCTTTTCTAAATGTCATTATTGCTGCAGCAGCTTCTATACACAGTACAGATATGCCACTTTACAGGCAGTCTAATGGAACCCCCTGGGCCCTTTATTAAAAGGAATTTTTTATTTTTATTGTCATTTCTCATTTTTTATGGTTTCCCTTTAAGCATTAGTAAATCACTGCTTATATAAAAATGATGTTTTTTTACAAACTTTTTTTCATTGATACATTGTATGCCCAATTACTTGCATATATGCCTTGAAAATAGACACTTTTGATTTTTACAGTTCGGGTCCCATAGACTTCAATGGGGTTCATTATTCGGTTCTGAACTTTTATGATGTTTGAAAGCTCTGCTGCAAACCGATCAGTGGGTCATTCGGCCTAGCCCTACCTATAATAGGCAGGTGTGGAGTCATAAGATTTCTGGAGTAAATAACGCCAATGTTTTAGGAGTGTATGAATTGGGGACACATTGTAAAGTCTCAATGATCAAGGGAGCCATAGTAATGATGTAAAGCAAGTTGGATGACTGTCTTCTATATCCAGGGAGACTCTGTTTTGGTAGAATGTAAGAGGGCTAGAGGGGCAATTTGGGCCACCAAATAATATTTGCACACATTGGGAATTCCAAGACCTCCAGAGCTCTTGGATTCATATTGATTGTTTTTATTGATTCTAGGTCTGACAATGCCCCAAACATGAAGAATGCTTTTTTTTCACAGTGAATAGCTTTTAATATACATGTTTGTGTATTTAATGTTGACCTTCAGGTCAACCCTTGCCGAGTGCATTTGATTAACAATCATATTAATTCTCACAAGTGCAGCAAAATCATATTAATATAACTCAAACAAAACACTTGACAGACAAATACATTTAAAACAAAAGAAAATCATTAATAATAATATAACAGAGAAAATATTACCAAATCATTTAACCACTTCAATACAGGGCACTTTCACCCCCTTCCTGCCCAGGCCAATTTTCAGCTTTTAACGCTGTTGCATTTGAAAGACAATTGCGCAGTCATGCAACACTCTACCTAAACCAAATTTATGTAATTTTTCCCTCACAAATAGAGCTTTCTTTTGGTGGTATTTGATCACCGCAAGGTTTTTTTCTTTTTTGCTAAACAAATAAAAAAAGACCGAAAAAAAAAAAAAAACGTTTTTTTGTTTGTTATACAATTTTGTAAATAGATACGTTTTTTTCCTGAACTGATGAGGCCACACTGACAGGCGCTGATGAGGAGGCACTGATGGGGTGGCACTAATATGCGGCACTGATAGGCAGCACTGATACGTGGCACTGATAGGTAGCACTGATATGCAGCATTGGTGGGAACTGATAGGCGGCACTGCTGGGCACTGATAGGTGGCATTGATGGGCACTGATAGGCGGCATTGATGGGCACTGATAGGTGGTACTGATGGGCAGTGATAGGCAGCACTGATAGGTGGCACTGATTGGCGGCACTGATCAGCACTGATGGGCGGCACTGATGGGCACTAATGGGTGCTGACAGGCGGCACTGGTGGGCAATAATGGGCACTGGTGGGCGGCACTGATAGATGGCAATGATGGGCACTGGTGGGCAGCACTGATGGGGAGGGCTCTGGTGGGCAGTACTGATGGGGAGGGCACTGGCAGGCTCCCTGAGCCCTGATTGCCATATCTGGTGGCCATGGTGGGCATCCCTGGGGTCATTGGAGGGCATCCCTGTGGTCAGGGTGGGCATCCCTGGTGGTTCTAGTGGCACCCCCCAAAGGGTCTGCACTGGTAATCAATGCTCTGATTACCAGTGCAGACCCCCCCCCCTGTCAGGAGAGCCGCAAATCATCTCTCCTCTACTCGTGCCTGTCAGGCCCGAACTAAGGAAAGCCGATCAACGGCTCTTCCTGTGTACTATGTGACCAGCTGTGATTGGACACAGCTGGTCACATGGTAAAGAGCCTATGTCAGTAGGCTATTTACCAAGATCAGAGATGTGGTGTGTCAGAGTGACACACCGCAGCACTGATTGCCGTTTTGCGCGCCCCCCGGGGGCACGCAGAGCTCATTATCCTGCCGCCGTCATAGGACGTCCAGTCAGGATAATGCAACCACCTTCCTGCCGTCATTTGTCTATAGGGCAGGCGGGAAGTGATTAATAACGCAAACTTTTTCTAAGGAATTCAATAACCAATAACAGCTAATTAGTATTTCCTCTGGAAGCAAAATATACAGGGCTATGAGAATTGTTAGAAAATAAAAATCACATATCAATACTAGGGTTGAGCGAACACGGACTGTATTATTCGTGTTCGTACCGAATAATTGGATTTTTGTTACCCGAACACGGACACGAACACTTTACTGTATATTCGGGTAAAAATCAGTGTTCGGTCGTTTTATTTCCGGGTTTTGCATGCTTTGGCGCGCTTTTCATGGCGGGCTTTCAACAGCCAAACAACAAGCGTTTAACTGGTGTGCCTAAGCCATCCCAGCCATGCCTACAAATGTATCAGTAGCTGTGATTGGCCGTCTGAAGCATGTGACCAAGTCTTTATAAGTTCGAGGCAGCGCCGCTGCGGCGTCATTCTGTTGTTTAGATCAGGGAGAGAGCACACATCAACGTGCTGGCTGCTGATTAGGGACAGACAGAAAAAAAAAAAACATTTGTGTCCGGATAGAATTGACGGACAGGTTGGAGTGTGTTAGGCAGGGCGAGTTGTAGGCATTTTAGGGAGAGTCTGCTGATTTTTTAGGGACAGTGCGTTCTACAAATTACAATCGACATTGCTGTGTGGGGTGGGGTTTGCAGTCACCCGATCTACGATCTTATCAATCCTGTTAGGGAGAGAGTCTGCTGATTTTTAGGGAAATTGTGTTCTACAAACTACAATCGATATTGCTGTGTGGGGTGGGGCTTGCAGTCACCCGATCTACGATCTTATCAATCCTGTTAGGGAGAGAGTCTGCTGATTTTTAGGGAAAGTGTGTTCTACAAACTACAATCGATATTGCTGTGTGGGGTGGGTTTTGCAGTCCCGATCTACGATCTTATCAATCCTGTTAGGGACAGAGTCTGCTGATTTTTTAGGGACAGTGTGTTCTACAAACTACAATCGATATTGCTGTGTGGTGTGGGATAGGAGATAGGCAGGTGTCTGTGGTCCACATCCATTTTGCTGTGTGTGGGCTGCAGTGAACACAATCTTTTTGGGATGCAGTGAACACAATATTTTTGGGGTGCAGTAAACGCAATCTTTTTGGGGTACAGTGAACACAATCTTTTTGGGGTGCAGTGAACACAATCTTTTTGGGGTGCAGTGAACACAATCTTTTTGGGGTGCAGTGAACACAATCTTTTTTGCCCACTGAGGAGGAGGGAGAAAAGTATTTTTCTATCAGGCACTGTGTGCAGCCTTTTTCCTTCAGCTGTGCTGTGCTGAGTGACTGATCATACACTGCTGTGTTCAGTTCCCATGTGCTAATATTGAGTGGTTTCAAAAATCATACACTTTTTTTCTATTCCACTATTCAATATACAGCCTTGGGTTAAAAAAAATTAAATTGTGGCCTGCAGCAGAGCTGAATGATATTTGGGGTTTTTGGGGTTCATCTCATACTTCTTAAGATTTGAGGGTGCTGCCTGTTCCATACTCCTCCTACTCCTCATCCAGCCTTTTAGGGGTACAAACAATAGTAATTGGGGCCTAGTGTGGTTGTGTACGTGTGATATACATACACTATTTTTGATCATATTTTCTATTCCGCTATTTAATCAAAAACCTTTGGGGATCAGTTAAATTGGGGGATAGTCTGTGTCGGTACGTGTGAGATCCACCTTTCCAAGTTTTTGGGGTTCATCTCATACTTCTGAAGATTTGAGGGTGCTGCCTGTTCCATACTCCTCCTACTCCTCATCCAGCCTTTTAGGGGTACAAACAATAGTAATTGGGGCCTAGTGTGGTTGTGTACGTGTGATATACATACACTTTTTTTCATCATATTTCCTATTCCACTATTCAATAAAAACCTTTGGGGATCAATTAAATTGCGGGATAGTCTGTGTCGGTACGTGTGAGATCCACCTTTCCAAGTTTTTGGGGTTCATCTCATACTTCTGAAGATTTGAGGGTGCTGCCTGTTCCATACTCCTCCTACTCCTCATACAGCCTTTTAGGGGTACAAACAATAGTAATTGGGGCCTAGTGTGGTTGTGTACGTGTGATATACATACACTTTTTTTGATCATATTTCCTATTCCGCTATTCAATAAAAACCTTTGGGGATCAATTAAATTGCGGGATAGTCTGTGTCGGTACGTGTGAGATCCACCTTTCCAAGTTTTTGGGGTTCATCTCATACTTCTGAAGATTTGAGGGTGCTGCCTGTTCCATACTCCTCCTACTCCTCATCCTGCCTTTAGGGGTACAAACAATAGTAATTGGGGCCTAGTGTGCTTCTGTACGTGTGAGATACATACACTTTTTTTGATCATATTTCCTATTCCGCTATTCAATAAAAACCTTTGGGGATCAATTAAATTGCGGGATAGTCTGTGTCGGTATGTGTGAGATCCACCTTTCCAAGTTTTTGGGGTTCATCTCATACTTCTGAAGATTTGAGGGTGCTGCCTGTTCCATACTCCTCCTACTCCTCATCCAGCCTTTTAGGGGTACAAACAATAGTAATTGGGGCCTAGTGTGGTTGTGTACATGTGAGATACATACACTTTTTTTGATCATATTTCTTATTCTGCTATTCAATAAAAACCTTTGGGGATCAATTAGATTGCGGGATAGTCTGTGTCGGTACGTGTGAGATCCACCTTTCCAAGTTTTTGGGGTTCATCTCATACTTCTGAAGATTTGAGGGTGCTGCCTGTTCCATACTCCTCCTACTCCTCATCCTGCCTTTAGGGGTACAAACAATAGTAATTGGGGCCTAGTGTGCTTCTGTACGTGTAAGATACATACACTTTTTTTGATCATATTTCCTATTCCGCTATTCAATAAAAACCTTTGGGGATCAATTAAATTGCGGGATAGTCTGTGTCGGTACGTGTGAGATACACCTTTCCAATTTTTTGGGCGCATCTCATACTGCCGAGGATTTGAGGGTGCTTCAGTCTGCCTCCTGCCTGTACCAAACTCCTCCTACTCCTCATCCTGCATCTAGGGTAGAAAAAATTGTAATCGGGGCCTAGTTTGTGTTTGTACGTGTGAGATACACCGTTTTGTAAAATTTGTCCTATTCCGCTATTCAATATACACCCTCTTTGAGTGTAAAAAATTAAATTGCGGGATAGTCTGTATCCGTATTGCAGGGCGCTTCAGTTTGCCTCCTGTTCCCAACTTCTCCTACTCCTCTTCCTCATCCTGCCTTTAGGGTACAAAAAATTGTAATCGGCGGGGCCTAGTCTGTGTTTGTACGTGTGAGATACACCATATTATAAAATGTTTCCTATTCCGCGATTCAATATACACCCTTTTGGAGTGTAAAAAATTAAATTACGGCATAGTCTGTATCGGTACGTGTGAGATACACCTTTTAAATTGGTTTGGTGCATCTCCTTCCCCCGCCAAGGATTGCAGGGCGCTTCAGTTTGCCTCCTGTTCCCAACTCCTCCTACTCCTCTTCCTCATCCTGCCTTTAGGGTACAAAAAATTGTAATCGGGGCCTAGTCTGTGTTTGTACGTGTGAGATACACCGTATTATAAAAGTTTTCCTATTCCGCTATTCAATATACACCCTTTTGGAGTGTAAAAAATTTAATTACGGCATAGTCTGTATCGGTACGTGTGAGATACACCTTTTAAATTAGTTTGGCGCATCTCCTTCCCCCGCCAAGGATTGCAGGGCGCTTCAGTTTGCCTCCTGTTCCCAACTCCTCCTACTCCTCTTCCTCATCCTCCCTTTAGGGTACAAAAAAATTTAATCAGGCCTAGTCTGTGTTTGTACGTGTGAGATACACCGTTTTTTATCCTATTCCGCTATTCAATATACACCCTTTTGGGGTAAAAAACATTAAATTGCGGCATAGTTTGCATATTTGACTGTGAGATACACCCGTGCGATACTGTTGTTGTTTTGTTCCGCTATTCAATAAACACCTTTCAAGGCAAGATCTTAAATTACAGAAATATGAGGAGACCGTCAAATAGGGGCCGTGGCCTGGGTCGTGGTGCTGCTGGTAGAGCTCCTGTTGCAAGGAGAGGACGTGGTCGATCTGTGCCAGCTACACGCACAAGTGAAACCCCTTCCTCAAGTGTGAGTAGGCGACAGAACCTGCATCAGTATTTGGTAGGGCATCATACGCCTCTAGAAGTGATGAGGCCAGAACAAGTGGAGGCGATAGTAGATTGGTTTGCTGCTGACAGTGCCTCCAGTTCCTTCACATTGTCTCCCACCCAGTCTACTGCAGAAAGGTCAGAGTTGGCACCTGCAGCCGATGTCCAACCGTCTTTCACCTCACCCCCTTGCAAATCAGGCAAGCAGTCTGAGCCCCAAGCCATACAGTAGTCTCTTCTTCTTTTTGATGACTCTGTCAGCAGGGTTTCCCAGGGCCATCCACCTAGCCCTGCCCCAGAAGTGGAAGAGATTGAGTGCAGCGATGCCCAACCACTTATTTCTCAAGATGAGTACATGCAAGGACCATCGCAGCACGTCTCCGATGATGACGAAACGCAGGTGCCAACTGCTGCGGCGTTCAGCATTGTGGAGACCAACAAGGAGGGCAGGGGTGAAGACTGGGTGGAAGATGATGTGGAGGACGATGAGGTCCTCGACCCCACATGGAATGAACGTCATGCAGGTGACCTGAGTAGTTTGGAGGAAGAGGCGGTGGTCGCACAGAGCCACCAGCACAGCAGAAGAGGGAGCAGGGTGCAGAAGCGGAGCGGCCGTGCCCTAGACACTACGCCTGCTACTGCCCAACGCAGCAAGGGAATGAGCGCACCAAAGTCAGCTCAAAGGAGTTCTCTAGCGTGGAAGTTCTTTAGAAAATGTGCTGATGACAGGACACGAGTGGTTTGCACCCTGTGCAATCAGAGCCTGAAGCGAGGCATAAACCTTCTCAACCTGAGCACAACCTGCATGATCAGGCATCTAAGTGCAAAGCACGAGCTGCAGTGGAGTAGACACCTTCAAAACCAAGAAACGTCTCTGGCTCATCCTGCTTCCTCTTCTGCTGCAGTCTCGGCCGCTCCAGCCACATCTGTAGTGATACCGGCACCTGCCACCCCGTAAACAGAGGATCTGTCAGCAACACCACCACCTGGGTCACCAACCATATCCACAATGTCCCGTGGAAGCGTTCAGCTTTCCATCTCCCAAACACTTGAGAGGAAGAGGAAGTACCCCCCTACCCACCCGCGATCCCTGGCCCTGAATGCCAGCATTTCAAAATTCTTGGCCTTTGAAATGCTGTCATTCCGTCTGGTGGAGACGCACAGTTTTAAAAACCTTATGTTGGTGGCTGTCCCACAGTACGTCGTGCCCAGCCGCCACTACTTTTCCAGGCAAGCCATCCCTTCCCTGCACAACCAAGTGGGGGAAAAAATCAGGTGTGCACAGTGCAACGCCATCTGTGCCAAGGTCCACCTAACTACCGATACGTGGACCAGTAAGCACGGTCAGGGGCGTTATATCTCCCTAATGGCACACTGGGTAAATGCAGTGGCGGATGGGCCTGAGGGGGATAGCAATTTCCTTCCACCACCGAGGATTGCAGGGCGCTTCAGTTTGCCTCCTGTTCCTAACTCCTCCTACTCCGCTTCCTCATCCTCTACCGCCTCCTCATCCGGAAAGCGTAACACCTTCACCACCAACTTCAGCATGGCCAGGGGTAAACGACAGCAGGCAGTTTTACAACTTGCCTGTTTGGGGGACAAACCACACACCGCACAGGAGTTGTGGAGGAGCATGGAACAGCAGACAAATGAGTGGTTGCTGCCAGCGAGCCTCAAGCCTGGCCTGGTGGTGTGCGATAACAGGCGAAATCTCATAGCAGCTCTGGGCCTAGCCGGTTTGACGCACATCCCTTGCCTGGCGCATGTGCTGAATTTGGTGGTGCAGAGGTTCCTTAAAAACTACCCCGATATGTCAGAGCTGCTGCAGAAAGTGCGGGCCGTCTGTGCGCACTTTCGGCGTTCTCACCCTGCTGCTGCTCGCCTGTCAGCGCTGCAGCATAACTTCGGCCTTCCCGCTCACCGCCTCATATGTGACGTGCCCACAAGGTGGAACTCCACCTTGCACATGCTGCAAAGACTGTGCGAGCAGCAGCAGCAGGCCATAGTGGAGTTTCAGCTGCAGCACGCACGCGTGAGTCGCTCTGCGGAACAGCACCACTTCACCACCAATAACTGGGCCTCCATGCGAGACCTGTGTGCCTTGTTGCGCTGTTTTGAGTACTCCACCAACATGGCCAGTGCCGATGACGCCGTTCTCAGCTTAACTATCCCACTTCTATGCCTCCTTGAAAAAACAATTCGGGCGATGATGGAAGAGGATGTGGCACAGGATGAGGAGGAGGAGGAGGATGAAGAGGTAACATTTCCAAGGCTTTCAGGGCAGTCATTCGCAAGGGGCTCCGAGGGTGGGTTCCTGCACACACAAACGCCAGGGACACAATTGTCCAGCAGGGGCACAGTACTGGAGGATGAGGAGGAGCTGGAGGAGGAGATGGAACCATGTTCACAGCAGGGTGGCACCCAGGCCAGCTCATGGCCATCTCCCACAGAGGACAGCCTTTCGTTGCCTCTGGGCAGCCTGGCACACATGAGCGATTACATGCTGCAGTGTCTCCACAACGACCGCCGAGTTGCCCACATTCTAACTTGTGCTGATTACTGGGTGGTCACGCTGCTGGATCCCCGTTACAAGGACAACGTACCGTCCTTAATTCACTCACTGGAGCGCGATCGCAAGATGCGCGAGTACAAGCGCACGCTGGTAGACGCGATGCTGCTGGCATTCCCACCTGACAGCGGGGCCACAGTGGAAGCACAAGGCAGAGGAGGAGGAGGAGGAGGAGGAGGAGGAAGAGGTCGCCAACGCAACCAGGGCACAGCCAGCACCTCAGAAGGCAGGGTTAGCATGGCCGAAATGTGGAAAAGCTTTGTCAGCACGCCACAACAAACAGCAGCACCAGCAGCTCATATGGAATGTCTTAGCAGGAGGCAGCATTTTACCAACATGGTGGAGCAGTATGTGTGCACATGCCTACATGTAGTGAATGACGGGTCTGCCCCCTTCAACTTCTGGGTCTCCAAATTGGGCACATGGCCTGAGCTTGCCCTTTACGCCTTGGAGGTGCTGGCGTGCCCTGCAGCCAGTGTATTATCTGAACGGGTATTTAGCACGGCTGGGGGCGTTATAACAGACAAGCGCAGCCACCTGTCCAGAGACAATGTGGACAAGCTCACGTTCATTAAAATGAACCAGGCATGGATCCCACGGGACTTTTCCGTACCTTGTGCAGAATAGCGATGGATACCGACCTTACCCACCCATTGTTCCATTTTTGCTCTTTCTCACTCTTTTGGGGTGTACCCTCATTTAAAATTTGTGAAAAGAAGCAGTGTTGGCTACCTCGTCCTCCTCAGGGCCAGATTAACGTAGGGGCTATTGGAGCTGCAGCTCCAGGCCCCTACGTTTTATATAGGCCCCGGGTTGGCCATATTCACTGTTACCGCTCTTCTGTCACTTGTAAACACAGAAGTCTGGCTTCTATGCTCGCTTCCCCAGGCAGCTCCCTCAGAACCTCCCCACACAGCACGAAGGCCGGACAAGGAAGGACAGTTGTCGATGCATGGATGTGTTTATGGGCTTCAGAGACAGCATCCCATGTTGAATTAGGCATGTATGGCTGCACCCTTCCTTCTATGGGTGCATGGCAAGGCACGGCCCTTAAGGCCCTTCAAAATCCTCAGCACCAAGCCCATGATGCTCTTAATCCGGCCCTGGTCCTCCTCCACCGCCGCTTCCACCTACACCGCCCATAGGTGTGCGCAGCCTATTGCATTAGGGTGTGCACCCCAAAGTTTAAATACACATGCATGTGTTTGCCTACATGTACATGGCCCCGATACATTACTCTCCCTGCTGGCAAAGTGAAATAGAGCAGAGCAGGTCCGAGGGAGATCTTTCCCATCTCCTCACTGGCAAACAGAGCGATAATGCTAATGTGCCATAGGTGATTAGGGTGTGCCCAGGCACACCCGGCACACCCTGTGCGCATGCCTATGACACCGCCACATCCACCACCACCTCAACCTCCCTCCTACTCCATATGGGCCTCGTCCTTCAGAGATGAAGAACATTGTTTTATTTTTCTGTTTTTTTTTTTGTTGTTTTAAGTTATTTCCCTATCCACATTTGTTTGCAGAGCACTTGCCATGCTCTTAAATACGTTTTGCTGCCATTTGCAGCACTCTAGCCCTTTCCTTTGGTGTTTTAGAGCCATTTTAGTGCCTGAAAGTTCGGGTCCCCATTGACTTCAATGGGGTTCGGTGTCCGGGAAAAGTTCTGCAAAAGTCCGGGACACGGACCCGGACTTTTTTTTAAAGTTCGGCCGAACCCGCCGAACATGGACATCCAGGTGTCCGCTCAACTCTAATCAATACACATGCATAGGAAGAACTGGATAGACCTGTGTCTTTTTTCAGTCTCATAAACTATGTATTTCATGTTCCACTTTTCTAACTTTATTCATTATAGTGAAACCTAATATAGGTTACAATTAGAGTTGGGCGAGCAGTTCGGGCCGAGCAGTCGGCCCAAACATTGCCTGTTTGCCTGTTTGGCGAACACCCAAATTTGCAGGGCATTCGGCAGGTGTTTTCACTAAATGCCCTGCAATGCACTGCACACTGCACAGTGTATTCTAATCCCTGCTTGGGCAAAGCTTTTTGGGTCCGGCAGTGGCTAACAATGTTTTTTTTTATTTTTTAATAAAGAAATTGTCTACAACTGCCTCCTGTTTTTATTTATTTTTGACATGTTTTTGGTGAATGGGTAGGGGTACCCCATACTCTTTCACATATGGGGGCAGGATCTGGGGGGGGCCCTTGTTAAAGGGGGCTTCCAGATTCTGATAAGCCCCCTGACCGCAGACCCCCACAACCACCACCCAGGGTTGTTGGAAAGAAGCTCTTCTCCTCATTAACGTGATGAGCTAACACACCCCCTGCCCCCAAAGCACCCCCCCCCCTAGTTGAGGGAATGTGGCCTGGTTTAGTTTAGGAGGGGGGTGTGTTTGCTCGTCCCCTCCCTTTTTCTATCCTGCCAGGCTGCATGCTTGGATAAGTATCTGGTATGGATTGGGGCCCATGCTGGTTTTTTTTTTACATTTTTCTATTGCCCGCAATTGTATTGCCTGCAATTTAAATGTCATTTTATTCATTTATTTTTCTTTCTAAATATCAGTTTTTCTGCAGCATGTTCTATACACGGTACAGATGTGCCACTTTACAGGCAGACTAAGGGGACCCCCCAGGCACTATAATTAAAGGAACTTTTCATTTTTATATTGTTTCATTTAAGCATCATTAAAACCCCTGCTCCTGAAAAAAAACAATCTTTTTTTTAAAAAACTTTCTTTGCATTGATGCATGTCCCCCAGGGCAGTACCCAGACCCCCATACCCTTTTTGTGGCCAATAACTTGTATATAAACCCTAAAAATGGGGACTTTTGATTTTTCAAGTTCCAGTCCTATAAACCCTAATGGGGTTTGCCGTTCAGGTCATAACTTTTCCTCTGTTCTGAGTTCTGGTGCGAACCGAACATGGGAGTGTTCGGCCCGGCCTGCGGCCCAGATTTTGCAAAGCCTGCAAAAGGACCTGAGGATTTGTGGTATCAAGGAGAGGGATCATTGCTGGTTGGTAACCCTTCTTGATCCACGTTATATGGGTAAAGTAGCAGAGCTCATCCTGCCTTCCCAGAGGGAGTAGAGGATGAAACATCTTAAGGACGCCTTGAAGAAAAATTTGTGTAACACCTTTCTAGACACTGGAAGGTTACCATTTCCTGGAAAACCTTTTTTCTGAGGCTTCGTTCGGTCAAAGGAGGAGTGGTGGAGAAGGCGGCCGGCTGACTGATGCCTTTAAACAATTCTTTAGTCCTCAGCGCCCAGGGCTGTTAGGTTTCAGCAACCATCGGCAGCGTCTGCATCATATGATGCAGGATTATCTAGGGGCAAGAGCAGACTTGGAGACCTTTCCAACTGAGCATCCGCTGGGTTACTGGGTCTTGAGGATGGACCACTGGCCAGAACTTGCTCAATATGCTGGAAGTGATGTGATGGCTAAAAGAGTGTGTCTGTCCAGACTCCATTAACCGGCTGACATTTATCAAAATGAATCAGTACTGGATCAACAGCAGCTATCAAGCCCCTGATGCTGATTGAATTTACTAGGGATCTGGGATCCCTTGAAGACTGCCTATGCTGCCTATCCTATTCCTGAATCTTGATTATGCTATCTTCCAACAATGTTTTTGGTTTAGGGCACCACCAACACCTAAGGCCCATTTTTTCTGCACCTGTTTTACAATTTCATGTTTTGTAATTTCATTTTTTTTTTTTCAAATCTTTAACAGCAGGGCCTGTTCCTGTGCCCAGCAAGAGTAACTGTGATGGTTTACAGTGTTTAGGCACAACCAACACCCAAGGCCCAAATTTTCTGCATCTGTATCACAGGTGCATGTCATTTCAATGTTTATTTCAAATTTTTAACAGCTGGGCCTGTTCCTGTGCCCAGTAAGAGTAACTGTGAGGGGTTACAATGTTCAGGCACCACTAGGGATGGGTGAACTGTTTGGGCCAGGCATAAGTTTGGCCTAAACATCGCCCATTCAGGTACTCGCCCAACACCTGAATTTTCTCGACACTTAGCGGAATGTTGGCCTGCCGAGCGCACAGTCAATAGGTTGTTAAGGCTTCCCTGCTGACAGCTGAATTAAAAAAATTAATTGTAAAAAGAAAATGGAAATTTTAAAAAATGGGGTAAAAACAGCTTGGGGTACCGATTGGGTCTTATATGGCTTTTCAGGGGAACCCCATGATAAAATTAAGAAAAAAAAATGGTGTGGGGTCCCCCCCCCCAAAATCTATACCAGGCCCTTTAGCCATGAGCACACCCCCTTCAGAACCATACCCTCAACATGGGGAGAGTGCTTTGGGTGTCCCCCAAAGCACATTGTCCCCATGTTGATGGGGACAAGGGCCTCTTCCTGACAACCCTGGGCTGTGGTAGTGGGGGTCTGTGGGGGGCTTATCGTAATCCGGAAGCCCCCTTTAACAAGAGGGCCCCCAGATCCCGGCCCTCCCCTTATGTGAATGGGTATCGGGTACATTGTACCCCTACCCATTCATCAAAAAAGTGTACAAAAAAAAAACACAAGACCATTTTTGACGAGTTCTTTATTTAAAAATAAAAAAATAGTGTCCCCCGATGTAAATCTATCATTAATCATGCCGCTCGCCACACCCGCCGACCCCAATTTAAAAAAAGCTCCACTTTCGGTGAACGTTTGCCGCAGACTGCCTTTTCACTATTTGACAGTTCTTATATAGAGAATGGGCAGGGCCACAAAGGTGATGTCACCCGGCAGCCCCTCCCCTTGTGACGTCACCGACCCAACATGCATACCAACCGGTGACATTTCTGGCGTGGCCCCGCCCATTCCCTATATAAGAACTGTCAAACCACGAATAGGCAGTCTGTGGGAAGCATTCACAAGGATTGGAGCTTTTTTTTTTCTTTTCCTTTTTCAGGTTGGCGGGTGCGACGATGGATTTACATCAGGGGACACTATTTTTTTATATTTTTAAAAAAGGACTTGTCACAAACTGTCTCGTGTGTTTATTTTTTATTTTTTGCACACTTTTTATGGTGAATGGGTATTGGTACAATATACCCAATACACATTCACATAGGGGGGGCTGGAGCTTCCAGATTCCGATAAGCCCCCCACCCACAGACTCCGACAACCACAGCCCAGGGTTGTCAGGAAGAGGCCCTTTTCCCCATCAACATGAAGGGGAGTGCTCTGTGGCAGGGGGGCTCTGCCCCCCCCACCCCAGAGCACCCTGTCCCCATGTTGATGGGGAAAAGGGCCTCTTCCTGACAACCCTGGGCTGTGGTTGTCGGAGTCTGTGGGTGGGGGGCTTATCAGAATCTGGAAGCTCCCGGGCGCCCCCTATGTGAATGTGTATCGGGTACATCGTACCAATACCCATTCACCCAAAAAGTGTGCAAATAAAAAAAAAGTGTTCCCTGGTATGGTTCAGGAGGGACCTGCCAGGCTGCGTGCTCAGATAAGGGTCTGGTATAGATTTTGGGGAGACCCCATACATTTTTTGTTTTTTAAAGACTTAAGCCCTGGAGGATTTTCCTGTTCAAAGACCAGGGCCTATTTTGCGATTTGGCACTGCGTGATTTTACCAGACAATTGCGCAATCGTGCAGCGCTGTACCCAAATGAAATTGACATCCTTTTTTCCCATAAACAGAGCTGACTTTTGGTTGTATTTGATCACCTGTGCAATTTTTACTTCTTGCGCTATAAACAAAAAAAGAGCGACAATTTTAAAAAAATAACAATATTTTCACATTTTTTTTATGAAATTCCCCCCAAAAATATAAAAATCAAATCTTTTTAACATTTTAGGCCAATTTGTTTTCTGCTACATATGTTTGGTGAAAAAAATCACAATAAGCGTATTTTGATTGGTTTGCGCAAAAGTTATTGCGTCTACTAACTACAGGAAAGATTTATGTCATTTTTATTGTTTTTTTTATTTTTACTAGTAATGGCGGCGATCTGCGATTTTTTTTTGTGCGGGACTGCAACATTGCAGCGGACAGATCGGACCCTTGACTGACATTTTTGACACTTTTGGGGGTACTAGTGACATTACTACAGTAATCAGTGCTATATATATGCACTGTTACTGTAAAAATGACACTGGCAGGGAGGGGGTTAACTTTATTGGTGATCAGTGGGTTAAATGCATCCCTAGGGGCGTGATTCTAACTGTGGGGGGGGGGTGGCTTGTGATGTAACCCCAGAGACTTACGATCCTACATAGCAGGATCGTGTGATCTCTGCAGTTACATCAGGGAGAATGACAGGCGGCTTTGTTTACATTAGCCGCCTGCCTTTCTCCCTCTCCAGCGGGAGATTGCAAGTGATCGGCGGACATCGGAGCCGCCGGTCACTGGCGCGGGGATGTTAGGGAACAAGCGGGGGTGGGAGTGCTCGCCCCCTAGAGGCTCGTAGGCGAGCGACGTAGCCCTACGTCAGTTTGCCTGTAGGGGGCTGACTGCCGCAGTAAATAGTCGTGTGGCGGTCGGCAAGCGCTTAATGTTGGCTTGGGGTTCCTCATTTTTTTTTTATCTGTATTGCCGGGAACCGACAATACATTACTGCCGCGAGCAAGTTTAAATGACATTTTATCCTTTATAAATGTCAATAATGCTGCAGCAGGCTCCATACATCGTACAGATACTCTACTTTACAGGCAGACTAAGGGGACCCACCAGGCACAATATTTAAAGGAATCTTTTATGCTTATTGTTTCACTTTAAGCATCATTAAAATCACTGTTCCTTAAACCTTTGCATTGATACACCAGATCCCCTTACACTTTAAATGGCAATAACTTCCATATAAGCCTTTAAAATTAGGACTTTTGATTTGTCATGTTCACTAGAACTTTTTCCCTGTTCAGATGTTCTGGTCCGAACTGAACAGGGGGGTGTTCGGCCCATCCCTAGTAAGGACTATGCTTGATATCAGCTACTGTTAAAACACATTGGGCCGGATTTAAAGAAACTGCAGCTTCAAACATCTATGACGTGTTTCAGTTTCGCCGCGTTCAAATCAATTAACTGGCGCTGCGGCGAATTGGCGAGTAAAACAGCAATAATGAATTCCGCCGTCAGCGGGATTCACTTACGATCGCGGCTTCGCCAATTCGCAAACTTATGTCTTCCTGCTTATAGCAGTTTCACATAGCGATGTGGGCTAGTGGATTAGTGCACACATCACATGTCTGTAATTCATCTCCCTCTGCTGTAGGTTCGAGGCTTACCATCTCCACCTACTTTTTTTATTTTCTTTTTTTGTTTATATTGCTAAAATGGAACGGATTACATCATATATATTGCTAAATAATGTTACACTCAGAAGCGCTTGCAAGCTTACACCATTTTAAGTGTTTTTTTGATCTTGTCTGTGTGTCGAATCGATCTTATGAAGGAAAGTACCAAAGGCAAGTGACCAAACCCCTACCCTACTTCAGGGCAAGATGAAACCTCACAATTTTACCATGGTCTTCTTCCCACATTCCATACAATGTTTAGTTCTTTAGCTATATGTGCTTTTTAGCCTTAACACACTCCATTTTTTCCACCATACAGCTTTATTCTGCACAATAGCTAAGTGCTTTGCAACTTCACTGCAGTTCACAACGTCATGGGTTCAAATCACATCACTACACTTGGGATCTCTTTTCACTCTCATTTTTTTAAACAGTTTTTTTAAACTATCTTGAATTTGGGGGGGGAGGGGGGTGTCCTACCCAAATTTCAAGCACATCAATGGAAACAACACAATTTTGATTTTATGAGTGTGGTCCTAGTTTTATCGAGATGCAATTCTTTACATATTTACCATGGTTCTTACAATTTCTTGACCAATAAACATAGGTGTCTGATATTGGACTCTCTCCATATTTCAACAACACAGGCCCTCATAGTCCAACACTACATTTGCCTCACACCTCAACACAACACTGATACATCCCTACTCTACATTACAACCCCTCACATCACCAGTACAAGCAGCATGCAAAGTGCAAAACTCCGGCCTTGGCAGCTTAATGGGCCATACACTAACAATTTGTCTAGACTTTTTCCTGTAGACTTAACCAAACCATATAATAGAAGCTCAAACCTCAACACTTTCAATTTGGATGCAATCAGGCAGGCCCTTGCACTACATAGAAAATGTCAATCGGAAGGATAAAGTCTTCTCTAAATCTTACAGTGTGGATGGCCCTTTTGTCTGTAGGCACCCACACAAAACAAAAAAACACATGTTCAATTCTAATGTATTTATTTATTTGAGAATGACAGCAGAAGGAGGGATGCAGCAAAAGAATATTGTCACTCTCCAGTCCGTGTGCCTTTACAGCGCCAGACCACGATCTTTGCTCCATGGCTACGGGATTCTGATGTCTTCCACAACTTCCGGCAGAGTTCAGAATCCATTCTGCACCTCTACCAGCTCATAGGGGACAGGCATGGCAAGGTTGCTGGGCAGCTTCCAAGCCACTTTCGAAGTTCCAGGGTGTTCATGTTGGTCATTGGCCATGTGCCTTACCAAATATCCACTGACCACAAAAGAAAATGAGTGGAGTCCATCAAGGTGGGTTTCTACCACCTACACCCGCAAGCAGTACCACTCCTGGAAAAATAAAACAAAGGATAAGACATTTCATTATGAAAATCACATCTTAATGCCTGTTTGCTTCATTCTGAACTTCATTTAATTTCGACATCACGAGTGAAATAACACATTTTATGCCAACTTAAACAAACCAGAAATCATTAATGTAAACATTTGAATACACACCTGTGACGCCAGACAGCCCATCACCACAGGCTTCCCATGGTACGTGCCATGATTCCAAGATGTTGATGTTCTGGAAAATTACAACACCATAAGATACCAAGCAGCCGTTCATGTTATCAATAACTACACAGGTGGCATAGACACAAATAAACACCTGCCAGCTCTTCTCAGCCCTTTACACTATTCACAATACCAACATGTTTATGGTTAGAGGTGCATGTTTTTGCTCAAGTAACACAATTTTACCAATGTTGACTACACTTTATCTACAATGGCAAGTGTCATTGGCAGATGATAATCACCCTCTGTCTCCCTGTGAGTGGCACCTCTGCTAACTAGCTAATTAATACACATGCCCTATCTTGACCGGTTACAGTACTTACATGTAAAGTGGCTAGCAACCAGGGTATTCCGGGTGGCCATACCGGCAGCGGTGCTCCGCCGCCTGGGGGCCGCCGGCTGACGGACCTCTGGCTCCCTCTCCTCCGTCAGCTCCCAAGAATCATCCCGGGCAACGCACATGTTGTGCAACACGCAGCACGCCAGGATGATCTTGGAAGCCTTTGTAGGAGAGTACAGGAGTTCACCCCCAGGCCGGGCCAAGCAGAGAAACCGGGACTTGAGAAGACCTATGGTCAACTCAATGATACTCCGGCTTCTCCGCAAGGCCCTGTTGTAATTCCTCTCTGCTGGGCCCTGGGGGTACCTGATTGGAGCCATCAGCCACGTCAGCTGCGGGTAACCAGCATCCCCTGAAAAATAAGAAAAATATACATTAGTTATTCATATCATGTGACTTTAGATGACTCCTCAAAATGGGAGACAATTAGGCATTTTACTAAACAACCTGCTCGTCTGTTTGCAAAAAATCATATGAAACATCTCAACTCTGTCTAACTGCCTAAATCACTAATACAAATGGGAAAAAGGACACACAAAGTGGTGGGTTTCTCTTGCAAGTTACAACTTGGCCCCTATTCTGTTCCTATTACATTAGCCTAGGTCTTACTTCTGGAATATATCTGCAACTAGAGTGAGGAAACCAATATTGACTCACTTATGCAAAGTACTTTGGGGATATGGCAATACCATTGGAATCATTTGTAGGTTTTCTTTGGGTGGCTAGAGGACACCATTTACACATTGGTTAACCACCTTCATTGGACTCAAAGACAACTTTGCAAATCTTTCTTTTGTGAGCTGCTAAGCTGCTGATCTGGTTGTGTGTGAACAGCCTGACAACTAATAACACATCCATTTTAGGTAGGCTTTGCTTAAATCAGGGTGTACACCGATGTAGCTTATTCCTATGTCTATGTAATCTTACAGTTTATGTTGTTAAGACAAAATACTTTACCAATAAGCCACCCTTCGGGCATTTGTCCACTTTCAAACACCTCGTACAGAGTACTTGTTCTTAACATACTGGAATCATGGCACGACCCTGGGTGACCAGTGTTGACACTCATGATGCGCTGTTTGGCGTCACACACTAATTGGACGTTCACAGAGTGGTACTGCTTGCGGTTCCGGTATTCACTTTCGTGGCTCCTTGGGGGCCTAATGGCTATGTGGGTGCCATCGATTGCCCCTAGGATTTGCGGCATGTGTGCCCGCCGGTAGAAACCCAACTTGACTTCATTCCACTCATTTTCATTCTGTGGCCAGTGGATAAAATTGGGCACTATATCCACTATGGCATTAATGACCAACATGAACACCCTTGAAACTGTGGGCTGGCTAATGCCCATGATACTTCCCGAAGTGGCTTGGAAGCTGCCACGCCCTAAAATATACAAAGTGGCCAGCAATCTGGCCATGCCGGGCACCGCATGGCCGCGCTGTGTGTCCGGGTCAATTTTCTCTGCTATGAGCTGGTAGAGGTGTAGAATAGTTCCTCGCTCGAGCCGGAACTTCCTCCTGACATCAGAATCCCGCAGCTTGTCCAAATAGATCCTTGGAGCAAAAATGCGTGGCTGGCGAGGTAAGGGCACACGGACTGGAGGTGCTGCTGCTGGAGGTGCTGCTGCTGCTGCTGCTGCAGCTTCCCCACCTTCTGCTGCCTCCTGTGCCAGGGCCTCCTCAAACAAGGCACCAATAAATGCCAGCATTGCACCATCTAATGCGTCTGGGATATCGTCCTCCATTTTGAACGCGCAAATTCGCGAATGCGCAGATATATATAGAAACGGCCGCTAATTATCACACCTGTGAGCCAGCTATAAAAGGAGCACATGGCCAATATGGCTGCTGGATGTTATAGATCGATGTTTCTTATGTGCTAGCAAGACCCTGTGACCCACAACCTACATTATCTGGAGGTAAGACAATTGTATCTCTCTCTCCCAAAAAAAAGGAAGGAGACAATTTGTACTTATCTTGGGTGTGCTTAAGTTGTCTATGGTGAATCCCCTCCAACCCACAATAGCTTGGGAACCCCTCAAGTGTCTTTTAATCATTGGCAGTTGGCCCCATGTGCATGTGGTTTGGACATGTGTTTTCTCATGTTTGTTAAAGGTGTGCAGTCTAGATTTGGCATCTAAACCTGCCC